>NW_005054445.1:175741-183452 GCF_000277835.1 Geospiza fortis
TCCCTCTGCAAAGCCCTCTGTCCCCCTAACAGATCGACACATGCTCCCAGCTTAGTGTCATCTGCAAATTTGCTAATGAAAGACTCTAAACCCTCATCCATGTCATCGATAAAAATGTTAAACAGAACTGGCCCCAGCACAGACCCCTGAGGGACACCACTGGTGACTGGTCGCCAGCTGGATGCAGCACCATTCACCACCACTCTCTGGGCCCGGCCATGCAGCCAGTTCCTAATCCAGCAAAGAGTGCTCCTGTCCAAGCCACGGGCTGCCAGCTTGTCTAGGAGTATGCTGTGGGAGACAGTGTCAAAGGCCTTGCTGAAATCCAAATAAACAACATCTACAGCCTTTCCTGCATCCACTAGGTGGGTTACCTGGTCATAAAAGGTGACCAAGTTGGTTAAACATGACCTACCTCTCCTAAATCCATGCTGACTGGGTCTGATACCCTGGCCATCCTGTAAATTCTTTGTGATGGCACTTAATATAAACTGTTCCATTATTTTGCCAGGTACTGAGGTCAGGCTGATTGGTCTATAATTACCAGGATCTTCCTGGAATGATAACAAAAGCTTGAGTCTCGGACAGAGTCTGAGCCAGCTGAGTGTGATTGGCCATTAATTAGAAACAACCACATGAGGCCAATCACAGATTCACCTGTTGCATTCCACAGCAGCAGATAACCATTGTTTACATTTTGTTCCTGAGGCCTCTTGGCTTCTCAGGAGAAAAAATTCCTAAGGAAAGGATTTTTCATAAAACATGTCTGTGACACTTCTGTGATCTTTTCATTGCACTTTGTAAGCAGCTGCACTGTAGGGCTTGATTCCATTCATTTTCAGAACCAGTTGTGAAGAGCTGAGCCAAATCTATCTCTTTCTATATTAGGAACAATTAATCAATTTATTTGATTTCTCCCACTGTTCTAAGCAATCTGTCCTCCTGTGCCATTCAAGTATGAGGAACAAACATTATTTTGAAATGTGAGCTGGTGCAAATAATCTGGAATTGTTCATTTGTCCATGGGAAGTAACAATGTTAAGAGACCGAATGAACTTGTTTTATTCTAGGTAATCAAAATCTATGCAGGGAATTAAAAGCAACAATAAAATAAAAAAAAAATTAAAAAAATCACAAGAGTTATTTTTTTCTGTCTCAACAGAGGGGAAAAGTGGTTGCTATTTTGGAAGGATAAATTTAACTTCTAAGATAAATCTCCACTGTTATTTGTCAGTAACTGATGAAAAAAAGATAAATCTAAAGAAGTGGTACTTGTTTTGTCCAATATAAAGGACAGAAACAATGGGATAAATGGAAATCTGAATTAATATCACACACTGAAGCATTCTCAGAATCAAGCCCTGCCATTAGGTGTCCTCAGAAGGCAATGGGATGATCCAAAGAATTCAAGTGGCCTGATTCGATTCTTGAAAAGGCAGGATTGATTTAAGTTACTCTAAGCCCTGTTTTCCATGATTTATATGATCATACCTGGACAAGGGTAGTTCATGTGCATTAAAAAACACACTTAGCACTTGAAGCAGAGTTCCTCTTAGTGAACAAGCTCTAGTTCATCCTGAGAGGTTTTTTTATCTTAGTGTTCTGCACCTCATGCAGAACACCTCATGCTTCTTAAATAAAAGCTAAACTAAAAGTATATTTAAATGCTGTTCCTATGAATTAAATACTGAAGGCTATATTTTTTAAAGCTGCTCCAGAATTGCAGGTTTGTATTAATAGATTTGGCGCTGAGATCCATAGTTTGATATATTACTGGATGAGGGGGAGTCTGTGTAAAGGGGAGCCTTTATATGCAATTTTCTCCATTTCATTAAAATTTACCCTGTCTGCTGATAGAAGGGAGATGTAAAAATGTTCAGGGAGGGTTAAAAAGGCATAAACTGGAGTCCTTAAACCCTCTGATCCAGTGCTTTGTATTGCTACCTCTTACAATCTAAAAGACTACAAGAGTGAAACTTCCTTGTCTCACATTCATAGTGGTTGTACTGTCAGTGCTCGCGCCTCACTTGAAAAGTATTAATTAATGCTGAAATAGCCGTAAAGAAGTTTTACATTTCTTTTCCCCTCTCTTCCCTAGATTTTTCAAATTGGAAAACTAAAACACTTTATCATGTAACGCAATATTTTGAACTCCAAACAGTTAAGTATGAATGCACAAGATTGTTGGAAGCCAGGACATCCCTCTGGCTGTCCTGAGCAGCCCAGACTCCTGCCAGGGGGCTCAGAGACCCTGGTACAGAGCCCAAAATGCCCCTGTGGTTTTGATTATGACCCATGGAGCAAGTTACCAACCTTAGATGAAGATCTGCAAGCCATGACAGTTTAAGTAGAATGATAGTGAATTTATCATGGGGTGAAAAAGTAGATTTGGGGGTTTTTAGAATGGGGGTTCAGGGGGCAAGATGGAGAAATCTGGGTGTGTCCAGCCTTTCTCCTTCTTCTTCTTGGCCTCCATCTTCTGTTGTGATGGTGGCACTTTTAAATTGGTCTAGAGTAGAAGCTCACTGTCCAACATAGGTGATAGGTATTGGAAAGTAATTGTGAATATTGTATACATAGTTTTTAGTATAAAGACATAACACTGCCCTGGGGGCAGACAGAGTGCCTGGAACTGTCCTGCTGGATGGACCTCGGCAGGGCAGGAGAAAATATTTTATAGATAAGGAACAATAAACAACCTTGAGACGAAGAAATGAAGAGCTCTGACTCCTTCTTTGACCACCGGGCTGGGAAAAGAGACTTTCCAACGTATCTGACCAGCGAGAGATCCCAAGACAAGTTGACAGAATTTTATGGCACAAATAACCTGGCACAGGTCATAGACCAGCTCTTGACCAACAGAACACCCTGTTAAGCCCCAATGTAGTGCCATTTAAAATAGATATCACAGTAAATGTTAAGTGGACTCACTTTTGAAACAAAAATAATTTGAAGCCAAATCTATTTTTCAGACTAAAACTTTATGAAAACTGTATTTTTTTCCCTTCTGAAACTTTTCAAGTAACACTAGAGGGTATGTGAATATAAATATTTCACTTAATTATAAGCATAGGCAAGGATCTGCATGAGATACAAACTTTAACTCTTCTTTTAAAATTTGCTATTATGTCTGCCTAATTAATACAGCAAAAATGTTGTTGCCTAAGTCAGTGTGTGCCCCAGTGCAGTCTTGCTAATATCCTTATATCCAAGAGATCTCATGCTGTAAATTCCCCTGGAAGGACTGGGGCATGTCAGATAAATTAAGTGAAAAGCAAAGACGTAGATTAAGAGCAATGTAAATTTCAAGCCTGCACTTTTAATTTCACTAAATATTATTTTCCATTTTTATGACCATATTACATTGAAATGTGGAACGACAATTTCCTCTGTTATTTCATTTAATAAAACCTTTGTCTCATCTGAGTTCTTGAAGAGATGTTAGCTTTAAATCACATTGACTTCACCCTATCCAATTTACATATGCTGAAGAAATAAAAGTCTTTTCAAGAGTTGCCATGGGGCTTCAGAAGCCTCAAAGGAGTATTAAGACCTTGAATTTAGTGTGAACTGCCTCCAACACAAAACACAAATCTTCCCAACAGAATACTAATGGTTTAGTGTACAGTTGCATTTTCTGTGCAAGTTTGTAAAATAAATAAACAATCCGCATATAGAGAGCCAATAACTAAATTATGGCTGAGCATTTGAGTGCAGAAATGTGCCAGCTGGAAATAAAAACTGCTTTTTGTAGGCCCACATTACATAAGAAATGTTATGTGGTTTGACAGATGTACAAAATAGAACCCAGGATAGATTAAAAGGGGAATTCAGAGCTCCTCCATTTTTCCTCTCAGGACTGAATACCTGCAGAACTGCATTAGGAGTTTCTCAAAGTCACTGTGAATATACATATAAAGTGTTTTGCCTCAGATCTGATTTCTAAACAGAAATGCTTCCACACTAGATTTACTTAGTTTTACTTGCATAAATATTTTATATTTATTTTGGTTTGCAAAAAATCTTTGTCTCTTTCAAACAACAGACTTCAGTGCATACAATAACTAATGAGGGAAATGTTTTCCTAATATGACCTCAATCTCATCTCTATAATGGGTTTCTCATTATAATAATTGTATTCCATTAAAATGTTAGGACTGGTTTAAAATATATCTAAGAAGACATGTCTGAGCAAACTAGCAGGCAGAAACCTTGATGTTAATTTACTTGGCATCGTTAAGGGAAATGGAGAAGTGCAGTACATTAAATGTGTGACACCAAAGGCAGCCAGATTGACTATATATGGTGTTAACACTTAAATAATTGGTCAGTCATAAGTAATTATGGAGCATTACAAGCAGTGTGCCAAGCAGAGTGAATGATTCCAAGTGAATGCTCCTCCATGACAAATCCAGCCCTGTTTGCTGCTCAGGAATGATCTGCGAGCAGGCAGACTTTGGTTCATTGTCTAGGTGGGATTGCAGATCCCTCCCCAGGCTGGAGCCCTGCTCCTGGGGCAGTGGTGTTTCCAAGAGCTTGGTGGGAATGGGAGGCACTCGGTCCCACCCCTTGGGAAGAAAGAGGGGCTGAACAATTTGGGCCAGAGTCTGACAACCTCTTCAAACAAAGAATCTGCTTCTCCCATGAATGATCACTGTTGTTACAGCTCACTAAGCTCATCCTGGTCTGACTCTTTATTTAGAATGATTTCCGTTCCTTGGGTGCTCTGGAGCAAGTCAGCGTGATGGAGTTTCCTGCCCTTTGTTATCCCAGTGTTCTGTGTGTAGTCAGACCCTGATTCAGCAAGAGATTCTGGGATGAAGGGAAAGAAGCCCGATAAGCTGTGTTAGCAATGATAGGCACATGCCTTGTGTTCTCTTGAAATCTCTCTTGCCTCTCCCATGCTGCTTTCCTACTCTTTCAGGTATTCTGTGGTATAATGTCCTTTAGAGGCAGAAAGCCCTTTATAAATTCCAAATCAAAGGAAACTGCAATAACCAGAAAATATTAGATTCTTTATACATTGGTAATTGACAAGACTACTATTCTTGCCTGTATCTGATTAATTTAAAAATATAGTTTAACAGTGTTTATATAAATATTTTTGTAGCAAATTAATTTTAAAAAAGTAAGATGAAAACTGTACAATTTCTCATCAATATAATTCTGAATTGTATAAGGAAAAAAAAAACCCAACAAAACACAAAGCAACCCTCTCACTGGGAACCCAGACCCAGAGCTCTCACAAAATATCACCCCTCCTGTGTGTGCACTATGCCAGTGCACTGTTGGAAAGTAGTTTTAAAATAGATTGCACAGAAGCTGACTTCCCAAGATTAATGGGTACTAGAGACAGAGCTCATACTTCTTATGCAAGCAAACCTACCATTGACTTAAAGTGCATTTCCCTGAATGAATGGCATGTTGAAACTCCTGGAAGGAAGCCATGCTACAAAGAATTGAATTGAATGGGGTCAGAAACAGTCCCAGAAAGCCCTTTTAAGCTTGGAAAGCACCCTACTGAATTCCCTGCCAAGTGCAGTATTTGCTGTCATATATATAGAGTAGCCTGCACTCCTTCAGAACTGACTGCTCATTATTTGGCAAGCTGCAAGGTGCAGACAGTACAAACAGCATCCCATATCCATCCATCCTGTTTGGGCAAATCCTACCTGCGTTGTCCCAGTGTTCTGGCCATGCTGGATGCTGCTGATCCCTACAAAATCCTGCTTGTTTGAAACGGACCACAGACTTCTTGGTCTTCCCTGTCAATGTTTTCATCTTGACACACATCTAATTCTTTTCTCTATTGCAGCTTCAGCATCATACGGCAGTTCAGAGTGAGGGGGTAAATGCATTTATTGTGATTATGTATTCCCTGATACTGGAAATATTTTGCCTTCTTAAAATGCCAGATAAAGTTAATAGGGCATAGCCTCAGTAAACGAGGCTAATTACCTTGGCAATTTAGATTAAGTCCTTGAAATGGATTGTCAGAAATGAGTTTATTTATGTTACTAGATTAGGGATCCATTTCTCTCTCAGATGTTTCTGTTCTTGTGCAATAATCTCCCTCCCGATAAGCAGAAAGAGCGGGACACATTTCTTGCTCATTCCTGTGCATACCCTTAAGTGGACTTTTAAATCACTCTCACTTCATGACTTGAATTTGAGAGTCTTAACTCAGTGTTTCTTATTAATTCTTCTGTTGCATTTGTCAGTTTTGCTAATTAGCTTTAGCTCCGTTCTGGAAATGGTTTGATTTTGACACCCCCAGAGCCAACCAATAGATGGTGATAGCAGCACACTGCTGGATTTGGCCTGGTTACACATGGCTGAGAGCCTGGGCTTCCAGTTAATGGCATAACTTCTTACACTGTGAGCCCTTGTGGTGTTAGTAGAACACAAATATATTAACTTTTAACATTCAGAGGTACTGCTGTAAGCCTGAAATGGCTCAGAGTCTGTGGTGGTGCACATAAGCACAGCAGAGATTAAACTAGCCCAATATTTTGAAGTCTCAAAGGAACTATGTAAACACAAACTCTACAGCATAAAAATACAGGGGTACAGTTTTAAATCAATAATTTTTCCAGTGCAAGATTCTGCATCTGCAAAACTCAAATTGACATTTAGTAATTTACAAATTGCAAATATCAGAAGACCCATTTAAGCAGTATGTTAAGAAAAATCTTTTTGTGAAGATTGTCCACCCTCTATAGACTTCTGTATATAAACCTGCTGGGAAAATAAAGTTTGATCTGTGTTTTCATTGAATGGTACTGCCCAAGCAGGGTGGGAGTTAACAGCTGACCCCATCAGCTTTCCATTTCCATTGACCAGTCAGAATCTTGTCTTCATTTGAGAAATACAAAGTGATAAAACTGATAAGATAAAATCAATAATTTCTATTTGATGTCATAACCTTCTCCTAGAGCTTTGTTATCAAAGGACAAAATCCAGACTCAGATAAAGTTAGTGGGAACTTTGTAATATATTTTAATGGGTTACAGTAATAAATTCTTCATTAATATTTCACAGTAGGTAATTTTTTATTGTTGGAAAAAAAAATTCAGTTATTTTCTAAGAAGCAGAATAATGTTTAAAAATTGCTTTGTATCTGAAGTTTTAAATGTTGGTTACCTCTTAAGATGTGAAAAATATTTTATTAATATACCCTCTGTTTTTTTTATTTTGTAATGAAAATTTTCATGAAGATGGTAAAATTTATTATTTATTGTGATCCATTTATAATGCTAGATGCTTTATTTTAAAATATGGAGAATTTTAGAAATTCTGGTGATGTGTCATTACTTTGCAGAATTCTGCAAAGAGCAAACAGATTTCAAACATTCTAGAAAATGACAAGAAAAGACAGAAGTAGTCATTGGATCTATGGGATGAGCTGAAGAAAGGGGTTTCTTGGACCCCTGCTTCTATGTCTGGTTAAAAGGTAAAATTTCAATCTTCCTTTCGGTATTAGAATCTTCTAATACAGAAAGGAAGAACAAGAGAGAGACAGAGACATAAATATGCCAGATGAGGAAAATCAGTCCAGTATTTCAGCAATTCAGTAAAAAGCAACATTTAAACTGCTGTAAAATGAATCTGAACAGGTGGGTTGAGAACCTTAAATCCCCCCCAGTGCCCCCCCTGCCATGGCAGGGACACCTTCCACTGTCCCAGGCTGCTCCCAGCCCCAGTGTCCAGC
>NW_005054445.1:183941-186963 GCF_000277835.1 Geospiza fortis
TCCTGCTGCCCAGGGCATTGTTAACCTCTCCTGTGGACAACAATTTATCTGGCCAGTGCTGTGTTAATGCAGAATTTAGTGTCATCTGCTTGATGCAGTAAAATAGCAGCAACACCCAGGAACTCATTTAAAAGCTTGTAAGCTTTTTTCCAAACAACTGCACAGTTCTCAACAGAATGATTTGAATGGAAGAATGGAATGGAAGAAAAAGTAAATTCAGTGAGCAGGATTGGATGCTGGCTCCAGCCATAATAAAATACCTGTTGAATGAGAGTTGACATTAATGGACTTCAAAATAGGACTATATGTCTTAACTCTGAGGGGCTGTTCCTCTGAGATGTAAAGGATCTCCAATACCTTGATGTGAATCTGGACATGTGATGATGCCTAGTTGCTGATCTAGCATGCTCAGCCTATTCCTGCTGGCAATTCTTAGTTAAACTCTTTGTTCTGGTACCTCTTCTGCATGACCCAAGAGTGAGTTGAGTTCTGGGCCTGAACAAAGAACCTGTAGTGCAGGAGTCACTTTTGGTAATTTCTATCATCTCTAGGAAAATATGGAAGGATAAACAAACCCATTGGCTTTCCTGTAAGCCAATAAAATAAATTTTTAGAATTAAAAAAAAAATTCCTACTTGTCACTAGTTTAAAAAAAATGTTCCCTATAATGAAAAAAAACCCCTCAAAATCAGTCTTATCTCCCTTCATAACAGCAGCAAAACAGTAGCTGTGTTGTAAAGGAAATTTGCTGGATGGCTAAGGGTAACCAAAGGGATGTAGAGCTTCTCTGCAGAGGCCACTCTGAAAGCTTCTGCAGGACTTTCCTTGTCATCTTACAGTATTCCTGCCCTTTTCCCACTCTTGAGCTCTGGCTGACAATTCATATTTGTCATTGACCTTAACTAACACCTTGAGCCCCTTCCCCAAGCTGCGTCCTCCAGAAGGAGCTGTGGAAGTGCAGGGTGATGGACCTTGTGACAGGGAATGGATGGCTTCAGGTCTGACATCCTAATTTTGAGTCTGTCATACTGTCCCTCAATAAACCTAAGGATTTAGGTATCCCTTATTTGTGGATCATGGGAATTGCATGTTCAGTGGACACAACCTCTGTTCTGTTATGAATATACATTTGTATAATTGTGTGTTGCTCCCGCTTAACATTTTAATACCATAATTATTGAGTAAATATCTATATCTATATAGAGAGATATAAAACCTTCCTGTGTAATAATAAGACTGCATGATTAACAGCTGAAAATTATCTAGGTCGAGCCAATACACAGTGCCTCTCCTACATATTTTGGCTCCGATAATCAATCAATTAACATTTTTGCTGAGACACAACCTGTGCATTCAAACCAAGGAAACAACTCCTATAAACTGATTTTACTTTTTAACAAACAGCAAGAGAGAAAAATTAATTTTTTTTGCAAAATATTCATCATGCACATTCTGGCACTACTTTCTGACAAGGCTAACAGCAAATGGGACTGCTTCTACAGGAGCTGAGGACAAATATTTCCATTCACTCCACCCTACTGGATTTGCTTGATATATGAGTATTTTCATTGATTGCTGGAGTTCCATGTATTTGGTTATAAGACCATATGCTTTACCCACTTGTATCTCTGCAGAAATACACCTGGCTTGCTCTGGGATGACAAATTCCTTTGTACCTCATCATCATTTTTTTTGTACCTCACTTGTTTCAATTAATATGCAGAGAAGACAAAGAGATTAATTTCTTTTCTTTAAATTCAGTAGCACCACTTCTCTGGGCAAGGACTCAATTTTATTTCTAATTATTGGAACAGGAAACCAGAAGTGTTTCATCATAAACTTACTCTTGTATTTTTCAAATAAGCAAAATATTTGTTAAAAAATAGAAGTCAACAATATATCTCTATAGATTAACTTTGTTCTGAACAGCATGTTAGAAATTGTGCTGGAGCATTAATTCTTTTTGCTTGTTTTTTTTAATTAACCAGATAATTTAGTATTTCAAGGAAGCCCAATCTATGGATAACATGACTGTGGTGATTCCTTTACTGTAAATCTAGTTGGTTAGTAATAAATCTTTAATTTCTTGCATGTTTATTTAATGTGGATTAATGTCTTATGTCTCATTGAGCTTCACAGTCTTAATTGAAATAAATTCAACTGTAGAAAGTAAGAAATATACACATTAAACTAGTATATAATTTAGAGTAATAGACTCAAGAGTGTGTGTTTATAGGATAAAAGAAACAAATCAATGTGTTTTAAAATAGATTATTATGCATCAAGATGCTGCAGAGCCCACTGAAACAGAACAGCACATACAGAATAAAGAGAGTATTATGTCTGCAGTGTTTATGTTGTCTGGTTAGCATTTTACAGTTCAGGGAGTCTGTATGTTGAGCTAAAAATACCAATCTGCATAATGAGGTAAAGTGTTCTTCTGAGATTCAGTTTTTGCAGTGCAAAGGGACACCCATAAATTAATATTTTAAATGATCACAGGAATTGGTTTAGCGGAATTGCAAAACCAAGACAGAGTGCACGTGGATGCACACAGGGTAAATAGCTGTGCTTTCAACCACACAGTCTTACTTACAGGGTGTCCTGGGTTGACTATATGATGCTTTTATCCCCAAATCGTCTCATTTGTTTATGCTGAATAATAATAGGTTCTGCACCTTTAAGACTTGTTGCAGAGTGAAGGGGGGAGAGAAGAAGTATGCAGTTTGTTTTCAGACACTGGACTCACTCCCCCACATTCCTCTCCCTGGACTGCTGTTGTCTGTGATGAACAGACAGCAGGATAGAGAGCTCTCCTTTTGCTTTTAGTTAGTTTTAGCTGGCTGAGGCAAAGAGTCCCTGGACTGTGGTTTTTCTTTCCCTTTTCTTTGGACCTCTTGAAACCTGCTCTGGACTGAAAACCCAGGGGAGCACCAGCAGCTCACACCTGTGGCCCACCGGGCCGGGCCTGGCCTGCGACATTTCCAGCACCAGAAGGACTGATCAGAGACTGAGTGAGCTG
>NW_005054445.1:187044-196636 GCF_000277835.1 Geospiza fortis
TCCCAAATTTTGCTCTAAACCAGGACATAGAGTTAAATATTAACGTTTGGTATTATTATGCTTCCTTTAAGCACTGACTGATGTTGCTAGATGGGTTTTTATACAATCTGGGCCACTACTGAAGGCAAGGACCTTTTGACAAGGGACAACCCCCTCACTCCAGGAGTGGCCTCTTGGGTCTGGTGCTGCTCTCAGTGCTCCTGACTCTCTGGATTTCCAGGCTCCCATATTTCCAGAGAGATACTTCACTATGGAGAAATCTTGGTGTTTTCCTTGGGGAATAATTTTCAACCAGACCAGCAATCTACCAACAAAACCTCTGACTTCACAGCCAGTGGGGCTTTGACTCTACTACACATTATAACAACAGAAAAAGGAGGGTTTAGAGCCCAGATTTGAGATTTGCATCCAGCCACTCTGCAATGGGTTTGTGGATTCAAAGGACTTCAGCACAGGCTTTGAAGTATTACTGCCAAAAATCCCTTCCTGGGGGTATTTGCTTGTGCAAATTTAGGATTTGCAGCCCTTTCCCTTTAAGGGCTTAGAATTTCTCACTTTCAGTGAGTTTTACATGCAGATGGGTCTCCCCACATTCTTGGTAAAATTGTGTAGGTGACATAGTTCCCCCAGCTGTTCTGACAGCAGATTTTAAGACTGAAATGCAATACCAGCTACTGCTGCGAGACCTGCTCAGGAAAACCCCGATTTCTCTGAGGTGATCATCTCCTGAACTCAGGGAAAGACAAATATTGACTTCTTTTACAGTGGATTGCCTACACAGGCTTTAATAGTCATTTAATTATCCACTTTTCCATGTGGGGGATAATGTGCAATAAGCTGAATCACTGTTACCAAATAACATGTTCATTTTCCAAGGCAATGTTGGAGCATTCCCTCTTTAAGAAGCAATACATCTTGTGCCTACTGCAATGCAAAGTTGAAGGTCAGTCAGTTTATTAACTCCAAATGGCTTTATAACCTATTAAACATAAACCATATCTGAATTATTAATTAATATTGCTGTATTATACTGTGCTCTGTCCTCTTACATCTTTCCAGCATTTATCATTCCTCCACCTCCCAAACCCAGTGGGGCTCTTTGTGGCAGTTCACAAACCTTCATCCCAATGAATAATTAATGCTCCCTGCATTTGATTTGTTTTTAAAGAGTTAACATTTGTGGGAACACAACTAGCTGGAATGAGTAGTGGTTTAGTGTCAGTGGCATATACAGGAGGCATCAACCTGAGACCATGGGAAGTGGGATACTGAAAGAGAGATACCTGGTCAGGTTATGGTGAGAGGAGTGTGGTCATGGGAGTTGGTATGTTAATGAAATTATTCTATAATAGGTCAGGTTTCTGGTTCTTGTTCTCAGTTGGTTTGGGACCTGTCACATATAAGGTCATGTTCTGAGTTTGTGTTTGTGATTGGACCCCTGCCCTCAGACTACCCCTCTATATTGTTCCATTCACCATGCCCCTTGTCTTTGGATCATGACCCTCAGATTGTGTGGTTTCCGTGTTTGTTATTTTCTACGAAAGTTCTTTATTTTTTGGGCAATTCCATTGTTGCCTTCCCTCTATTTGTGCCATGCTTCCCCCAGCTGGACTAGACCCAGGGTCACAGAGAGGCAGACTGTGACAGACATTGGAAATGCAATCTGTTGTAAATGGAATTTCTCCCTTTCTTCCCTGACCCTGGGATGTACTCCCTGGATGATTGGCAGCTGTCATTCATCACCTGTACAGTGCAGTTGCTACCAGCCCAGCTTCACAGAGTTGTTTCAATGGCCAGTTACTGATTGCAAGCTTCTCTATTATCATTCCCTGGGTAAATGCTTCACCTGCTGAGTAATATACCTGACATTCTCAGGTGTGATAGTGGCATCAAAATATTATCTGAAGGAATTATAGTATTTTATCAATTGTCACTGAAGCTGTGCATAGATTCTTCTGCAGGGCAAATTTGCAGGCATATCAGTCAGTGATCCCATAAAACTGAAATGTGCTACAAATACCAGAGGATATACCTGAGAAGCAATCGCTAAAAAGTACAACTAAAAAAATTACAGTGTGTTTTGGTAACATTTTAGAGTATTTAAGGTATGTAAAGTTTTCAGGCCCCCTCTGGTGAATGGAGAAGTAATTTAGATGTGTTCTTTTTTTGTTGCTCTTTGCTTCTTTGCTTGCTTGCTTGCTTTTTTGTTTTGCTTTGTTTTCTTAGGTTGTTTTGGAGTTTCGTTTTTTGGTTTTGGTTTTTTTTTTTGGGGGGGGGTGTTGTTTTGTTTTGGGTTTTTTTACTATATGTAGTTTAAATATTCCTAATTTTACCTGTTCCTCAAATACTCCACTCAAAGCAAGTCCATTTTCTGTAGCTCTGACCTGGTGAGATACTGTAATGATGAAGTCCAGTACCTCAATACTGTTGTTTTACACTTTTGTATTGCATCATTTGTCACACGGTGCTGCTAATGAAAATATAATTGGCAAAGGTTTTACCTTTAGGGACAGCACTTCTAATAGAAGTTACTTAGGCTTGGTACGTGTTGCTTATTATTCTGTAGATTACTGGTGCTATTCATTGCTGAGGAAAGTGGTTTATCATTCTACAACATTTCATGCTAAGAAATTCCCATCCCTAAAATATTCCTTTTATGTTGGAGATATTTGAGGGAGAGGTCTTCACCAAGCAGAGCTCTGATAGTGATTGCTGCTTTACTTCTGTTCTTTGAAATGAACTTGCCAAAAGTCCCAGTACTTAAAATTGGTTTTGTTTAGTGTTGCTAGCTTAGCTTAAAGTACCTTGGGAAATGCTGGGTAAAAGAGAACTAAAATATGAAAAAATAAATCTCCACCTTGTCCAAAGAATCCTGGCATTTGTTCCAGTCCTGCTGAGCAGCCTGGCAGCTTGGGCTGGGAGCAGGGCTTGCTGAATCATGCAGACTCAAAACGGTTTTCTTGGTGTCTTGAGGTTCCTTGAGATTCCAAAGCTCATCAGTCTCCTGTTGAAGATACATCCCTGTTCCTCAGGTCACAGGACAGAGGCACAGCTTTTCTCTTTGCTTTACACCCCACTTTATTTTCGTCAATGATATCTAGGAAGTTAAGAAATAAAATGAAAGAAATACTTATATTTTAGAATAGCTCTTTAGATGCACATGTGGAGTCATCATAAATCTCTTTTCAGGTCTCAATTTACAGAGGAAGCATTTCCAGGTTACTGAAAGAAGGGTATGGCATTTGGCTTTGGAGTCCTTCACTTTGATACAGTGCTTTTTCTATAATCTGGGTTCATGTTTTTACTTAGGATTTTGTTGTTCTCTAGGTTTATTGTCTTTTATCAGTAATTATTCAATTATTACTTATATTAAAAAGAATGTATTCGATTTTTTTGTTGCTTTACTTGCTTTCCTTTCTTGTTTTTGCCTTTATTTCATTGGAACTGTGGCCAAAGTTACTTTTTAAGAGAAACATTTTTTTTGGCATCCAAATATCCATGAATTCCTAATAATTATTAATCTTTTTTTTTTCTATTTACATTTCTCTCTGTGGTCAGTTTTCCTGTAATTTTCCTCTGCTTTCTCTCAGAAGAGGTTTCTGCCATGAATTCATTTATACTTAGACTACCTGAAATTTCTTTTGATTACCCCTCATCTCTTATTATCAGAGATATCCAGCTTGAAATATTTGGGCTCCCTGAAGATGTGAATTCAATCCTGGCACATCCATAGCAGACATTTTTCCTTCTAATATTCATAAATTCCATTCTGTAGAGTTCGCAGAGTCTGTTGCAAAGAGGGTTTAGCTGAAACTTCCAAGAATCAAATCCTCTCTGCTCCGTTTAATTACTGGAAGTAACCTAATCTTTCTGTAGGATTTGAGATTTATTCCTGTGTCTTGGTTCTTTTCTACTCAGCACTCTGGAGTTTGCTATCCAGTTAGTCACTGCCTCCCCTTTCCAATAATCACCACATTTCAGCATTGTTTGGGAGAGAGCAGCTTGTTTGGGGCAGTTTGTAGTGAAAGTGTGAGATCGTGTGAGTAACGACCAAAATAACTTTCTGCTGTGATGTCCTTTATTGTGGAATCACGGAATCACAGAATGGCCTGGGTTTGAAAGGGACCTTGAAGCTCATTTTTCTCCATCCCCTTCAGGGCAGGGACACCTTCCACTGTCCCAGGCTGCTCCCAGCCCCAGTGTCCAACCTGGCCTTGGGCACTGCCAGGGATCCAGGGGCAGCCCCAGCTGCTCTGGGCACCCTGTGCCAGGGCCTGCCCACTCTGCCAGGGAACAATTCCTAATTTCCAGCATCTCATCTAACACTTCTCTCTGCCAGTGTAAACCCGTTCCCCTACATCCTGTAATAACAATTTTTAATAATTTATGCTTATTCACGGTATTATTTGCTTTTAACTTACACTAGAACTAGCAAATTAGACGTAATTTTTAGATCAACCACTACCATTAAATTCCTGTGCCTATCATATTTGCCTTGGGTATCTGAAGATAGAAGGGTTGTATGATAGCAGGGAATGTTTATATGGCCCAGCTGAAGTCAGTAATTAACCCTACTTTCCTCTCTGTCATTAATGCAGTGGCATTTAAGCTGTGGTACCACAAAGCCTCAAAAAAGGCAGCCCAGAAACATTGCATGACAGTTCAGTGTTTTAATGACACAAGCTAAAGCAATGCCACTGATTAGATCCTTTCCTAATTATCTTCTGCTACTTCTGTTGGCTATATTTCAACAAAATGAACAGACTTATTTACAAGTAGCATTGCTTCTTAAGATGTCCCTCATAGCTTAATTCCTATAAGGCAGAACAAAAAGTTTTTGAAACATCATTTTACACACTTACAGGAAAAAAACCAAGCAATTTTGTAAGAAAGGTTGGAGGACTTCACTAGAAATTTCCTTCCTCTTTTTCCATACTTTGCTTATACTTTATTCCTAATAATTGTACCAAAGTTATATAAAAAGCACTATGATGTGGTACTGTTTTTGCAGAAGCTCAGTAACTGCTGGATTGAAGCTCTCTGAAGGATTTTCATCCTTAAGCCTGAAGCCTGATTTTACTTTAAAGTGCCCCATGTTGCCTTGACTTGGAATGAGCCTGCATTTAGCTTTTCTATGAGAGGATTTGTATGTCCTGTTAAGAAGGAGCTTTGGTTATCTCCCCAATGAAGAGAGGTTAATCTGTAGCACAATGTGTACATAATACCCAAAAAATTCTAGAAAACCCAACAGAAGGCAAATGAGAAACTGTAAGAACAGAGGCAGAAGCCCATGTGTCTGGTTATCACAGAATCATGGAACATCCTGAGCTGGAAGAGATCCGTAAGGATCATGGATGCAGCCCCTGGCCCTACCCAGACCCCCAACAATCCCCCCAGGATGATGGATCCAGCCCCTGGCCCTGCCCAGACCCCCAACAATCCCCCCTGTCCATCCCTGGTGCCCAAAGGCTCCTGGAGCTCCGGCAGCCTCGGGGCTGTGCCCATTCCCTGGGCAGCCTGGGCAGTGCCAGCACCCTCTGGGGGAAGCAGAACCTTGCCCTGCTCTGCAGCCTGAGCCTGCCCTGGCCCAGCTCCAGCCACTCCTGGGGCTGCCCCTGGCCTGAGCAGAGCTCGGAGCTGCCCTTGCAGCCCTGCAGAGCTCTGCCCTCAGCTCCTCTGCTGCAGCTGACCCAGCCCAGTGCCCTCAGCCTCTCCTTGGGTGGCACTTCCAGGCCCTTCACCGTCTTCATGGCCTCTTTTGGAAACTCTCTAATGGCTTAATGTCTTCATTTTAGCTCATGATGTCCAGAGCTGCCTCAGCACTCAGGGTGAGGCACTGAATAGAAACAAGATCAGGAAACATCCACCCATCTCTCTGATATATATGTATTCTGTTGTCCTACTTTGCTGCTTTTCCCCTTACCGAGTTTATCAGCAGTCATCTTTAACATGACATGCAGCCCTCTATTCTTAACCCAACCTAATATGCTCCTGTCATGCCTCTCAAACTTCTTTGCTAGCAAAGGCTTTGACCCAAAAATTCTCTCCCAGGTGAAAATGCAGCTCAGATGCTGCTTCTGTCACATCCTAGATCTCAGCGGGAGCAGTTGGGATAGAAATGTCTCACCTGGTACAAGTGCTTCTCTCCCTGGTGTAGCAAAAGTGGAGAATAATAAACTGCTGGGAGTAATCCAAGTACTATGAGTACTGGGTAATTGCTTGACTCATAGGGGACCAAAGAATGTCCACTTCATTAAAAAATCCCAGAGCTACCCAGATTGGCAAAACACCCTTTGGGTTTTTACCTGCAGGGCTTTGCTGTGCAAATATGTGTCTGAGGGGTTTATTACTATTTTACCACTAAATTAGATCCTTCTTCATGAATCATTCACAGTGTGATGTTTGTACAAACACCAAACAGAAAAATATAGCAAAGCTTTTATCTGTGCAAAAGGCAGGTGTGACTCCTTTCCAGGGTTTATTAGTCATGATCAGGAGCTGAGAAAATCTCCACTATCATATTTCACTGCTGTTTCCTTCTTTTCTGTGCTTTGTAGCCCTTCCACAAGTTGTACAAGACTGTGTTGATAAAATATATTTGTTCTTTAACAATTAGTGGAATTGTCAATTTTGTGGTGGACAGACAAGACCTCTCTCCAGCAGATGAAATCTTGGAAAGATTCAAATTCTGGTAAAAAAATACAGGTCTTTTTTTTTTTGGCAGCTCAGTACTCCCTCCAAGTACTCACTGTAAGCTAGAAGGTGCAGAAACTGAAATGCCAAGAATTGCATGATCATAGAGGTGCAGAATTCTGTACTCTTTACATGATGGTTCTCATTATCCAGTAAAAATCTGAACAGAAATGCAAAGAGGATACATACACAGATAATATTGTTCATGGTCACCTTGAAATCAGAGTTGATTAAATCCTGAGCTCTCAGCTTTCATCTCAAGGAAGGATCACAGCAGAGCCTGGAGGCTTTTCTGGAGATCACCAGGACTATGGACACTGTAGAAGGGATTTTGCTCATCAAGACTAAGCATTTTTCATTAGTAGTCTGAAGCATTTATACTAAAACTAACTGAATCTGGTTATACATTAAATTCCAATTGATTAGTTTTCCAATTTATAGTGTTACCTGATAATCTAAATCCCACCGATATTAATAGAAGATGAGAAAAGATTGCAGAAAGCCCTGTATTCAATTAAAAAATAATTCAAAGTGCAAGCAGGAAGATAAAAAAAAATTCATATGGAAATTGCATAAAATGAAATAAAATTTTTACAGTAGATAGCAACCATAATATTTTTCCTTTACAGAAGGCTTTTTTTGCTATTAATACATATATAAACATGTAGATATTTCCTGATGTTTTAATATATTGATCATCATGTGATTCAAAACAATATTGATATTGAGTTGGTTTTGTATTTTTAATCCAGTAATCATAAATTTCCTTGAAGACATTTTACTTCCATCTTACTTCCTAGATGTAAGATGGATTTTCTACCTGTGAGGCAGTTTTACCACTCCAGAGGAAGGGATTAGCACTCTGTACTAATTAGGAGACTGTCTGGTTTTAGCACCCTTTGATTTTCCAGCTGGATTGACGAGGTCCCAGTCAGGGTTGTGTCAGCAAAGAACAGCCTTTTCCTCTGAGGCTGCAGTGATGATCTGTGCATTGTGCTTTTCTAACTGCTCTGGTGCATCTTTTGTGTTGACTTCCTCACCCAGGTAAGAGTGGCAAAAATAGAAATGATAAATACATCTAAATGAAAGGGTAGTGATCTGGAAGTTTTCAAACCAAATCTTTGTCTAAATTTAGAATAGACACTGTAAATTTTTGGGGTTTTTTAATGTTTTTGTATCAGAAATTTCCTAAAGATGCTTTTATTTCCAGGTGAAAGCAAACTTTGAGATGTGAATATGCTTAGAAAAACTGAAATATTGAGTTTTTACTCATTCAACTCTTGATTTCCCATCCCACAGACTATGACAAGTTTTAGGCAGTGATGTGAGACATTGATGATTTCTTCTTCTAACATTCACTTGGGCCTTTTTTATTTCCTTTTTTGCTTCTGACATCTTGAATCCATAGAATTCTATAAAGCCTCCTGGTTTAGGGAAAGGACAGGGAGTGGGCAGTAGAAAAGGGCAAAGAAAGTGCACCTCTGTGATTTCTGAAAGTTAATGTCCTTTTGAACACCAGTGTCCTGTGCATTCCTACCCGAGTGTGAAACGAGGGGAGCTGGGGTTGCCTCCTCAGCCTTTGCGGAGCTGGTGGAGGGTGATCCTGAAAGGCCTCGGTCCTGGCAGGTGCCTTGGAGCTCTGCCCCAGCTCCTGGCTGAGTGGCAGCCGCAGCGATGTCCCCAGGCTGGATGGGGATGGTTCACTGCTCTCAGCAGCTCCTGATGCATCAGCTCCTCCAGATGTGAGATGTGAGCCAAGGGTCACCTTCCTTGCTTTTGCTGTCTTCCTCAAGGACTGCCTGGAGGGATAGGGCATTTTCCCACCTTTTTGTCCCTTCCTGAAAAGTGTGGGGAACAAGGAGGACAGAATAGCTGTTTGTCAAGCAAAACCTCCCACATTCTGTAGATGGAGAAAAGTGAATAGAGTGATTGCCAGGGTGCAGCTTTCTAGGGGTTCAATGTTCTTGCAGCTTTCTCCTGAGTGCCTCTGACCAGCCACTGTTTGGGAAAGGATGCTGGATATAGAAGGATGGCTGGATTAACCCAGTACGTTTATTTTTAGGGTCACTGGAGCCCTTTTGTGAAGAAGATGTTTAAGAGTTTTGTTGAATCAGGGCCCTTGCTGGAAAAAAACCCACAGCAAAAGGGTGTGAGAATTTGGCAAACAGGAAAAACCCAAACTATTTTAAAATTAAAAAAAAAAAAGGGCTTTCAGCAATCTGTCTTGAATGTATTAGTATCAAGCCCTTTATCCTTATGTTCTACACTGAGATAGTCATAAGCTACAAACACCCACCTTGACCTGCACTTTTGGGACTCTCCTTCTAAATAAAGCTTATCATTCCTTGGCTAAATCACCAAAGAATCTAAATCTGTCAGTGTGAGAAGCTTTTTCCTTCCAGCTCTTTCCTAGCTGAGCACAATGCAAGCTGAACTGTAGCAGTTTATCCAAGAGCAAACATGTCATGTGGCCGAAAATGGATTGACAGACAGAACTTGGGTTAATTTACTGTAACCTTCCTTAAAAAGTTGTGTTGAGGAAGCAAAAAGCCATTACCACCTGGGTGGCCTTTGCCATGAAAATATTAATCTTCCCCCAAGATTGGGTTGATATACTTGTTAGTACAAGTATATCAACCCAACTGCTCTCAGAAATGTCATCATCTAAAATAGGCAGCAACATGCTGCACACCAGAAACACTCCCAAGAAGGAGAAGCTCTTCCTGAGGACACAAAGGGAACCAGGGGTTGAAGATGCATCCATATGGAGACACATTTAATAGGCATCCATAGAGGTTCCTTGCGGTACCAGCTTATTCTCACATAGTTGGTTAATTAAATAGTTCTCAAATTTTTCCCCCAAGACAGATGAGGTATTTTAATATTAATAATTCAGAAG
>NW_005054445.1:196696-211975 GCF_000277835.1 Geospiza fortis
GAGCAGAAACTGCATTGCTTTGTTTGTTGTTTTGTTCTTTTGGGTAGTGCCATACATGCGATATCATACAATCACAATCATGGAATGGTTTGGATTGAAGGGACTTTAAATCCCACCCAGTGCCATCCCTGCCATGGCAGGGACACCTTCCACTGTCCCAGGCTGCTCCAAGCCCCAGTGTCCAACCTGGCCTTGGGCACTGCCAGGGATCCAGGGGCAGCCCCAGCTGCTCTGGGCGCCCTGTGCCAGGGCCTGCCCACCCTGCCAGGGAACAATTCCTTCCCGGTATCTGACCTGAATTTATTCCGCCTTGTCCTGTCACTGCAGTTCCTGAGGAATTGTCCCTCTCTGGGTTCCCTGCAGCCCCTCAGAGGCTGGCAGGAGCTGTGAGCTCTCCACACAACCTTCTCCTGTCCAGGCTGAGCAGCCCCAGCTCTCCCAGCCTGGCTACACAGGGGAGCTGCTCCAGTCCCTTCAACAACTTGGTGCCCCTCAAAGTCAAAGATGATTGCTGAATAGTGTTTTCTCAGCTAAGACATAAATAGCAGCCACTATGAAAGTGGTATTATCTACTGTATGAGAAATAGATCAATCGCAGGATTATTTTTTTCCTTACCATGAAAAAAGCTGCAGAATTGTAGATACATTTTTATGCAAATATATTAATTTGCTGTGCTGTGAGTTTGCACACCTGAATGTTTTGGCTTCCCAGGGAGGCACAACCCACCACCTCCCATGGCTCAGGTGCAAGCCAGGTCCTGGATGTGCACGACCTGTTGGATCCCTGCCCTCTGGAGACTGTCTCCGGCACACAAAGTGCAGTCAGTGCTGCCAGCGTGCAGGGTGGCATCCCAAAGAACACAGTTCTGCTTAAAAGTCATAAAATACAGAGCTCTCAGGAACATCTTGACACTGAGGCCAATAGAGAGAGATCTTTTGATCCAGGATCGGCAGACCGGATTTAAAACTGCATTAAAATTTTATTAGAACATATCCATATTGGAATATATCAAATAGAATTCTCTATGAGCTGCTTCATAAAAAGCAGAATATTTGAAAATGTCATGGCTTGTTACTATTCAAAGTTAGGGGAAGCTGTTCTACAAGTGTCACTGTGCTGAACATTGTAATTTGGGGGATTTATGGTTGAATTAGGTTGAGGGTTTTTTTTCAGAAGAATAGCTTTTTGGGGGTGTTTTGTTTGTTGTTTTGTTTGTTCTTCTTTCAGAAATTTCTACTTTCCTTTAGGAAAAATGAGATGTGAGGGGGAAGAGGTTGTTCCTTCCCTCCAGAAGCTCCTGAGAATGTCTGTAGCAAAGAGATACAGATCCCATTGTGGATTTGGGAGTTGTGAGAAATCAGGATGCCACACAGGAGGTGAAAGGTTTTCTTGAAGACTAGAGGAGAATGCACAGAGCTTGCTTTTGTTCCTGGTCTTGGAGTGGAACAAAATGAAACCTGAGAAGGACAGACACTCCAACTCAGAGTGGACAGAGGAGATTAGTGCATGAAGCCTTGGAATTCCTTTTGGCATCTCTTTTTTCTGTCACATTTTTATTATAATAAAAAGCCAAAGGATTGATTTCTTAAGTGGAAGACTCCAAAATTTGAGCCTTTTTTATTGTAGAAATGCTTGAAGATCAAGGTAGACCACAGAGCTCTCCCCAGTCTGCGTCATGGTCACTGGTGTAAGTCAGGCTGGGCAATGGTCACAAAGGAAGTTTCTTCTGAAAGAATGATATCTGGAAAGTTAGGAAAACCAGTTTTTTTCACTGAAAACAAGTTTTCACTAAAAGAAGGAACAGATCAGAATATTAATTAGTACATGTGGTCTATATGTGAATTTCAAGAAAGGGAAAATAGTTCCAGTGTTCTTCAGTCTGCACTTTTTATTCCAAGCAGCTACTTCTCCTTTTGGTCTCCTGTTATTCTCATAGTTCTGGGATGCAGGGAATGAATTGAAAGATGTCAGTATTGGGGGAAAAAAGTTGTAAGTATGTGTCAGTTCAAATTTCTCCAGGTGATTGCTGACTTTCATTTGTAAAATGATTGCATATTCTTTTCTCATGCAGTCTGAGGAGAGCAGAAATGCCTCTTTTGAAGGCTTTTCTTGGTGCAGGATGGAAATGCCTGTCCCAGAAAAGACCTTATATAAAACCCTTACATGCAGCTGCAGCAAAGACAGACATTCGTGAACTTCCACAGGTGCTTCCACCTGCCTAGTCCTTCCTTCTTATCCTGAAAAGAAAAATCCAAACAAATAAAATGACAAACCTGCACTGGGATTTCAGCTTTAAATTGGAAATTTAATGGAAATAAATGTGTGTTTTTCTCTGCATTTTCTGTGCCAAGTAAAGAGGGAGATGTGTGCAGCTGAAAAGTTAGGGTTAGAACTTAAACTTTGTGATTTTACCTGGGCAGCCTTAACATAACTTCCATGTGTTTTAATTTATTTTTGGAACAAAATAGGATGCTAAAAACACATAAATGAGCAGATGGGAACAAGCTAATGTTGGTTTATAATGAAATAAACTTATAAGAACTGTAAGGGCACAATATCTCTCCTCAGGAAAGCACATGAACCCTTCCCTTTTGGTAGCCCAGCTATGTTTGTGTGTGCATGTAGATACTGTAAAGCATTAAACAAAAATCTTGTTTTGAGAGCTATTTTATTCCTAGAGCTGGTCATGACAGCCATGGACGGAGGACTGTCATAATAAATAAAGGTAGCCAAGGTGCATTTAATTTATCAGTGTGGCACACAATGGGAAATACTGCAACTGCCTGGGTTAGTGCATTAGTGTAAAGATGGAATCATTTAAAGAGTTAAATTCATCTAAACATTTTGTATCCTGCTTGTTCTGACATAATTATTATGTTAATTTTGGTATGTTTTGCATATTAAGCTGAATACATCCTAAGATACTAATGACCAGTGTGTCAGCTTTTTATTAAACAGGAAATAAACACACTGCAGCCACTAATTAGTTTGTTATTCATAGCAAAGAAAATGAGACTGTTCCTCTGCTTTCTAATTGAATGTATTTGCACTATTTGACAAATTGCCATTTCTTGAATCAAACAAGTGGGGGAAACAGGGTGCAGCTCCATTGGAAAGACTTGTGGTTGGAATATATTGTATGAATATACAGCAGAATAATCACTAAATAATGAGGCATCAATACCCTGCTGATACTTGGAGATGTTGGACAGCTCAGAAGCCTTTTCTTGTACTTTATGCTCTGCTCCTAAATCCTTCCGTGCTCTGGTTAATGATGTTCCAATCTGATGGATGTGTTCTCAGTAATGAAGTCTTTGTAATGAAGACACTTTACTCTTGTCCCCTGCTGTTGCCCTGGGATCACCAATCAACCCCTCACACACCTAAGGAAGCTCTAAACTATTGTCTTTTGAGCTTTGATATCTTGCATTCCAAAGTCCATTTACTGTCCATAGATAGTGAAAGTTCATAAATACCACTTTTAGTTATTGATGACATCATTATGCTGGGTGAAGTGAGAGACGGAATCACTTCTTTATGTCAGATATTGCACAAAAATTGAGGAAGTGCCCAAGGCCAGGTGGGATGGAGCCTGGGGCAACCTGCTCTAGTGGAAGATGTCTCTGCCACTGGCAGGGGGTGAAATTAAACGGTCTTTAAGGTCTCTTCCAACCCAAACCATTCTGGGATGCCATGATTCTCTAACTGGCAGACTCCCCCACTGTGCAATCAATGTCCCTTTTTGGTAACAAAGGGCAGTACTGTACACTTAAAGCTGTAAAGGGTGATCAGAATCAACCACAGAATACCCAAACCCATACATGAATCACTGTCCTAAAGCTGCAGGCCGAGAGGGAGGTAATGAGCTCATTTGGGTGGAAATCAGCTTATTACTGTGCCAGCCTTTGATAGTCCATCACAGTCCTTGCCAACAAACAGTTCCTGGCTACCCACCCATGGCCTGCAGCCCACACTGCAAACCCAGACTGGTGTCACTGTCACCTGCACCCAGCACTGCAAACGGGGGTGATGAGAGCCACCCAAACCCACAGCAGTGCATAAAGACAAAAATCCTGTAAATGTTTGGTTTCTGAAGTCATATAACACTTGGGAGGGATCCTGATGGGAAAGGATGAGGGATTGAATGACACAAATGAAGAAGTTGGAGACAGAGGTGTTTTGTAATACTGCAGAAGAGGTAAATAAGTAAAGGAGGAGGCTGTAAAGAACTGCAACAGTCTTGACCAACTGAAAACAGGGCTCCATCCAAAACATTCATGAGCATAGCATGTGAGAGCTCTTGTCCTGTCCAGAGCTCACTAAACCCTGAGAAGAGTGATTTAACTATGACCAGCATATGAGAGTTATTTCTGTGAGTATTTGCAGCAACACTAATGGCATGAGAACAATAAAGTTTAGGTCTGATATTTCAATAGATCTAACTACATGTATACAAAGAAATCCAAGCAATGTATATTTTCATAGTTCAACTAAACTTTATTACATAGATGAACTGGTTCTCTGGTATTCAGGGTGCTGGGAACATTTGCTGCAGTTCTATTCCACTCAGACTTTCTATTCCACAAATATTTATAACAGCAAATGGAGCAGCATTCATTCACCTGTCAGCTGAATTTAATCAAAATCAAATGAACTTCTGAGCACTGACTCTGTCTGAAAACTTTAGAATATCAGATTTGTCATGATAAAGCATTTTTCTCTGTTTCTCAACAACACCATAAAGACAGAAATTAAATAGAATTCCTCCCACAGCTGACACAGGAGAGTGTCACTGAGGGTTATTGAAGCAGACTTCTGAGAGACTGATGGCTAAGGAACAGAATGAAAGCAGCACTGAAGGCACTAAACACAGCTGTGTCTGTTGGCTCTTGGTGAATATGGTTACTTTCCACTCCACAGCCACCAATTTTAAGAATTTAAATACTACCTCATTAGTCTGCAGAAGTTTAATTTTCATAGCACATTACATAGTTCTGGAATCATCAGTTTCCACCTGTGAGCGTTCCCATATCTGCCTGATGCCAGGGCCACAAAAGGAGTTTTACCCTGAGCATTTCTTGCTCATCCTTATTAACAAATAGGTTGGACTTGATAATCTCAAAGGTCTTTTCTAACCCAGCTGATCCTGTGAAATAAAAATCCGGAGATCAAACAAACAAAAAAAGTTCTTTGATTCAATGATATTTTGTTATTATTTTTCTTATCTTATGCTTTTAGTATGCGATTAATTAAAATCTCTGTTGAACAATATAATTGTTTACCAACACATGAGTCTAAATAGAATTTGGGCTGGTGACTCCTTCCTGGTTTTCTGTGCTTGGAGAGCTTCTATTATCAAGACAAATGGCTCCATCCATCATTTCCCAGGTCTCAAAGCACAAGCTGGTGTCTGGAAATGTGGTTTAGTAAATACAAGGTTTTTCTGCCATCAAACACTAGAAAAGGATCCCCAAAGGAATAGATTTTAACAAACATTTTAGAGTGGATCTTTGCAGCCCATTGAGTTGGATGACAGAGACTGTCCTTTGGGAAGGGAGGGGGAGAAGACACAGAAAATGTATTTAAAATAACCTTATTTATGATTATTCTGTTTCCATGGTCACTCAAAGGCATCATGGACATTTAAACTAAATATAATATGGCATTTTCATAGAATAAAACTAAATAAGAAAGAATATGGATGTCAAACCCTGACCCATGTTGTGATTACGAGAATAACATGATAGTGATAGAATAAAAAATTGGTAATTTTTTCAGTGTCAGCCGTGTAAGGATCAGGAGCTTTGCCCTGAACCACAACCTCCTGCTGTTAATTCTTTCCTTCCTTTCATCACCAATCCCCACTGGACTCATGGGCCAATTAGTGGAAGCAATAGCAGATATATGAAGTTTTTACTATATTGGGTATTCCAAATTAGAAAGCAAACTGATTAAAAACCCCAGCGTGGCAGAAGTGTGTGTTAAAGGTTCTGAAGCAATTTTAGAGTTAATGTAGAGAGATTAGATTGTATATTAAGTGTACAGTGATAATGCCTGTCAGCTCTCAAGGCTGATGGCTCCTTTATTTAGATGTGCCATCCTCTATGTTTGGGTAGTGCTGAGGAATTTCTCAGAGGGACCATCGGGAGGTTTTCATTGACATTCACAGGCAGTCAATGGGGTCAATATTATTTAGAGACAACTACTGGAATTTAATGCTTATCAGGTGTATTCTTTAGTGAAACACTGTTTTATGAGATGGGGGTTTGCTGGCATAAATAATCATGGAACAAATTGCTCCTGCAAGGACCTTGACAGCATTCCATGCCCATTACCATTTGGGACTTCCTTCCTTCCTTCCTTCCTTCCTTCCTTCCTTCCTTCCTTCCTTCCTTCCTTCCTTCCTTCCTTCCTTCCTTCCTTCCTTCCCTTCCTTCCCTTCCTTCCTTCCCTTCCTTCCTTCCCTTCCTTCCTTCCCTTCCTTCCTTCCTTCCTTCCTTCCTTCCCTCCCTTCCCTCCCTTCCTTCCCTTCCTTCCCTTCCCTTCCCTTCCCTTCCCTTCCTTCCTTCCTTCCCTTCCTTCCTTCCGCCACTTCCTTCCGCCACTTCCTTCCTCCACTTCCTTCCGCCACTTCCGCCACTTCCTTCCTCCCTCCCTCCCTCCCTCCCTCCTTTCTTTTTGGAGTGTTATTTTTGTTGACACACTACAAATGTTACAGAGAATAATGAATAATATTTGCTCACGTTCTTCCAAGGATGAGAAAGATGATCTTGCAACACCCTCATTTTAGCATGTGAGTGTTTCACGTACTCTCAGCAGAACTGTGAAAAGAGCATCTCTGAAGTCAGAGGAAAATGAAGCTTAAATATCCTGTTATGTGGTATAATTTACAATATACAGCATAAGGCTTCTGTCTAGGATCCAAAAGCCTTCTCGATTTTAATGTTTCTTCCTTGTGTTTCCTGCTCTTTACAGGGTGCACATGCATTTACAGCTCTGAAACCAAGCACATCCTAGAAAGTTTTATTTTAGGCTCATTACCTACCTAAATCATTACCTAATTCTTGATGTAAATACTTTTTTTATTGCTTTAGATTTTGCAGAGATATTTTCATTTTTCATGCACAAAGTCTGAATTCCAGCCCATATGCACACTTCAAAGATCAAGAGAACAGGGACAATTTTTCTGAGGGGTGCCACCACCATGCTGGAGCCACAAATGCAAAGCTTTTCCTCTTCCACTTTCAGCTATTGAAATGCAGAGTAAAGCGAAAGAGTTGCACTTGGTGCAACTCTGGCCAAGATCCAGGAGCAGGATGCACATCTGCAAGTGCCTGAGCATGTATGGAGTCCTGCAGAAATCAGTAACAGCTCTGCGGGACCCACATGTCCTGGGAAGGAGTTACACGTCTGGGACTGAAAACTGGGGAAAAAAACCCCAAAAATGTTTACAGGTGAAGTTTTCTGATAGTTTTTTGCTTATTTCCTTATGACATTGCAGGGAGAACCTACCTTTCTGAGTGTGATGTGTTCACATCCACAGAATTATGAGCATCCCTTTTGCGTTTCAGACCAATCCATTTTGTGACTCAGCAGGACCTGTCCAGACTGGGAGCCAGACTCATAAATCAGTTGCTCTACACATATCACACAGGAAGTAAATTAATTCCTCCATGAGAGAAAACTAGGAAAATAGAAGTTGTTATCTATTTATTTTTACAACATTTCAGTGGTTACATACTTGAACAGTTACAGATGCTTTTAACTTTTTAAAATTTTATTCCTTCTTTTTAAAATTTAAAATAACAACACAATCCAAAAGCTCTCTGGGCTTTTTTACATAACCTTATGTTCTCTCTCAAATATAATTCAGAGCGTCTTTTTCATAGCATTTTAATTTTTAATTTTTTTTTTTGCGAAACATAAAACATAGCATCTATGGTCAACGTAAGTATTGCAGTAGATAATTTAAGAACTCATTCACTTGGCCCCAGCCAAATTTTACAATGTGTAGCACTCAACAAATCATATGAGTTTGTCATCTCCCTGAGCACACTCCAGTTTATACCTCATGGCCAGTGGTAGCAGACTGTTGTAGTGCAGCACTTTGTTTTATTTCTAATAGTTCATTGTATAAGTTCGAGTTTTATGTCAACCCCAGTTGGTTTGTTCTGCCTCCCCTATTTTAACCCCAGTTGGTTCTGCCTTGGGCTCCTTTCCTACCTCTCCTGCTCCGGTGTTCTGTCAATCAGTTTTCCCCACCCCTCCCTATGTATCAATTTCTGTGTCAGTCCTTTATCCCCTCCTGTGTCCTCATACAGCCACCCAATCCCCTTCAAAATTGTTATGTCAGTCATTATGTTCCCGCCCCCCCAGTGTCCTGTCCATCATTCTCCATCCTTGCCCCTTCCCTAGAAGCTTCTTCCCAGGATGGAGAAGGATTGGTTCAGGAGCTGGGGCCCCTCCCCACCTGTGTTCCCATTTGTTATCTTAGAGTGCCTATCACCCTTCCCTTTGATTTGATTTGTTCCCTGAAGTCCGTCCCCCTCTCCTTTATAACCCCGTTCCCAGTTCAGTTCTGTGCAGTAGGTCCTTGCTGCTCAGTTGGAATAAAACTGGCCCTTTGGCTAAGGATCTACTGTCTGCCTCCTATTCTTGCCAGCTTCGTTGGCGGCCTCCTTGCTCTCCCTCAAGGTGAAGCTATCCCACCTTCGGAGGTGGGTAGTCACCTTAGGTGACATCTCCGGCGAGCCAGTCTCCATACTGGAGCCGGTGCTCCTGCTCACGGGTTGTCGCCCCACCAGCTTGCTAGTGAGTGCTGCTGCTAGCTTGGGCTTGGAGAAGCACTTCAGCAGTAGACAGGCAAATTAAAAATCTGCTGAGCATAAAGCTTTTTTTTTTTTTTTCTTTTTTCTTGAAATATGC
Organism: Geospiza fortis; assembly: GCF_000277835.1. Classification (NCBI taxonomy): domain Eukaryota; kingdom Metazoa; phylum Chordata; class Aves; order Passeriformes; family Thraupidae; genus Geospiza; species Geospiza fortis. The sequence goes on from NW_005054445.1 coordinate 205,623, forward strand.
TCAATTCCTCTAATAGATGTAAGTCTCACTTAAGTTTTACCAGTGACTGGACAAGAGGAAATGCATTCGCAATGGAAGGGAGTAGGTTTAGATTGGATATTAGGGAGAATTTCCTCCCTGGCAGGGTGGGCAGGCCCTGGCACAGGGTGCCCAGAGCAGCTGGGGCTGCCCCTGGATCCCTGGCAGTGCCCAAGGCCAGGCTGGACACTGGGGCTTGGAGCATCCTGGGACAGTGGAAGGTGTCCCTATGGTGGAATTAAACGGCCTTTAAGGTCCCCTCAATCCAAACCATTCTGGACTCTATGATCGACCATGAGAAAACCACCCTGAGAGTAAATCTAAAGTCTAAATTCTTAAAAAAAACCCCAACAGTTGTGTCTCAGGCACAGGGTGAGATTTTGGAGTGTTCCTAGCAGGGCCAGGAATTGGACTCGATGCTGGTGGGTCCTTTCCAACTGAGGATAGTCCATGATTCTGTGATATTTCCAGTTGACAAGGAAGGAAGCAAAGACAGACTTTCAAAACTCTAAATAATTATAAGATAAATATGCTTATCTTGAACTCTCTTATTCAGAGATTTCTTAAAATTTGGACTCAGCCTTCTAAAACAACTAAAACATCCTGTATGTAGTGCACAGATTGCTGTAAATGCCATATTTAATTTTCCTTTCCTAGATTAGACTGGTTACAATTGGGAAAAATCAAACCTTCTTGTTAGGTTGCACATTCCTTTTAACTCTATATTTGTATTTTAGGAGTGGAGCATGAAGTGAGCAGAAGTTACTTCCAAATTTACATTAGCTTTGGGTTTAGAAAAAAAGACTCAACATTAAAACTTACTGTAGAGGAATGAGACCTTTTTTACGCTGCATCCTCACCTGGAGTAAATACCTGTGAGTAAGAGCAGTAGAAAATCTGAGCTGTGAGAGTATCTGCATCCTTTATCTTTGCTTAAGATTAGCCTGTTACATTTCCTATTCTGTGATATGCTAAAAATAAAACTTCTTTTTATATTTTATTGAAATTTCTGGATGTCCTCATAAAAGCCTAAATATTAGAGGAACAATATTTATAAGTCATCCAGTTCTCTTTGAGTTGACACATATTCTTGGCAGTAAAAGAATATTACATTGCACCAGCTGTGCAGAACAGAATTTGGAGTCTTGCTCTGGGTCAGTTCAAATGTGTATGTAACAACATTTGAGTCTGCATATGATGAGGGATCTTAAATCTTATTATATATTCTCTATAGACTTGGAGAGGGTCATTGTGTTTGGAGTTTTTTGTTTGTGGTTTGGTTTTGTTGGTTTCCTTTGTAAAAAAAAAGATTTTTAATCTGTGTTGTCATTTAGGAAACAGAAAAACTTCAGAAATAAACTTGAGATTTATAGCTCTCTTGCAGCTGAAGTGCATGAAAAGATACAATGATCATCTATTCCAATGAATTAATTTTATATAGCAAATTTTAATGCTATGAAGTTTGGTTTCCTATTCCTTCAAATACATAATACTGTTTAGATAAAAGTGGTAAGTTTCATACACAGGTATAGTTCAAAGCTTTTAGTGATAATTTCATTCACAGGGAGAACAAATATTGTCCAACTTTATGGCTATGCAGTGTTGTGATAATATGATTCATAATTTTAAGGGACTTTTGAAACCAAATCCAAAAACATTTTCCATATACAATCTCTTTTGGACATTGCTCTCAGACAGACCGATGCCCACACAGATGGATCTTTCTTGAATCAAAATGGAATTGGAGATACAAAATATGCTTTGTTTATCTCATACCTGTTTGCAGTGTGATCCAGAGGGATCTATCTGGACAAGCTCCAGAAATGGCTTCTGGGAATCTCCTGAGGTTCACCAGGACCTGGGCTGGGGCAACCCCCAGGATCAGTCCAGGTTGGGGCTGAGCAGCTGGAGCAGCCCTGGGAGAGGCCCTGGGGGAGCTGTGGGGCAGAGCTGGCCCTGCCCCGGCCGTGCCCTGGGACCCCAAAGCCCTGCCCTGGGCTGAGCCCAGCGTGGGCAGCAGGGGAGGGGATCCTGCCCCTCTGCCCCTCAGGTGAGACCCCAGCTGCAGAGCTGCCCCAGCCCTGGGCCCAGTACAGCCAGGACCTGGAGCTGCTGCAGAGAGCCCAGAGGAGGCACCGGGATGAGCAGAGGGATGGAGCAGCTCTGCTGGGAGGAAAGGCTGGCACAGCTGGCATTGTTCACCTGCACAGGAGAAGCTTTGGGTGAGCTCAGGGTGGCCTTGCAGGGCCTGAAGGAGCTGCAGGAAAGATGGAGAGAGACAATTGCCAAGGGCTGGAGGGACAGGACCCAGGGAATGGCTCCCACTGGTGGGATGCTAATGTCTTCACAAACAATCCCATGGGTGAGGGGATGAGTGTTACCGGTTTTGAAATGGGTCTTAATATCTCTGCTAAATCCAAGAAGCAGGTTTGTTGCAGAGCCCAGACAGCTTGGCTCCTGAAACAGATAAATGGGTCTGCACAAGGCTGAACTTCTGAACTTTGGGGTAAAATAACAGGTTCAAGGTAGGATATGGGTTAAGTGGTTTGGGAAGGGTGGACCTTCATAATACTTCAGCTGATGAGGATTGGAAGAGGGCAACATGTGACCAGGAATTTAGGACAAAAGGAGGCTGCACCCTCCTAAACCTTGACAGAGAAAACCCTGTGGGAATGTGCCTGAGTGGCCTCTCTCCCTTTATTTGAATGAAGTTTTACAACTCCTCAGTCTCCTTTTGGACGTAAACCTCTGATGTTGTGAGTATTTTCTCAACAGCACTGCCAGAGGGCAGGGATGGATGGGATATTGGGAAGGAATTGTTCCCTGGGAGGGTGAGCAGGAAGCTGTGGCTGCTCCTGGATCCCTGGCAGTGCCCAAGGCCATGTTGGACACTGGGGCCTGGATCAGCATGGGATAGTGAGAGCTGTCCCTATCCAGGACAGGAGATTGGAATGAGATGTGCTTTAAGGTCCCTTCCAATCCAAAGCATTCCATGATTATGTGATAATTTGTCTACTTGAAATAATTGGAATCAGTGTAATGGGAATGAGTAGAATCCCTGTGGTGGGTCCCTTCCTGCTCAGGATATTCTGTGATTCTGGCCCTGGCACCAGCCTCTGGCCCGGCAGTGGGGTTGCCATGGTGTCCCCATGGTGCTGCAGGCCAGACAGGACCGGCCCAGCTCCGGGCCCATGGCACATCCCCAGCTCACCCCCAGTGCATCCCCAGCGCTGCCCGGCGCATTGGGTGGGGCCAGGCTCTGGGATCTGGGGACAGGAGATGTCCTGGGAGCTGCTGGGGCCGGGGGCTCTGCCAGTGCCACGGGGGCTGCTCTATGCCTGCTGCCCCTGAAAGGACAGAGCGGGGGGACAGCAAGGGCCTGGTTCATGGCCCCGCAGGAGCAGAACACACCAGGAACCACCCCGTCCGTTCCAGCCTTATTAACCCACAGCACATTCCCTGAGGGAGGATGCACAAGGACATAACAGGCTCCTAACACTGGCACATTTTGCTGCTGCAAAATTCCAGTGGCCTCGGACAGCTCCACGATATTCCAGTTCATTGTTCAGAAAGTCTAAGGGGGAAAAAAATGCAGCAAGTGTTTTAACATCCTCTGAACTTTGGGCACATCATTTACACAGGAAGCCCTCTAGCTGTCCATGACATTCCAGAACATCTAACCCCAATGTGGTTGGTCACAAGTTTTTAAAACTTCATATATTGAACTGGGTTTGAACACATAATATTAAAGAACTGCAGCTTTAAGAGCACAGGGATGATAATATTTTTAAATTCTAGTTTTTGAAATCAGTATTTGCTTTTTCACTGCTGAACTTGCTATTGCTTTTTGAGAGATTTCTTTGTGAGTTCTTATCCTAGATGCTTATCTGGCCTTACAGACACTTTTGCTCCCCGGTATTCCTTAATCAGGTTTGCTTTTCAGACTTCCACACTGGATTTTCACCACACACAAGTAAACACTTGATTTATAAGGTGCAGGTCCCTTTCATCAACTTTAAAATGAAACTTTAAGTGTTTATCCTGTAGAGAGGAAGTCTCATCTCAGTGAAACTTGAGTAATTTTAAGGAGAGGGTCTCCAAAATTCCTTCTTCAGCAAAGCAGGTATAAGCAGTCCCTCTTCTACCCCAAAATCTTTAGGCATGTGTTTCAACCCACTGGAAGTGGTGTGGGTTTTCTGGGCTTCCTCTGAATCTAAAATATGTTTGCTTTGATGAAGTGCTCATATATAAAACCAATTCATGTGGTCAACACATTGAGTGATCTTACAGATTCTAAGAGTGATATTATCATCTGATCTGTCATAATTTCTTGGTATTAAATACATTGACTTAATTATTTTAAATAATTTCTCTTGGAAGCAGGTATGAGACTTAACCTTTCCTATGGTCTTACACTTAGGATGTTCTTAATTTAGCAATGGAATTTCATGACATAGCAATCAAAACCATTTCATATGCAAATGAATGTGAACTTTTTTCTCACCTGCAGGAGGTGAAGACATCTTACTTTCCATTTTAATATTTTAATTATTCCTCTTGTTTTGATATTAAATGGACCTAAACACAAAACTACCTTTATTAATTTAGCCTACTGTGTTTTTTACTTCATACCAGCTTATTTATCGTGCCAAATTCTGATGATGTCCATGTCTTTATTGTGATTCATGAGCCCTTTCATCTTATTATCCCCCCCATCTTGTTGAGGAGGGTGAATGAGTGGCTGGGTGGGTGTTTGGCAGCTGATCAAGGTCAACAAACTCAATCTGAATTGTTACCAATGGACTGTTGATGATGTTTGTTGCCATAAACACAAACTGCCTCCTATTCCAGGCAGCCTGGAACCACAACATTTTTTGGATTTCTGGAACACTAAAAGGTGTTTGGGCATTTTATTAATGACAGACCACAAATCCTTTTAACGCAACAAGTATTGGGGTCCTTCAAGGAGTATTTTAGGACAGTTTTATCCTTAGGATAGATACAATACATCAGAAATGTCTTCTTTAAATTCACTGCATAAAAAAATATTTTCCCTAATCTCACCTTTCTGCAGAGGACAGATGTTTTGCGGATCTTTGACTTTGTCACTAGATCCCAGTTCAACCCTTGAGGGTTCTGAGGTTTTAGCAGGACTTCAATAAATTATTTCACATAAACAGTTAAATTCTGATTCAGCATCTGGATAACCTCACATAAATAGAACATGAACTCTTAAATGGTTTATAGTAGACAAGAAGAACTGAGACTATTTTTTCTCCTAAAATATTATATTTATCAAGTAAAGCTATTCAACTGTTAGGGGTTTCACTTATTATATTTAGTGGCAGTAACATTCATCAGTTCATGTTAATTAGATCAGATATGTGTGGTGATAAGTGGAGATTTGAGTATAATCAAAATTAATTAACATTTTGCATTGACAGTAGGGAAAACACATGCCACGAGTAATGAACAAAAAGAGCCTGTAAATAAAATATAAACAAAAAAGAAAATATCTTATTTTGATTGTTTGTTCAAAGCAGCTTTCTTGTACTTGTTTTTGAAAATTGTGTGATAAAGACTATATGATATCGAGGTGACTCTGAGAGAAGGGAGGATGAGTTAGGACACCTCTAAGTTTTGGAATATTACAATGTCTGTGCTCTTGCATCTCTTCCATGCAGTTGGGTAAATGCTGGAATTGATCTTATTTCTGATGTTTAAGCCCAGGAGGTTCCCATTCCCTATGCTGTGGATGCCCAGGAGTGCCCCTCACAGCTGGAACACCTTGTCTCTCCAGAGCTGGACCAGATCCCACAGATCCCTGAGCTGAGGATGCCTGGGAGTGTCCCTCACAGCTGGAATACCTGGTCCCTGCAGGGCTGGACCAGATCCCACAGATCTATCTCGTTTTTCCCCAAGCAGTCCCATTCACGATGCTGAGCTTGCATGGAGCCTCACAGGGTCACAGGCTGAGCTCTGCACAGGTAACAGCTCTGGGATGTTTGCACCTTTCACCTCTCCAGAGGCAAACCCTCTGTTCATTCAGGGATCAGGGAATACAATACGCTCACTGTCTCAGCAGGCACTGCAGGAGCCAAGGGAGCCACACTGTGCGCTTTGCTTTCTTTTCACTCCTCTCCAACACGCCTTGTTAGAGGGTTTACCTGCTGGGATGGTGCTTAAGTCACTTCTGTGAGTGATCCAAACTGACTTGCTCCAGGTTGTGGTCCAGCTGCCTAAATCAGCAGTGCATGTGTGTTTACAGCACTGCACCTTCTGTTGTTCAGTGCTGATCTCTCCACACCTCCCGTTAGGATTTCAGGGCTCTGTAC
>NW_005054445.1:211995-230461 GCF_000277835.1 Geospiza fortis
AAATTTATTTTATAACCCCACCATCAACACAGTTTATTACATTCATTGATCCAGAAGAAGTTACTGCATTTTGATAATTTGTAGGCATATTTCTAAGTAATTGCAGCTGTGAGTTGAGGAAGAAGGGAGTCAGGAATAGAGCACACATACATGTGCCTCAGAAACAGCTGAAGAAATGAATTTGTAGAGCGTAAGCAAAGTTTTGTCTTGGGAGCTGGGACTGTTTCTCAGAATGTATGCAAGCAGTTATTATAAAGTGTATGTGCTCCTGAAAACAGGGAGATTAAGGCTGTTATTCTTGTGACTGTTACCAGCGCCAGCACAGTGCCAAGACTGTTTTCTACACAGTTTTGTTGCCTAATGCAATGATGATGGCTGTAACATCTCCTGACTGAAGAGAAATTATGTGGTTCTCAAAGCACATTTTCCTTAGGGCTTCGAAGACACAGTGTGAAAATACACCTCAGCATTAATAAACTCCATGGCTGCTGATTTTCCTTATATTTATTGTATTGCATTATATTGTATATTATATTATATTATATTATATTATATTATATTATATTATATTATATTATATTATATTATATTATATTATATTATATTATATTATATTATATTATATTATATTATATTATATTATATTATATTATATTATATTATATTATATTATATTATATTATATTATATTATATTATATTATATTATATTATATTATATTATATTATATTATATTATATTATATTATATTATATTATATTATATTATATTATATTATATTATATTATATTATATTATATTATATTATATTATATTATATTATATTATGTGTATTATGACAGGAAAGGTGGCAGAGAAGAAATAAAGACTGAATGATGGGAGAACAAAGTTTTGCCCATCCCCAGAGAGGAGCAGTGACCCAAATAAAAGAAGTCCTGCCTGGGATTTCAGAGTATTTGCCTCTTATATAAACTGAAGGAGAAAAAAAGGCGAAATTACATGCAACTCAGCAAAAGAGGTGGAAGAAGATAAATAATTCTGATCTTATATTCTCTGCAGCATTTAAACAAAATCTCAGCTTCTGCACTTCCTGGAGCCAGCCCTGTTCTGCTCTATGGCAATCAAGAAAGATGTGTTTCAAAATAGTCTCCAAGATTTTACCTTTTTTATATTAAAAGATTGGAAAGGAGTCCTACAATTCCCATTTTAATTTGGGTATTTAAACCAGAGGGGAGGGAAGATTTTGAAAAAGCTCATCTCAAATGGGCACAGAGGCAGCACTTTGCATGGAAGTAAAGGGGTGCAGCAACACCAAATATTGTCATGCAAAGTTGTTTTTGAAAGATGGAGAATCGTTTCTAACACAGTCAACCCTTGAAATATTTATAACTTGCAGCAGAAATAGAGGAGTGCAGAATGTTCTCTGGTAGTTGTTCCCCCCTTTACCTTTTTCTTGTTAGGGGAGAGAATTGGTCAGTAACCACTCCAAACTCACTGGTGGCCATGCTGTGTCCATCCAAGGGGCTGGACAAATGCAGATTAAAACTGGATGTCAGGACAGGCTGGCATTGTGTGGCTGCAGTTGCTCCCAGTCCGGCTTTCTGCCTTGCTCTCCTGTGAATGATCAGTTCCCTCCTGAGCTGGGTGAGATTACTTTGTGAACCAGCTCTTGAACCAGCAGAGATTTTGCCCTCTTATATTAAATAAAGAAGTCTTAAAACTCCCATTTAAATCTGAGGGGGTTACAGTAGAGGGGAGGAAAGTTGTTTTTAAAAACTTAATTCTCAATTAGGAGACGGGTGAGGAAACAAAATGGGTGTGCAAGACTCCTGAAGAGAAATAAGCAGCCACAGATTTTCCAAGTTTCAGTATGTGCTGTTTGAAGAAATAGGGGATCTCTTTGCTGTCAGGTGAAGGATAATTCAAACCCTCTCAGATGTTTTGGAGGTTCAGGTACAGGAGGGAGCTTTGTCTGAGACAAGCTGTTACCCCCAGGCATGTGATAGGGTTCAAAGTGCTTTATTGTACAAGAGAGATTCACAGGGCATTTCCCAGGGGTGCCTTTACGATTCCACATGGAAGGGATGGAGAGATAAATTAATCTCTGCAAATGAGGAAAGGAGGTGTGAATTGCTTTTTCTTTCTTTGTGCTGAATTACTTCATTGGCAAAACCCCCTCCCTCCCCTCTCCAAACACAGTAACTTATTCCTGTCAAGTTTTAGGTAAAATCTGGTGTTTTCTATATATATATATATTTTTTCCTTTAAAGACGTTCATTGTTCATAATAGTATTATTTCCTTCTTCACTCTTACTTATTCAAAAAGGATCATCCAGCCTTTCATTTTCATGAAAGCGTTTCACTTTTGACATGATTTTCTTAGTTTCTCAACTAATGAGGAGACCATAGAAAATGACCCTCAAATTTGAAATAAATCCACATTCATTTGTAAGGACTGCACAGCATTCTGTGTCAGTAAATATCTACTGTTGCCCAAATAAGATTCTGCTGGAGTAAAGCAGAGATTTTTATTCAGGGGAGCATCCACCAACAGGGTGAAGTGATTTGTTAAAGTCAAGTCAGCAAAAGGAACACCTGGAGACAATAATTAGATTTGTAGAGAAAACAAATATGAGATAGTTTTGGTCCCTCATATAGTCCTGCATCTGTGTTTCTTTCTTTAACTGAAGGCTCTGGATGAGTTATTGTTCCTCTAATCACCAGACCATTGGTTGTCAATGAACTTGAAATCCACCAGTTGTATTGGGCTGCAGCTGGATTTGGCCAGGGAACCTGGATTTTTTTCCAGGAGGGCTCTGAATGGCTCTAAGGGAAATCATGGAGCTTCTATTTTTCTTCTTCTTTCCCCCTTCTTCTTTTCCTTTCCTTGATTTTCACATATAGGTCTAACATATGTGGTCTGAGGAGACAGCAAAATATATACAATGTAGGCTTCTTTTTTCACACATTGAAAAACCAACCCTTGTACTGCCACTTATTATAAATTTCCAATCAGCTAACAAAGGTGGAATATATTAAAAACTATTTTCTGCCTATGTCACAGTACATTTTTATTTTTGTTCTGGCTACTTGTGTTGGTTTTTTCCATGACTATTTTTGGTCCTAAATACAGGTCTGTTAACTGCTTTAATCTTTCCTTCAGGAATAATTTAATCTTGGGGAATAAGTTCTCTGACATAATTAATGACTTTTTAATGGCTCGGTCATCCCATGGAATAGCTTTGGCATTTAGAAGATCTTCAAGCTCTTAATTGCTATGTTTCCAGGTTCCTCCATGAGTGTAATCTGTATAAAATATCACATACCATAAAAAGGCAGAAAACTTATTTTTAAATTAGGATCTTTAATACACCAGTAAATTTTGACGGCAATGCTGTAAAAAGCCAAACTTTCCTGTGCAAATAACTTCTTTCACATGTGTCTTACTGAGCTGCTTATGATACAGCTTCAAAGGAATAATGATGGTAGATCAGATTTAAGCAGCTTGGAATGCTTCTTGACAAAGCTTCTTTCAGCTGCTGCATCCTGACTGTTTGTAGCCATGTTCTGTATACAAAAAAAGTACCAGGCACTGAAAATATTAATGATGTTGTGCTCTGCTCCTGGGTGTTCAAACATTGTCAGCATCTGCGGGATCCTGTTTGATTTTGCTTGGGTTTTTCCTGGTAAAGAAATATCTTTCTGATTTTATTATTGTTATTTTATATACTGACAGTATTAATTAGTGCATCAGGCAGGAGAAAAGAGCTCAAATACTGGAATGTATTTATAGTTGCAATCAAAAGACAGATTAAGGAATATGCATAGGTACAGATCTGCTTTTGCACAGCTGACACGGAATCCCAGTATAGTTTGGGTCATTAAAGCTCATCTCATTCTACCCCCGGCCATGGCAGGGACACCTCCCACTGTCCCAGGTGCTCCCAGCCCCAGTGTCCAGCCTGGCCTTGGGCACTGCCAGGGATCCAGGGGCAGCCCCAGCTGCTCTGGGCACCCTGTACCAGGGCCTGCCCACCCTGCCAGGGAACAATTCCTCATTCCCAAGATCCCATCCAGCCCTGCCCTCTGGCACTGGGAGCCATTCCCTGGCTCCTGTCCCTCCATCTCTTGGCAATTGTCTCTCTCCATTTTCCCTTTCTGATACATAAAGGGCTTCAGTCTTCAAACTGTTATCAGTCTAATGCCTTTCTCTGGAAGGTGGAAATTATCGATCTGGATCACCAGAAGATTTTGATTTTGTGGAACGGAGGTTATCTCATGTAACTGGAGATGTTCGTTAATTGGATGTCACCTGAGGGATGGGTGTTTTTGGAATGGTCCTTGAGGCTGCCTTTATAACTAAGCAGGAAGAAATTCTGTAGCAAAGCTTGTGTCCTCATAAAACATTCACTTCAGAGTGACATGGATCATGTGGAAGGGGCCCATTTCTCTTCTTTAAAGAGTCCAACTCTAAAGTCTCTGACTTTAAAGCAGTGAAGGAGATTAGCTGAGCCATGGATGTGTGAATCCTAACAGTTCAATTCCAGCTGTTGGTTTGGAGAGTTGATAGAACTTAGTTTTTCTGTTTAACCTGCTTGTAAATGTGGTCTGTGGGAAGATTAAAATCTCTGTGACAGCGGAGATGTGTTGTTCCTCCAATTAGGAGCAACACCAGACTCCATCTGGGTGCAACAGGAGCAAGGGAAGAGCACAGGTGGGGCAAACCGGGATTTTCATAGCAGTAGCAAGCACGAGTGAGGCTGTGTTGATCCTCCCAGCAGAATACCAGCTCCGTGCAGAGGCTGTGCAGGAATGGGCAGCAGGAGGTGAGCCAAGGTAAGGAGCAGGACAGGTGGCTCCAGCTGTAAGAGGCACAGCTAATTCAGCAGAAGGACGTGTAGCAGGACTTCTTTATGTTTAGTAGGACTAAATAACAGCAGTTATTTACAAGTTGCACCCTCAGAACACTCACTCAAGTGCTGAGCCCTGTCTAACACTGATGGCAGAGGCTCAGCTGCACAAACCTGGCTTATCCAAGGAGCACAAAGGCACTGTAATTGCAACTCTTTAAATTTCCAGCACCATGATTTTTTTTAGTTAGGGCTCTCCTTTGAGTACTTAAACCTTGCATATACATTTTTAATTTCAATTGCTCCAGTGAATTGTATTACATACCTCCTAAAGATGGAATATAACAAAGTATCACAGTTTTGGGTATCAGCTACACTATACAAAATTTAATTACACATTACCTAGCATTTTCTTTTCACATAAAATTACTGAAGTTGGAGAAAACAGCAGTAGCAGCAATAGAAAGAAATTTTATAAGGATTTATTTAACTTTCTCTGTGCTTGTTTAGTTAGTTGTTCTTTCTATTGATTTAACTTCTATTGATTACTTAATTGCTATTAATCAGTGATGTTCTGACACTGCATTTTAGCTGTAGATAAACAGAATTTACTTTATGCTTAGATCCAGTGCTGATATTTGTATTCATGAAATAATAAAAACTAAGTGTGGATGCTTCTCAGGAGGAACCCTATGTGGGAGAGGGGTTAAGATTTATCCAGAACTGTAATGTTTAAAAACTCTTCCAAAATTAGTTCTGTAATTAGTTCTGTAATTAACTTCACCTCTGAAGTCAAATATGAGCCAGTTGGTGTTGCAGAATATTCACAGAGCACAAGTGGGGCCATATCAATTCATCCAGGACCTGCAGCCCTTCTCTGTGAAACACCTGTTTCCATTTCGTTTGGGAGAGCAGGTGGGCTTGATCCAATGGGTTGACTTTTTAACAGTCAAACCAACACATGCACTTCAAACTGAGCCATGAAATAAATTATCTGGGTCTGACATACCAACGTGGTGATGTAAAATCGCTGAATATTCAGTCCGCTTGAAGGGTGCTCCATGGGTGGGACAGAATCCATTCTCTCCCCTTCCTGCTTATCAATATCTGAATTAAAACCCCTGTTTGTACTTAAAAATGTATTTAGAAAAAAATCCTACTTTGTCTAGAGGTAATGTTTGCTGGATATCAGCAGCAAAATGGGATGGGTATAGTTTTCTATTAAAAAAAAGACGAGAAGAGATAAATCATGATGTTACAGAAGCAAAATAGCAAAATGTGAACTTCTGGAAAGTCACTGATTTCATGTGTTGCGCTTTGAGCAAAATAACTCCAGAATAATGAGATAAACTATTCCCCAGCACCCTGATGTTATCTATTTGAGTGAGAACAATAAGGGGTCATCTAAATTTGAGTCATAATTGACTCCAGTGAAACATCCGTGTGCTTCCTGACAGGTGAATAAAATTCTGAAGAATTGAGAGTCGAATTCTGGGGGAAAAAAAAAAAAAAGCCATAGCCATATGCAAAATTAGGAGGTACTTTTTATGTGTTTTGTGCTACAGAAAAATCAGATTTTTTCACCCTTCTTGTCCCAAGAAAGTAGAAAGGAAAATTAAATGAGATTTTTAATATAGAAATAATTTATCTGCTTTTAATTACAAGTTGTTCATAGCGCTATAAAAATCAGAGATTGTTCAGGTTATGCTTTTTTTTATTTATGCTCACTGATATTTGAGACATTCAATTCCTGAAGTCAAGAATTCTGATCTGCTCTTCAGAGTAGGACAATGAGTTGTGATGGACAATTTAATTTGAATATGCAGAAACCTAAAATTTAGTTTAAAAGTAGCCATATGCAGCTTCAAATATAATATTTCTTTTTCTCCCAGTCCTGGTCAATAATGAATGAGTTTTAGAATTCAAATCAAGACACAGTGGAGTTCTTGTGATATATTATTGATAAAGCACACTTATTGTAACAACATTTTCCAAGGAAAAACACATTATTTGTTGGCTCTGTTAATGCAAACTTTAACATTAATCTATATAAAGGTTATAAACATAATTTTCAGTACATTGGAGGAAGGTTTGTAAAGCAGACTTTTAAATAATTAGATGAAAAAATCCAACTTATTACCTTAATAAATAAAATATTATTCTTTGAGTAGGTCTTCAATTCATTTTTCCATATGGCTCAGAGAAAAAGTCCATGATTATAATAATGTATTTCAGCATATAGCAACTAGAAATATTTAATAGAATTCTAAGGAAATGCTTTTTTTTCCCCCTTTTCTAACGGCTCATTGAAGCTGCACAGGGGAAATAAGAATTTCCAGCTAGAAAAAGATAATGGAGTTTCTTGTTTTGCTTTTACTATTTCTAGTAGTTTTGAAATCCAAAAATACTTTCAGAATTTGCCCCTTGACTGACACCTGAACTCCACCAAGGGTATGTTCTTATGGGAAAAGTATATATTTTTAAAATATACAGACCTTAATATTGTTTGGGAAATATAGCTTGGTAACACAGTCCTTTAAGTGCTCTGGTTGAGCAGGTTTTAACATAATTAAATTACTTTGGGAACAGGTATTACTGCACTAATAGATTTGTGTTTTTTAATTTACCTTGGCTTGGGTACTGCTGACAACCTGAGCTCTTAACTGAGAGCATCACTTGGAATTGGAAGTTAATATCTTTGAGAGAAAATCAGGAATGAGGTGTGAGTATATTATTTGAATATGTCTAGGCCTTGGAGGTTCAGTCAAGAGGAATAATCTGAAGATAGATGAAAGGGGGGTGCACCAAGACACATTTGCTCTCCTTCAATCATCTGAAAATAGGGAAGAAAATCAGTAGGATCCAATTCAGGAAAAAATACATTTAATTTCGTTGTAACAGGTTGTGAGTATTGGCATTCACAATTCTGATTGTGCACAAATTTATGTAGATGAGTAACACAAAGAAATGAAGAAAATAGTGTAAAAAATCCTGTATTTGTGGTTATAGGGTTAGTCAGGAAACCTTTGTAGCTGATGGAAAGATCCTTTTCCTTTTCCTTTTCCTTTTCCTTTTCCTTTTCCTTTTCCTTTTCCTTTTCCTTTTCCTTTTCCTTTTCCTTTTCCTTTTCCTTTTCCTTTTCCTTTTCCTTTTCCTTTTCGCTTCCCCTCCCCTTCCCCTTCCCCTTCCCCTTCCCTTTCCTTTTTTTTGTCACATAACTTTTTCATCTTTTTAATATTAAGTTTCATGGGACAACATAAGTTTCTCCTGTGTGTGGATTGATTAGTTTAAGAGTCTGCCTTGGTACAGAGAGAGCTACAGAGAATCTGTAGGCTGGGTGAACTGGGAGCTCCATGGATGGGTCCAATGCAGAGCTGGGATTCCCTCTGGGTTCTTTCAACAGCCAGATCTTCCCAATGGTTTGAATTTTATATCTATATGTAACTAGAAAATGAATATTAAAAAAAAAGAAAAAAAAAAAAAGAAGCTTGGACTGCTTCATTAGTCCAGTAACGTGATGCTGCATAGTCAGGACTGTCCATGGAGCAGGGAAAAGCACAGGATGCCACTAGCTGGCCTTGGAATCTTTAAACACTGATAGTAATTTAAAAGTTCCTGGAAAGATTTTGCCTAATTTTGAGTAGACTTTTATTTTTTTAACCAGTTACTAGTACTGATAGCTGGTTTAATTCTTTGTGGCTGTGTGCGTGAGGAACATTGCTAGCAGGAACAAGCAGTGTTCCAGTATTAATCCAAGCACTAAACATTTTTAAATGTCATGTTTATACGCTATGAAGCACGTTACTCTGATTTCCATCAGCTGAAGTCACTGGGTATGTTTCCAGTTAGCTGGGACTGCAGCGGGAGTTGCATTTCCAACCTAAAGAGATAAATCTGAAGCTGTTAATATCAAATCATTTTTCATTATATTTACAGGGATAATAAGACATGGATGGCTGGCTGGTGCAGCTTGAGAAGTGTGTTAGCTTTCAGCATGCTTGGCAGGAATTAAATGGGAATGAACAGCATCAGAAGGGGAATTTTGCACAACTTAGGAAATCTTGACAAGAAGAAAAAAGTTAATTCCAGCCCTGCCTTATTATTCAGATCTACCTACAGTTAAGGAAGCATCACCTAAGTATGTTTTGCTTTCTGCTGTCTGCTGCTGCCGAAGATTCTGACTTGCAAAACAGAAATAATTGGATTTGTGCTCAAAGGCAAAGCAATGTGCTTTATGAGTGACCTTTGTGGGGACTGCCCTGGGCACCTCCATGTGGTGTCTGTCATCATTAATGGTGGCTGCAGACTCCAGGTTGTTTCACCAGGCACATACAAGAATTGCTCTGTGTGTGTCTTATATGCCATGGATCATGCACACAACCTCTGCATTATGGCAGGGAGCAATAGCCTGGAATTAGGGAATTATCCAGGGGGGCCTCTGGCCTGTCTGCGCTGGTCACTGCTGTTGTATCCTCTGAAGGTCCAAACTAAAATCCATTTCTTAATGTGCTGCCCCAAGACTGAGATTAGGACTTCCCAGATGAGGGAATGAACCACACTCTGGCCATTGCTCTGGCTGCATTCTGGGAGTGTTCTCTAACTCAAGGAAAAGCTGTCCAAGGAACTGCTTCCCTGGAAGTCCATAGGCAACCCACAGTGCACCTTACTGTTATTCTTCTGTCACCTAATGAACCTTGAGCAAAGCAGAATTAACCACTAAACCTGGGTTTTGGTAAGCTCTGCTGTAACAACAGGATGAGAAGTCATATTCATGCATGAAGTCCCAAATAAAGCAGAATAGGATCATCATAACCTTATGTAAGGTCTGTGAACACAGACACTTAAATTCCTCAATTTAGCTCCTGTTTACGCTTCACTGAAAGCCCCAGAAGTCCCTGGGGATTTATTTTTGTCAAGTCCTTGTTACTATTCTTGGAAAAAAAATTTGTCTTTCCAATCTTACACTAAAGAAATTTAGATGTTTTATCTAAAATCCCTACAAGGCCATTGATTTTTTCCATAGAAAATTGCGATAGTATTCTATAAGCATAAGCATATGAAACTCAGGAGTCAAAAGTGGTGTAACAAATTCCAGGAAACTGGTATACCAAAGAAATGGAGAATGTTGATGGTACAAGGAGTTCTGATGAAAATCAAAAAGAAAAGAAGAAAACAGCTGCAGTCTGTGTCCTTTTCATTTTGCAATAACTAAAATGGATGAGGATTAAATGACAGTTAGGGCAGGGAGGGCTTGTCTGCTGTGAAGTTAAAAAAAAAAAGGAAGGGTCACTAATGTGCATGACCAGAACTTTTGCCAGTGGTTTATGTTCAAACATTTAGCATCATGTTTTGAGTTCACTGGAAATGTGGCTCTAAAGATCTCAGTACACTAAAATATGTGTGGTGTACCTGGTGTTGTGTAGAAGTCTATGTTTATACCCAGTTTCCTTAGAAATCCAAAGAAACATTAATGACATAGAATTCCTACTGGGTTTTTGCAGTTCAGGAAAAGAATAGCAGTGTTTAACTGAATTTCATCCCTGATACCATTATTTTTGCTATACATAAACAGTGATTCCTGAAGGCAACATCTTCTCTTACTTTTCCTGGCTTCTCTTCCTTGAAAATCAAATATTGTTGAAGAACTGGAATACTCTACTGCTATAGACATGGTTTGGTCAAATCCCAGTGGGATAAGGCAGCTTTTTTGCAAATAGAGGAAGAAAGAGACAGAAATTAGTAAGTACTGCTAAAAGCAATGCCTAGCGGTTTGGATAAACAAAAGTAAGAGCTATTAATAGCTAAGGGAGCGCCTGTAATTTTGGCTTCAAAAGGTGATAAACCACCTTTAGGTGGAGGAGGAAAGTTATTTGGAAGTAAACAAACGAACCTGGTGACAGAATATCTGAGAAGTAGTTTAAACTGCTTATGATTCAGCTGTGCAGAATAGATGTCTAATCTCTCCCACTGCCACAGTTGAAAATTTAGAGGATTTTGCGCAAACCTTTTCTGAGTCTATTAAGACATCCAATTTAGTGACTGGAAAAGGATTTGTGGTGGGAGAAAAATGAATAATTTCAGCCAAGTTCCCCAAATCATGGTTATTGGTGTATAGACATCAGGACAGGACTGTTGGGACAGATCTCGCTTGCCCCCATCACCCCAACCCCTTCATTCAAGGCCTCTGGAAGTTTAATGAAGACAAACTTGCTTGTGGGATAGAATCATGGAATGGTTTGGGTTGGGAGGAACGTTTAAAGCTTATCTTCTTCCATCCACTGCCATGGGCAGGGACACCTTCCACTATCCCAGGGTGCTCAGAGCTCCATCCAACCTGGTCTTGGACACTGCCAGGGATCCAGCGGCAGCCACAGCAGAGAAAATTCCAACTGGACACAGAAGAAAACTTGTCACAATGAGAGCTTCTTCGAGCAGGACCCAGACAGATCAGGCAAATCTCCATCCACAGAGCTTTTCAAAACTTGTCTAGGCAAGGCCCTGGATAACACCATTCCGCTTTGAAGCTGCCTCTGCTTTGAGTGGGAGGTTGGACCAGATGATTTCTGGAGCCTCCCTCCAGCATAAATTTTCCTATGGTTCTAAGTGAGCAACTTCAGTGACTCCATGGGCTTTGATTTCAAAGAGGATCTTAGCATTTAGAGGCTGCTGAGGGTTGGTTTGATCCCTCTCTCTCTCAGCAGACACACAACTGAGTTTATAGCAAATCTTCTCATTTAAATTATGAGTTGCATCTATCCCAGCGTGGTCGATGCCGTTAAATCTAATTAGTGCAATTTTACTGGGGAGTTTTATGAGACTATGGCAAATGAGATTTTTTTCAAATGCCCTCTAGAAATCTCACATTTATTTCCATCATGGTGCAGTTTATAAAAAGTGACAGGTAGTGAAAAACAAATCAGCCTTGCACTTATTTTTCAGTGCATCATTCAGGCTAATGAACTATTAAGACTTATTTGTAGGATAGTTTTGTTATCATCATCCACATTTTTGAAATCTCCACATAAGCTTTTATCCAGGACTGTTTTTTCTCTTCCCTTTGACTTTAAAGCTGTCTTTGCCTCAGTCAGTGTTGTGTTGGTGGTGGTTTGGCAGCTTCAGGCATCCCTAATCTTTTCTCCATTTTTTTTTTCAGAAATGTCAGCAGTGATTTATTTATTTACTTTGAAGATATTTGGAATCTCTGTCTTCCCTTAAATTCTTTATTTTACTTCTCCACAGATGGATTTTCTTCTTGTATGTCAGCTTGTAATATTGCTAATCTACTGTTCAGTTTCCTCTGAAGTTCCCTTATTATTATGTCATTGCTACTCTGTTTTGCTATGATAGAGCTCCAGGCAACCCCAGTAATGCATTTTTGGGTAGTTTGTTTTCTTTTTTATACTGACAGTCTTAAAATGTGGATTCAATATACCAGTAGGTGCAATGCCTCATGGATGCTCACACGAGTTATTCCACAATAAGAGAGTAATATTCCTTTTTTTTTGTATTCTCACAGCTTGCATTTCTCATTAATGTTCTACTGTAATGATACCTGTAAATTATTCCAGTTCAGTGTTCAAATACCAGTCATTCCTTGTAGTTAATTTTGAATAATTATATATAACTTAAATAACTTGGGGTGGAAGAAGAAAGAGAGTTCTATCAATAAATCAGACCAGACACAATGGCCTAAAAATACCACTGGTAAATTGTGACTTTCTCCAGTCAATGTGCTATGCTTACCTTGCTGTTAGGAAGTGTAACCATTTCTGTTGATATTGTACAAAATACAATAGTTGTTTTCTGTCTCCAAAATTCGAAGATGATCTTTCTCTTGCTGTGTCTGCATATTTTAGACACAGATCTTCCAAGAAAAGTGGAATAATACAGTTGCAAGAGAAGATAATTTGCTTAGTACATTAAATAAATTTTAAAAAGTGCCAAACCATATCCAAGTTCAAGACTTGTGACTAGAATCAAACTTCACTTACATCACTGTGATCTCTACCAAAATAAATATTTAATAAGTAAAGCTAGCCAAGCATTTCTAAATATACCTTTGGGCTTTTTATTTCCTCTGGGAAAAGAGAAAGTTTTTGGCAAGAGTTCTCAAATGGATAACTAAGCAGTGTCTTATTTTAGTGCCAAGGGCACCCTAAGGGGCTTGGCCAAAATATTTGAAACATATCCTGGGGGAGCAGGAAGACAGGTCAGTTCTTCTTGGCCCCTGCTTGAAGGGGGAGCTTTCCTTAGCAACTGGAAAGAAAACTAACTGATGTTGGTTTGGTCGTTGGGACTGGGTTTTTAAGTTATCTTCATATTATTTGAAACTTGCTGAAATCCACAGAGTCCTTGTGAATCTCAAATTGCCTGGGGCGGGGGGGGAGATAAAGAGGAAATATTTAAAGAGTTTGAAACATTTATTTTAAACTTTCTTTTTTCAATCAAAAGGAAATCCCCAAATTTATCGTTTTACGTTTCATATTTGATTCCAGTATAATGTCGAGGGTGGAGAGGAATTTATAACATGCCAATTGATAGAAGTGATGCAGTAAAAGGGGTCTTAACTGCCTTGTCTTGGATGATGCCACTTGTGCATGGGTTGTTGCTTGCTGACATCATCCATGGTCAACGTTTCTTTAGAGAAACTTTGAAGTTCACAACAAAAGCCCTTTAAAATAATCACCCTCGTCTGTATAGTGAAATGATCTCTACTTCCTTTCCTCTAAGTTTTTCATCTAAAGGATGGGCAGTATTTACAAATCAGTGGTAACAGGAGGCATTTTTGCAATGCTTTTGAATAAAGGTGGAGGACAAATAGTTGAGAAATGATTCCACTTATGAAGAATTGTTTTATTTGGGTTTCAAATTCTGCCTGTGCTACAGGAATACGCTGAGACATCCTGTGGAAGTAGATTTGTTAGAAGACTGGCAAATCAAGACAACGTGGAATGTAGCTGCTATTTTTTGGCAGGATACACCTTCATTTTCTATTGTTCCTTCCCTGATAGTAATAAACAGAGGGGAAAAAAAAACCCTTTAAGAGTGACAAGACTGAATGGACATTAGGATTAATATAGTTGATTTACATAATGTTAACATTTTAAAACAAATGTGGGCTGTGTATTCTTTGCTAGAAAGCAGCCAAAAATAGAGGCCTTTCTTCGTACCTTTCTACATTAATTATGTGGCTACTCTGACATTAATTGCTTCCCCCAGTATACTTCATGTGTCAAGGAGCATTTATGTCTGAAAGCCCTCACTGTGGCTTTGCAGTTGAGAAGTCTATATTAAAAGAAAAAAGAAAAAAGAACAGTATTATTAATTGAATTTTATTTGGGATCTTTACTGTGCTGTTCACACCACTCATTAATTTCAGTGTAGATTCTTACTGTCTAGACTTAGATGGAAAGAGAAACTTGGAGTAGTTTGGATGTAAAGAGAGCTTTTCTTGGCTATACTCTATGCCCTGGTGAGGGAGGAATTGCCTTGATGCTCATCCCTTTTCTTTGGATTGGCTTGCACTTGAAGGAGGTGTTCCTTGTCCTCCGGGGAAATCAGGAATACACCAGGACTGCAGCAGTTTTCTCTTCCCCCTTTAACCCCAAAGTTTATCCCTGCTGTTTCCCCAAATGCTTATCTGCTGGCACAATGAAAATGCAGAACTTCAAGGTTAAAAGAAGGAGGAAGTCCTTTGGTTTAAATTTTAATATTCATCTAGGAGAAGAACTAATGACACTGAGGACATCTATAATGAAGGGAGAAATTGTAAAAGCAAAGAAAAAAAACCTAAATAAGCTGGTTTGCCTTCATTTAAGGTAATTAGGGATTTTTTGTTTTTTCATTCACACTTATAGAAAGCAGCATAAGGAATGGAATGAATGATTTGAGTTGGCTCAAATCAGAAACAGGAAGGTGACCTGGGTAGGGCTTTTCAATTATGCTTTCAATTTGGTCTTGAAGCCAAGATTCACAGGATTTTAGCTTGGGGATTTCCCTGTCAGAAAATAAAAGTAGTGTGAACACGAACAGAATAAAAAAAGCAGTAAGTTTTTTGTCAGTGGTGAATTAGTTAATTTTTTATGAATATTATGAAATTTGTCTAAATTTGCTGCAGAATTGAGCATCATCTAAATAATTTATTCTTCTGAAGGCACAGGAAAACTCATCTGTCTGAGCTCACAATGCCTAAGTTCTAGGTGCTAGTGGCAGAGAATAGAAAGAAATAGAAAGAAATGATTCCATGTTTTTTTAAGACTACTTGTTCTATTGCATTTTATCTTACAAGTTAGAATTGAAAGCAAAGCATTTCTGCAACCCTAATTTTTATTTATAAAATCTATAGGATCTTATTGCCTCCATGGACATGTATGAAGATTATTACTGCTTTTATAAATAAATATCAGTATATAAGGTGACAGATTCCCTTGGAGTACATTAAGTTTATAACATTTCTCAATGTCATTACAATAACTGTCAAAATAATAGCTTCACATTTCTGTTCTGTTCTCATTACCACCTTCAATGAGATTTGGAATTTTAGAACCTCATATATTAAAAAATTTAGGGGAATACACTATATATCCTGACCTTTTCAATATTCCATAACTGCATTGCTTAAAATTATCTTATCTTCCTTGTTTACTGCTCTTCTCTTTCCCATATTGAGTGGGGAAGAGGTGAAATGGGTGACCTTTCCAGGATTTTGTATTTCTATTGGCCAAAAGATACATCAAACTTACATAGCACAGTGTACTCAACAACACAATGTTCTCTGTGCTTAGAACAGGTAATACAGAAAATTTTGGTGGTTCTGGGAAAATGAAGGGCATGCAAAGAACAGTATTTTGTTTCAAGAATGTTACCATTGATGATAAAAAGAAGAACATCTGTAATATATAATTTTCAGAAGGTCTGACTTCCTGCATCATAGGCATTTATGGACATTCCTGGCACTTAATTGAGGAGATTTTTGATTCCAAACCTCTTTTGAACTCATGTATATTTTGCTGCCTGGGTAGTACCTGTAGTAATGTCTCTCTTTCTGTTTTAGTATTGAAATGAGAATGGAGAACCATCCTCAGTGCATGTCTCTTATTCAGCAGTACTGAGAGCAGCAGGGTTGTGGCAGTGGGGGCTTGAAGATATTTGGTCTCTCCCTGCCTATAGCAGTGTGGGTTTGAAGAATATGTTTAGTCTCTGTCTAAAGTTGTTTACCACCTGTCTCACCGTGGCAGTTACGATAATTCCAGATTTTTCCCTGTCTATCCTCAAAAATCCTGCACCTGTAGATTGTCTGTTGTGGGAACTCAGCACATCCCTCCAGATGTCCAGAGTTGCCGAGGACCCCGTCAGGGGGCTCGGAGACCCTGGCATGCTGCCCGGAACACCTGGTGGCTTGATTTTGATCCTTCCAGCGAATTGCCAGCTTGGCATGGGGATGTGAGGGCCATACAGGTTTGAATGGTGTAATAACAGGGTGTTCACAGGGTGAAAATGTAGATGTTAGGATTTTTGGTATAAGGATTATGGGGACAAGATGGATGAATCAGAGCGTGTCTAGTCCTTCTTCTTTCTTCTTCTTGTTCTCCATTTTCTGGTGTGATGTTGGCACTTGGGGATTGGTTTAGAACAGAAGTGCACTGTCTAACATAGGGGATAGGTATTGGGAATTAAGAGTAAATATGATATATGTAGTTTGTAGTATAAAAACACGACACCGCCTCGGGGCGGGGGAGCGTGCTTGTGGCTGCCATGCTGAGCGGATCTCAGCTGGGCAGAGAGAAAAATTTTGTAGATAAGAAATAATAAACAACCTGAAGACTGAACAGCGAAAAGTCCAGACTCATTCTTCAGAGTGCAGGCTGCCGCAGAACCACCCCACACATCTCAGGGCAGAGAACAAAACAGCCGACCCGAGAGTCTGTCAGAATTTGTTACACCCCTTTATCTAGAAAATTCGCTGTCAGTTATGATTTTTCCTTTCTGCCATTGGTATGTGACTTTCCCATTCCAGGTTATGTTTACATTTGTCACCCCGGACCCCTCCTATCCAGCCATTAATTCATTAAATAGTGTCCTGGTTTGAGAGGAAGTGAGTTTTTTGGGATGCTGTGGTTAAACCAATAGGTGCTCAGATTTGAATATTGGCACCTGGTGTGGCCACTGAGGATATGGATAGGCCACTGAGAACACAGGGGGTTAAAAGCAGAGAACTGCCATGGGGAAGCTCTCTTGGGTTCTGTCAGTGAAAGAGGTCAGAGCTCCCCTGCCCCGCTGTGGGCTGGGTGCGGGAGGGGAAGCCATGCGGCTGGGTGAGGTAGGCCGGGCCTTGGACAGAGCAGGGAGGTGAAGGCCCCTGCAGGATGGAAGGGTGGAGGAGCACTGAGAGGCATCGGGCAGCCCCCCACCCCCTCCCCCCAGGAGAGAGAGAGTGAGAGAGAGCTGGTGCCTGTGCCACCTTGAAATTTGATATCATTTGCTGGCAGCAGGGCCAGCCGAGAAGGTGCCCGACAGGGCAGCTGTGGGAGTTCTGGGCAGGCAGAGCCCAAGATTTTTAACCCTTTTCTGGACTGATGGAAACCTTACAAATACTGATCCTCCTGGATCTGAATGAGAAGAGAGATAAAGATAAAATAGGAAGAAATGAGCAAGTGTGATGAAAATCCATGCAAGTGAAAGATGTCAGAAGAATTGAGAAGAATCCTAGGTGGGAGGAGATGATGAAGTGGTATGAAGCAACCGAGTGGCCTTTGGCTGGACTTTTCTTGTGTAGCCATGGACAAAACCCATTTTTTTTCCTGTGACACAGAGACTGCATTTAGGGGGAGGCAATGGCTTGGAGCCAAAAGAGTGCAGTGATGTTATGTGAAGGAGTGCATGAATAGAGATGATGGATGAGGAGGGTGGTTAGTGTCTTCAATCTTCAATGAAGGAGAAGATGATCTCTGTTCTCGAGATCCCTTGGCCCCAGGGAGTGAATTTGGGGGGGACTGGTGTCTGGGAAGTGAGAGACTGTGCTTTTTTGGAACTGGGCAAAGCATCCTTAAGAGAGGAACCCTAGAAGCAGCTCTGGTCCAGATGCAGTGGTGAGAGCACTGGACATGGAAGGAGGATGTCACGATGGCAAATGATCTCCGGACGGTGCCACGTGTGACATGGAAACACAAGATGTTTCAACTGTGTTTCCTGGGGAAGCCTATGGCACAAGAGGGACTCCTCTCTTCTTGATAAACTGAGAGTTGATTATCTAAAGGGTGGTGATGAACTGAGAATTGGTTATCTAATGGGTGGTAACTGGATTGAGAATCCAAGGTTTTGTCTTACTGTGATGTGTTGGAAATTTGGTGGGGGGAGGAGGAATGTTTTTGGAAGGTTTTCATTCTGAGTTCTGTGTGTGATTCTTTTTACATATAGTTTTAGGTTAATAAAGTTTTCTTTATTTTTTAAGCTTAAGCCTGCTTTTCTCTATTTCTGGTCACATCTCACAGCAGACGCTAGGGAGAATATATTTTCATGGGGGCACTGGCACTGGGCCAGCGTCAAACCATGACAGACGGTCTCCTCCCGGGATTCCACCCCCCCTCCACAAAAGCCGCTGCTTTTCTCTGTTTTCC
>NW_005054445.1:231096-242264 GCF_000277835.1 Geospiza fortis
CCCCCCCCCCCAGTCGATTCTTGCGTGTTTTTCCTTTAGTTTTTGTTTTACCTCGGAGAGTGGGTGGGAGAAAAACCTAGCAAATAGTCTCAGTCAAAATTGGTGCAAGACTGTCTGCTAGGGAAAAGGAAGTTTATGACCAAGTAGTGGGTTCCCTGGTGGGAGGCAGGGTTTCATTTATGTAAGGGAAAAGTTAAGAGATTTAAGTGGATTTTTTTTTCATTTTCTAACTACTACCCTAGATGAGGTAAAAACACTAAAATTTCGGGATAAGACCGGAATTAAACTTGGAGAAGATGCAATATTAGATGGTGAATCAAAAAGCAATTTTTACCGTCTTTTTATAAAATTGAAAACTATCACATTAGAAATCGAAAAGAACATGAACAAAATCCAAATAAATCTTCCCCAGTTCCTCCTGAAACCCCTGTTCCAGTTCCCCTTGTTCCTGACTCTCAGCATCCTGAACCAGGTGAGCTGAGGGGAGCAAACCACCTGCAGCAGGTGCACAGCTGCCCCCACATTGTGGGTCTCCCTAGCTCCCCACATCTCCCCTGGTTCCCCTCAGGCTCTGGCAGGACTGATCACCCTGTCAGAGCTCCTTCCCTAGACCCTAATACCTCACTCCCTTTACCTGTAGAGAAACCTGGAGGTCATTCCCCAGATTCCTCACCTCACCCAGAGTCACAGAATGGAGAAGGCCATATAGCTTTGCCTCCATTTTGTGGTTCTTCTTTCCATAATCCCTTTCTCCCTTGCTCCCTTCCCCCTTACCTAGAGTCACAAATTGGTAGACACCACATCACTTGGTCCCTATCTTGTGGTCCTCCTTCTACTTCCCGTAATCCCTTTCTCCCTTGTTCCCTTCCCCTGTCCCAAGACCCTCAATTGTGCTCTAGCTTCTCCTCTTCCCATCCTCAAATTATCCTGGCTTTGCCCCCTGTATCTCCCTTTAATGAAGTGTTTCTAGATTTTGTAGGCAAAATCAGAGAGGTTATGAAAAGGAAAACTCCTAGATCAGAAGCCCAGGATGACATAATTATAAACATTATAACCGAAGGTGCAAATGAAGACTGCAAAGCAGTCATTCTCAGTCTTCCTTTATCGCCACCACCATTGTTAGACCTAAGTATAGAAGAATGTACCAGAAAAGCAAGATTTCCTCAAGTGAAAGCACCAAAGAAAGTCACCACAGCAGTAGCAGACCCTCAACTACCTCCCACCTCACTGCCAGTGTCAAGACTACATCCCTGCTTTCACTGCAAGCAGAAGGGACATTTTGTGACTGTCCCTATCTGGGGAAAGCCCCTCCGGTTCCACCAAGAAGGGGAGAAGAAAGAGAACATAAAGAAAATTACTAACAAAAAAATTAGTGCATGAGCGCACTACTGCTCTGTGCAATGAAATAAATGGGGTAGAGCACAGAGAAGATAGTTATGAATAAGACCAACAAAATATGACCCTGTCGCCATTGGAGGACCCAGCCGATGTGGCTGTAGCCTCCAACCAAAAGAAGAAAAAGGAACAAGAAGACTCAGAACTCCCATATTTCTTTTCTTTGTTTTCTGATGAAAGTTATTGTTAAGTTTCCCTAATGTGTTTTCCTTCTTTTATGGTCAAGTGACATCCGTACCGGACAACAGGTGGGAACAGCTGATCACATTACTCCTGGTGCACCTCCAGTCCCATCTATGTCTACCAATGGCCTCAACTGATGACCCAATGTCAACCTGCCTAGTAGTGGTCGCACTTTCATTACATCCGCACCCTTCACATCTCCTGTCCCTTGTAAACAGTACAAACCAAAACCCTCCCACAATTCTCAAAAGTATTTCCCTATCAACAATCCTTTAGTTTTGTGGAACAAATGATCCTCTAGTTTGCCCCAGTTGGAAAGAGAGCCCATAGAATTTGAGTTGTTAGGTTCAACAATAGCCCCTTTTTGTATTCATTTCCCTTATAAGCCCCGTTTTCACCCCAAAACTTATATTTCTGATAAGATTTATCGAAAAGAATTTCAAGTAGCCTCGTGGTGTAAATCTATTACCCAGCTACTCTCACCTATTCCAGTGGGCGCCTCGCACCCCTGAAACTCCCAAAAAGAATTTTCTTTATCTGTGGGCAAAGAGCCTAGGCAGGGATCCCCTCTTGTTTTATAGGAGGTTTTTGTACTCTTGGTCAGCTGTCCCTGTTTTCCCCCAACCAGACTCAAATTGTTAATTGGAAATCTAAATTAAATAATTTGGCCCCTCAAAAAGTTTAATGCAGCAGAATACAATTAGATGAAAACTGTGATCCTGAAGTAGAAACCTGGTCCAAACCAACAAAAACAGCTGTGTCTATATTTCTGCTCTGGGTAGCAGCTGCAAAAGCACTCGGGGAATTAGGACATCTTGAGTGCTGAGTGGTAAAACAGGCCAAAACAGCTTAACATTGACAGTGATCAGCGACCTCCTAGAAGAAGAAGAGGTGACTAGGAAGGCAACTTTACAAAATCAGGCAGTCATTGATTTTTTATTGCTAGCACACGGGCATGGGTGCCAAGAGTTTGAGGGACTATGTTGTTTCAACATCAAAGCATCCATGCCTCGATCAATAAGATAGAAGACCTTATGCAAGAGATAAAAGAGGACACCAGAGGCTGGTTTTATAACATCTTTAAATAATTTTGTTAAAGGGTTTGTCTGGATAGTTGTCATCTGTCATCAAAGACACCTCTTTACTTGTTTTAATTCTGTTTTTAATTTCTGTTGTTACTAGTGTTTGTAAAAAACTGTTCGTTAAAAGTGTTACCAACTCTAGCCAAAAACCCTCTCTCCCTCAAGGGGGAACAGGTACAAACTGAGAGAGGGGAAATTTATGTTGGATATTAGGAAGTAATTGTTCCCTGTGAAGATGGAGGGAGCCAGGCACAGGGTGCCCAGAGAAGATGTGGCTGCCCCTGGACATCTGGCAGTGTCCAAGGCCATGTTGGACACTGGGGCTTGTAGCAATCTGGGATAGTGGAAAATGTCACAAATAGAGACATGGAATAGGGAATCTTATATTCCATATCCCATATTGTGAGAATTTTACCACAATATTTGTCATTACCACAATATTTGCTGCATTTGGTGCAGCAGCAAAGGAGTACCGATAAAAAAGGCAAAGATAAGCTAAGTCTGACTCAGTGATAAGTTGCCTTTTTCCCTAAGGTCTGGGAATAGTCCCAGGTTTGATGGAATTAGTGGCACACATGTCTACTGTGCTTAGCCACTGGAAGAAACTATGCTGGTGAACCAGCATTCTGTGAATTCTGGTTTTCGTCTGGATTTCTTTTGCAATTATCTTTGCCAACTAGAAGTTTAGCATTTTAGATGTGATTTTCAAATACTTTGTACATGATCCATAACAATTCAAAATATATTTTTTTTGTAAGGAATAAAAAAATGGGAAAAAATGTTTGCCAGCCATAGGCTATAGCAAGGAGAGCTGAAAAGACTGAACAGGTTTGTTCCTTACAGCCTGTTCTCCTTCAGCTGTAGTGGGATGCAGCAGTGACAGTGCCCACAGCATTCCTGGAGCTGCCATCAAGGCAGGTGCCTTGTGAGATGCCACCTATCCCTCCAGCCCAAGCTTCCAGGCTTGTTCCAGACATTCCTTATCCATTCTCTGAGCATCACCTGCAGCCCTCGTGTGTGTAAAGACTCTTTATTAGAGGGCATTTAGGATGGGCAGCTGTTGTGGGAATCCATCAAGAGGAGAGATTCCTATCTGTTCTGATGATGAAAATTGTTTTTGGACTTGTGAAAGTCTTTCTTTAGAGCCAGATTTGAGCAGTTCCTTTTGTTAGAACATGGGTACTTTCATTTCCAGGCATCACCTGCGATACACATATGTGTATACTACAAAAACTTATGCAGGTTCCCTATTTTAATACTGATTTTAATGGACTATAATTTCATGCATCTTCTTTGTGATATTTTGAGGGCTTAATTGCTATGTCATGGCAGTGCTTATCAGCAAGTACTGAAAAGCTTTAATTACTTTGTACTTTGGTTAGTTATGAATGCATGCAAAATTTAACTATTTTCCCAGAAGCAAATAAAGTCCACATTTATTATGTTACATAAAAGTTATGGAATGATTTAGAATAATTATGCTAAAGGCTGTCTTACTTGGGATTTAGCTCGTCTAAATGATGCATAAAATTAATCTCTAAAAAATATTTCATATTAAAATGCTCCATGAGAAAGAAGTGTTAGCATCTTCTCAGGAGGATTTTTTAATAGGAAACGTATCTTATGGTAGTGAGATACAGCTATATTATGTAAACCAACAGTGTTGTAGTGGGGTATTAATTTCTCAAATTAAACTAATAAAAAAAAAATTGTCATCAAGAAGAATGAGAAATTCAGAAGTGCAAAAGAAGACAAAATTTAAAGCAGAAGAAGAGAATGGTGGAAATATTAGAAAATTTGAATAGAAATTTGTGAAATCAGAGAAAGATGCAGGTAATAAGAAAAGTCAAGAGGTAAAATGAACAGAATCACAAAATCACAGAAAATCAAAAAGAACTAAGTTCTCAAAATTAGCTTTGATAATTCAGCAATCAAGTTTTACTATTGCAATGATATTTACTGTCACCTGTTCAAAGCAACTTAAGCTTCTTCTGCCCAGGGTTGGTGTTGTACCACTGACTGTCAGAGGATCAAATACTGCCAACTATTTTCCAAGAGAATTTATTGATTACTAACCCTGAGAATTGTTTAAATGAGTGATGTGAGGACAGAGGAATTATTCTGTATGCCAGAGCTACATTAAGAATCCCACAGGTTAATATTTAAAGCCACATGTTTCACACTTTGGTCAGTTTGATGGACAAAATCATGGAAGTGGATGAGGGAAAAACACAGGAAATGAAAGGGATAAAAAGAGTTTCAGGATTATGTGGGATGAGTGAATGAATGAATGAATGAATGAATGGTAAGGTTAAGCACTTCAGTGTCTTAGTGATTTTGTCTCCATTTCAGCTTTTTATATATGGAAAAGATAATAATGGAATCATAGGATAGTTTGGCTTGGAAGAACATCTTCCATTATCCCAGGTGGCTCCAAGCCCCATCCAGCCTGGCCTTGGGCACTGTCAGGGATCCAGGGGCAGCCCCAGCTGCTCTGGGCACCAGTGCCAGGGCCTGCCCACCCTCCCAGGGAACAATTCCTTCCCAATATCCCATCCATCCCTGCCCTGTGACGGTGGAAGCCATTCCTCCTTGTCTTGTCACTCCATCCCTTGTAAATAGTCTCTCTCGATCTTTCTTGTCATCTCCCTTCAGGATATAGCATAAGGGAATAATCCAGGACATCTCATTGCAGTAGTTTTCCAGGAGTGGGCTGAGAAGCTCAGGTGGCAATGACAGACACACTGAAAGCTCTCACAGTTCTTAACATTTTATAGAGCTCCGGAAGTGTGACCATGCTGAGAAATAGATGGAGTTTCAATATATAAAGAATACATTTTTATTCCAAGACTTTCTAAAGACAGGCTTAGTTGCCTCTGCATTGAGACGGATGAAGTTCTATGAAGTTTCACAAATAGCTGATGATTTAATAAACTACATAAAGCAGAAAGATTCTTAATATGTGCAGTTCCAATGCCACAAGAGAGCACTTGCCATCTTTTCTCACCCTCAAAAAGGAGCTCCTGTGAAACACAGTTAACTCAGTGAGGATGCTGAAGTTTTATTTGGGATGACTTTGGGGCTGGAATACAGCTTCTCATTGCAGTGTCTCATCAGCTCCACAAGCTCCTTGTTCCAAAGGGAGTGTGGAATGTGAGAGGATTCAAATTCTACCACACCCTAGAAAGGAAAATTTTCCAGTGGTTGTTTCTACACAAAGAAAAATGATCCCCTGAATCCCAAAACCTCTTGGTGTAGGAAATAGAAATTATTCACAGCTTTCTCCCTCCTGGAGGTATCACATCTTTGTCTCTGTTGAAAATACAAACTAGACATCTTGAAGTCTAGGCCCCATGGATAAATCAGACTTTCATGGTAAATGGAGAAGAATTGACTGTAGGAAACATCAGAGTTTCAGAATTCTGCCTGAAAATTGGGCAGTGTTCTCAGAAATACTTTCTTGTATCCTACCATCACAGATTTT
Organism: Geospiza fortis; assembly: GCF_000277835.1. Lineage (NCBI taxonomy): Eukaryota > Metazoa > Chordata > Aves > Passeriformes > Thraupidae > Geospiza > Geospiza fortis. The sequence continues at coordinate 237,241 of NW_005054445.1, forward strand.
GAAGGCTTGGAAGAAATCATGCACTTTTTATTTAAAATTTAAATGGCAAATGGCCAGCTCTGAAAATTTGCTCCATTGTGTGCTATGAAAATTAATTTCAGAAAGTTCAGAGAATTTTGTAGGGGAAATCTTAAGTAACTCAGTGTGTGCTCTTACTTGATATAAACAACAATGCTGTGAAAAAACTAGGAAATACTGGTGTAGTCAGTCGTTCTGATTTTATTTAATCTTTATTACTGTCTACAGAAGGGCAATATTAAGTGATAGCATTATTTAGTTAATGAAAGCTCAATGAAGAAACTGCAATTCTCTGTTGTAACATCGATATATTGGCAGTGAGGAAACCTCTGCTTTCTCAGCTGGATGTCATTAATTAATATCTTGCTATCTAATTAGTTTCTTTCCTTCTCATTGGAATGCTGATTTCTGAAACAAATGTCCATGTTGCCAGCATGTGCTGTTTTCCAGCAAAACACAACTTCTGGCTGCCCACCAATTAATATAAAATAGGGAGAAACTGCTGAGTTTATTATGAACACCAGAAACTCTAGGAGGTACAAGCATTAAATAGATGTTGGTTTATCATTGTCTTCAACATACAAAGAGATCAAGGTTGACTTCTCTGAAATTTCTGTGGATGTCAGTGGGACAATGGGCCTAGTTCAATTTTTTAAAAAAATTTTAATTATCTTAGGTTGCAAATGCAAGATGTGGCCAGGGTGTGTATTCTAGTGCCATCTGTTAGACGTGGGGCTGTTATCTGCTGTTAATGGGACAGCTGTTAAAACCAGGTGTGGCAGTTTGCTTTATCTCTCCCTTGACCATCCTCCCTCCAGGAGATATCTTCTGTTAATGGGCCATTGAGTGTTGCTGCATGACTGATGAAATTACATCATCCCATGGGGAGATGCTCCACCCAGGGGGAGGAGCCAAGCATTCCTACCCAGATATAATCTGAGATTTTGGGACACTGGGACAGCCTTTCCACTGCATTCCCAGAGGAGTAGCTTTCTTCTCCACTGGACTCCCAGAGGAAGACCTGGCCTATCTACACCACCACTGGATTTTCAGAGGAAAACTCTACCCTTCTACAGGATCACTGCTCCAACAGAACCACAGCTGGCACTGCAGGAGGGCTGCAGCCCTATTTAATGGGACTGCTGCCACCACCCTGACCCACAGGGGGTCAGCTCCTGTTCTGACTCTGGCAGTGTTGTTTTATATTAGTGCATATTTATTCTTCCTAATAAAGAACTGTTATTCTGACTCCCATATCTTTGCCTGAGAGCCCCCTTAATTTCAAAATTATAATAATTCGGGGGGCGGGGGGAGTTTACATTTTCTCTTTCAAGAGAGTCTCCTGCCTCCTTTAACAGACACCTGTCTTTTCAAACTGAGACATTAATAATATTAAATTTATATTTCCTAGGAAACTTTGAAGTAAAAATATTATTGTCCAATAAATTGGGCTGTATCTACAACTAAAAGAAAATTATAAGGAATGCATAACAAAAATGACATAGCTGAGTTTTAGAAGACCTTTTCCTTGTGGGGCAGATATAACCCCATAACATCTTCAAAGAGGCTGGGGTACATTTGAGCAAAGGGAACATGGAGTTCACGTAAATACTACAATTCTTCAGACGTTTCTGTTGCTGTTGATATGTCTCGCTATTTCCTCCTCCCAGGCCTCTAGTCACCTCTGTCTCAGGGGCACCTGTCCCTGTAGTCCTCCCTCCTTGGTCCACACAGGTGAGCAGAGATGGGCAGGGCAGCACCAGCTCTGTGTGTGTGCCAATCAGCCTTACCAACTTTCCATGCAGTTTTCCCCCTTTTTATCACAGACATGCTGAATGGCAGTAGCTGGAAGATACCAGCTAATCCATGGAAGTTATTCCCAGTTGCCATGAATACAGAGAGGAGTAAAATTTCTGGCTCTGGAGGTTTCCAGGGGTTGAGAGTATTGCTCACCCCAGGATTGGGGAAATGGTAACAATGCTGGAAAAGCTTTTTTATTAATTAAAAAAATAATAGGCCCCTTAAATACACTGAAATCCCTTGTTTCGCTAATACCAAGATCATTTTATATGTTAAGAGCTTGTCCTAAGTCCTGTCCAGTGTAAGGCAGCAATGCAAGCATTGCTTGACCTGAAGATGAAGGATTGATTGGTCTGTGAGAATTATGAAACAGTTTGGGTTGGATGGGACCTTAAAGCTCACCCAGTGCCACCCCTGCCAGGGCGGGGACACCTTCCACTGTCCCAGGCTGATCCAAGCCCCGGTGTCCAGCCTGGCCTTGGGCACTGCCAGGGATCCAGGGGCAGCCCCAGCTGCTCTGGGCACCCTGTGCCAGGGCCTGTCCACCCTGTCAGGGAACAATTCCTAATTCCCAATATCCCATCTAACCCTATTTTCTGTCAATGTGAGCCTATTCCCTTGTCCTATCACTTCATGTTCTCATAAATAATTTCTCTAAGGGAGTTTCATCTTCAAACCTGAAGAGCTGGTCTTGGATGACCCTTCCAGTACCTCTGGGGATAATGTGATGTGCAGGACACAAATGTTCAGTGTAGTGGAAGAGTAGAAGTTATTAAAGCTCTTTTTACTTTTTCTTTTTTCCCAGGAATATTTCCTGGATCTCCAAATGCTGTTGTAAATATCACTTTACATAAGCACATTAATGACCAAATATTAGATTACCCTTTTGTGATATTTTCTCAGCTTTAATTTTTATTTAATTGAAACTATTAGTAGGGCTGTAACATTTAGAAAAATGGATGCTGTAAGGTCAGGTGCTGCTTATCCAAAAGTACATATTTGTCCAGCAAGCTAATATTTTTAAGACATTGTAATATTAGCCACCCAAATACATTTTCTCAGAGATTGTGCTGGGGTGGGGCTTTTAAAGCTTTTTAAAAAATATTGCAAGAAATTATTACAAAGAATTTTTTAATAATGGAATTTGCAGGGCCATAATGTTGGCTGATATAATTTTGTCAGCTTTCCAGCTGAATGGCAAGTTTGAGTAACATTTAAGATAAAGTTAGTACTTTTTTTGGTAAGTAATTTGTGCTGCAGTTTTCCTTTCCTCATCAAATGTGCAGTTCTTATGTAGCTACCGATTGTCTTTGATTTCTTTTCTGAATAGAGATATTTTTATTTGAGTCCCAAGTTAATTTCAAGATATTTAAAACATTCATTCTAGAAAGTAGCAGTCTTTAATTATATAGGATACAGTGATGTTAAAACATCTTGCTCAAGTCCTTCACATGTAAAAAAAAATACATATGTGAAATGTAAGTTTTGAATTGTTCACCTTAAAATTTTCTACAGATTATAGACGTGTATTTTTTTTTGTTCTTTTTGCCAATACATATAGGATCCAGCCACACTCTTTGTTCTATAAGGTAGATAACCATCCTTACCTTAGAAAGTCTGCCAGATCAGAAAGATTAATGAGAAATCCTTCTGTTTTCTGAGCTAGTAATATGAAATTCTTTGTTGAGGTCCTATAGGATGGCTCTTCTTCAGCCACACTGAGAACACTGTGAACAATATTTTTTTTCAGAAATATTTTTCTACTAATATATCATAGCTGAGACAGGATTTATTAGGTTATTTTGACTTTATCCTGACATTAGAGGATTATTCTCAGAAAATTATCATCCAGTATTGTAGGACTGATGGGGGTTGCATGCTTGGGATGGACGGAAACGAGAGATCTCTGCAGCCGGGTCATGGAACTTGCAGTTCATTGCAAAGGGCCTGGGTGCAGGGCCCTGCTGGGAGCTGCCAGCCACAGCTCAGAGCAGGGCTGAGAGAAGAGAGGGGTAGAGCAGATGAGAGGGTAAGAGAGTAAAAGCATGAGAGTAAAAGGGGTAAGAGCATAGAAAAGTAAGAGCTAAGAGGCAAGAGCTAAGAGACAAGAGGTAAGAGTGTGAAGTTCTTGTTACAATACAATAAATCATCTTCTGTGTTGAATATTCTGATTCTCACTAACCAATCTAGTACAAGATACAAATCCTACAGCATTTCCATACAGCCTATAAGAATCACTATATTACCATACTGTGCTACATTTTAAACCCTAAAAACTCCTCTTTGGGCCCCTTCTGCCAAGCTAGCAGGGTCTGCTCAGACCCTCAGACCTGTCTGCAAGCAGAGGGAATTATTTCATCAAAAGGGGATTACCTTCAGTCCGGCCACACCATTGTTTTCCCATTGTTCAGTAACTAAGGTATCTCAAAGCTTGCTTTCATTTCAATCTCACTTATAGTTTCTATATTCTCAAAATCTTTTGCCAAGCAATCATATTTATAAAGCTTTCTTGTTTCATCTTCCCCAACACAGTATAGTCCATTAATCTTGTCACTTTACTAATTTTTTTTAAATATCAGATCTTTCAAATCCTGTTTATTTTCCTGTTGCTCATAAACCATTTCCCTCAGAGGTTTATAGATAGTACATTAGATGATATTGGGAGGTAAACTATTCCTTAAGAATAGGTGTAGTAAGGTTCATGTAAATATGAAAGATGATCCTGGGATTCTTTCTATTTTTGGGAATAAATGAGTGGGAATTCAAAACTGCCTTTTTCACCTAGTGTGAGAGTGTCTTTATGTTGATATAGACACATTTACAACTTTAACTGCTGGCATTATAGTAAAAAATCCCTGTTATTCCCAAAAAGTAACAGGGTTGAGAAACTATAAATTCAGTTAAAACACACAGAATTGATTAGACATTAAAAGGTTGCTTCAAACACTTTTTATTTCTTTTTTGCCTTTTCAATTATTCAGGAAATCTGGTAGGCACTACTTTGCTGGAGCTCCATGAGCTGTAATTTGTCTGCTTTTGGTGCCTCCTTCTCAAGGGATATTTTGCTCCAGGATTCCAGATGAAAAATGTAGCTTTTAGGAGGACTGTCTTACATATATTTTTCCTTAATTTAAATAATGCCTAGCATAAGAAGAATGGTGTCTTGAGTAAACCCTTCCTACTTCCAGCAATAGGTATTTCTGCTT
>NW_005054445.1:242307-265303 GCF_000277835.1 Geospiza fortis
GAGTAGAATCGGCTTCTACAGACACATACTTGAAATATCATAATACTGTTTCCTTTGCCTCTTAATTCATTTTTGCAAAATGAGAGAGAAGATTAAAAAATAATAATAATTTTGCTTTTTAATTCATTTATGCAAAATGAAAGAGAAGGTTGTTTGTTTTTTTTTTTAATTTATTCTGTCTACTAGATTACTTATCCCAAGATTAAAGGCTGGGAAAAACATGGAAACGACCATTTGTTTATCTTATTTGTAATACTCCTCTAAAACAATTAATTTCTTTTTTTAGTTGGAGTCCTCTGAATTGAAGCAGCTACTGAGATATATGGGGAACTTTGATGTTGTAATCAGAATTCTTTTCTGAAGGCTGATTTTCATGATTACAAAATTTTCTGGATTGTGTTCCCCCTTATAAACCCACAAAAATTGTGAACTACAAGATGTGCCTTCATCTTGAATTGTACCTGCTATGTTGTAAGTAATTGTTGAAAATAAATGTGTTCATGATGCTGAAACTGAAGAAAATTGACCAGATTTTTTTCCCCCACAAATGGAGGTTTAAGATTTCTTTGTATCTACAAGAGAAATTGATAAGCAGCAATAATGAGCAATATTCACTACAAATCATTGGAAATATCATGGATAGAGTCAGGTTAGATTACTAATCCCAAGATTAAAGGCTGGGAAAAACATGGAAACGACCATTTGTTTATCTTATTTGTAATACTCCTCTAAAACAATTAATTTCTTTTTTTAGTTGGAGTCCTCTGAATTGAAGCAGCTACTGAGATATATGGGGAACTTTGATGTTGTAATCAGAATTCTTTTCTGAAGGCTGATTTTCATGATTACAAAATTTTCTGGATTGTGTTCCCCCTTATAAACCCACAAAAATTGTGAACTACAAGATGTGCCTTCATCTTGAATTGTACCTGCTATGTTGTAAGTAATTGTTGAAAATAAATGTGTTCATGATGCTGAAACTGAAGAAAATTGACCAGATTTTTTTCCCCCACAAATGGAGGTTTAAGATTTCTTTGTATCTACAAGAGAAATTGATAAGCAGCAATAATGAGCAATATTCACTACAAATCATTGGAAATATCATGGATAGAGTCAGGTTAATTAAGAGTAAGAGGAAACCAAGAAGAATTTTGAGGTTTGGGGAGTGCAGGAGAGAGCTAGGAAAATTCAGAACATTTAACTGATGTCCTAAACAAGAAATCACTGAACACTGGGTTCAAAATTCTTTCATCTGACCCTACAGGCCCTTGTGGATTGATGGCCCTTTTATTTACTTAAAGGTCTTCTCACATTGTCATAAAAGCCTGGGCCTACTGAAAGTTATTTTGTACTGATTTTTTTGAAAGTCTGGTTTTTTTTTAGCTCAGTTAACACTGCAGCCAACAGTAGATTGGGTTTGCATTCTTTTCCCTTCAATTCACAGTTCTTCTGATGTAATTAGAAGCAAAACAGAGGTATGTACATACATGTAAGCACTTTACAGGTTATTTTTTAAGCTTCAATAAACCTGTTCCACATCTGTGCTCTCACATGTGCTGCCCCAGCCCTCAGCACACTGGGTTGTGCCTCTGACTCTTCTGATTTATGGAAGTCTGAATTTCATTTTCTATGCTCAGCAGCCTCTTTAGCTCAGCAGCCCCATGGGAGTGAGGAGATGCCAGAAGAAGCAGCAAAAAGGGGTTGTGATAAAAGGTTGTTCAGGCATTTGTCTGTTTAGTTGGAAGAAAACGAGGGTGGGCTGATATTATCAGGTAACTTGCTTAATTACCTGAGAAATGAAGGGTGGCAACTGTGATGGAAATTTTCCAAAAACTGAGATCTGAGTATCTTTGAACTTCTAAATGTGATATTTCTACCAGGCAAATCAATACAAGGATAGGAGTAGCGGACACATGGGTAGGTGTGATATAACTTTGAAAAAATGGTATAGATCTGTAAAGAAAGTTTCTTCTATATTTTCTGAAGAGAAATGTAGCCAAAATTTTAATGCAAAGTATGTTGATGCATGTAATAGTTTTTTGTTTACTAATAAACAAAATCATTTAAATGTTTTGAAGTTGCTTATTAATTGCCATATAAGTGTAGGGAGAATTGTAAGGGGGCACAGTATTCCCCAATGAGTTGCAGCTGTGTTAACACCTGTAACTCACTGGGGAATACTGTGCCCCCTTACAATTCTCCCTACATATAAGCAGCACAGAAATTACCGGGTACTGATTTGTTGAGTGTTGTTTGATGCGAGGAGTGGAATATGGGAGGATTGCTTTTTGTTTGTGATTCCAGTAATTTCCTAGCACTAATTGTCATTTATGCAATTTGGAAAATTATAGGAATTTGTAGCAGTAAATCTGTTGATAAAAGTAACACCCAGTAGTGCAAGTCACTTTTACAGGGACAGATTTTGAGCCTGTTAGTTCCTGTAAACCTGTGGTACTTGTAACATGCTCTCTAATGATTACTGACATGAAAGAAATTCCAATATGGATTTGTGTATTTGACTTGTCAACTGGTGGGAAAACAAGGACTGGTAATAGATAGATATGACACTGATGTCAAAATGACAGCAAATACCTTAATCTGCAGTTTACTGGTTCAATTTTTTACCTGTTGCTGTGCTCTGAGGTTCAGCTAACAAGGTAAATGGATACAATCCCCAAGAAAGCTAAAGAGCAGCCGTGCTCTCTTCCAGTGACTGGGGCAGCTAAACTGCTCATGGATTTGCTAACTCTGCTTTTTTTTGGACCAATCTTGATGTCTTTTTGTGGCAATCTGGGATTATTCCTGATTTATAAGAGCAGTGGTGAGAAGGTTAGATGGATTTACAGTGTACAGCAGTGTTCCTGTTTTCCTAAAATCTCAGATAATCATTTAGGCTGGAATAGTCCTCCCAGCCCATCTACTCCTACCTGTGCCCAATGCCACCTTGTCCTCAGCCAAGAGACACTGAGTGCCACCTCCAGCCCTTCCTGGGACACCTCCAGGGATGGGGACTGAAACCCTCCCTGGGCAGCCCCTGCCGAGGTCTGACCACCCTTTCCATGGGGAAATTCCTCCTGGTGTCCACCCTGAGCCTCCCCTGGTACAACTTGTGGCCATTTCCCCTTGTTCTGTCCCTGTTCCCTGGAAGCAGAGCCTGACCCTCCCCGGCTGTCCCCTTCTTTCAGGGAGCTGTGCAGAACCACAAAAGCCCCCCTGAGCCTCCTTTGCTCCAGGCTGAGCAGCCTTCCAGCTCCCTCAGCCCCTCCTGGGGCTCCAGCCCCTTCCCCAGCTTTGTTCCCTTCCCTTGACAAGCTCCAGCCCCTCAAGGTCTCTCTGGCTGTGAGGAGACCAGAACTGGACACAGCTCTTGAGGGGCCTTGTTGTGGTGTGTTTGTATTTTTGTATTAGTTGTATTTTTCTGTAAGTTGGTTTGTTCCACTCCCCCTCCTTTAAGTTAAAATGGTTCTGCCCCAAGTGCTCTGTTCCCGCTCTCCCCAAAGTTCCCTGATGTGTCAATTATGTTAATCCCTCCCCGGTTCCCATGGTTACGTCTGTCAGTTATCAATCTCCTCCCCTGTTTCTAAGCGGACTTCGTTGTATTCAGTTCGGTATCCCCTCCCAGCTACCCTGCCAGTCACTCCTTGCCCCCACCTTTCTCTCTAGAATCTTCTCCTTGGGGCTTGGAGTGATTGGTCCAGGGGCCGGGCTCCCTCCCACACGGAGTTTCTATTGGTTTGCCCCTTATATCATGCATATGCATCTGTGATTTTATTTGCCCAAGGTCGGGTGCCTCCTCCCACTTTGTACCCCTTAAAACCCCTTTGCACCCGCCCTTTGGGGATATACTGTCATCGTGTCAAGTGTTTGTCTTGGGTTTTCGTTTGTCTGCTTCCCTGGGTCCCTGTTGTTCTCCCTGTTGCATTACAAATAAACTCGGACTTGCCAGGAGCAGAGAGTCTTCTCTTCATCCTGTCGGCCGCACCGCAGCTCCAGTTCCATCCCTGAGGGAGAGGTCCCCCTTGCTATACTGCAGGGGGATCTCCCTAGGTGCTGTCCCCTTGCGCCTCAGGTGCCAAGGTGCTGAACTGTTGGACAGTGCCCCAACAGCTGTGGTGGTTGCTGGACATTAGCTGGGGCGATTGAGTTCTCCAGAGCTGCTGCAGGGCCTCAGCAGCGTCAGCACAGGGGACAATAACTGCCCTGATCAGGATGCCACTGGCCAAATTGGATGCCACTGGTTTTGTCTGCTCATTTATTATTAATGTGGTTTTCTTATTTAATGCATTATGCATCAGTTTATTATTTAATGTATTAAGAGAAAGAACACACTCATTTTCCTTTAAAAGGGTCTTTTGATGAGAAGCACGGAAGAAGGCAACCTTTTCCCTTCACAGGAAGTCCATCTTCCATTTTCACCTTGTAGTCATGTTAAGAAGTGTTATTTTCTCATTGACTTTTACAGAATTTAGGGAAATGGATTCATCTTGCAGATATCAGTGCAAGGTGCTGCATCTGTTCTGTAGCTTTGCACTGTGTGAATTTTGGGATGAACTGGAGAGAGATTGCATTCCACATCAGCTGCTTGGCAGTAACTCCCTGTTTTTCCCTGCAGTCAGTGTTGAGTAATTTATGACAATTTATCCCCCTGGCAAGAGCAAGATGGCTCACCTCAGGTATTTGCTCTCATGAACCAGGAAATTGTTTTCAGGTTTGGGACATGTTGGGTTCCTGATGGAACTTGAGAGCATCCTCTGGCTGCTGCTTCTTGACCCTTTAAATCAGTTCTGCTTCCAGGTACATTGATGTTTATGCATTGATCTTCCCCTCAGCTTCCTGCTGCACTACACAAATCTCCTTTTGGAGTTCTTACAGGTTGTTATCGATCATGTCTTTTCCTCCAAGCCAGCAAATTTAGGATGCTTTAGGCAAAAAAAAGTACAGTTTATGTGCTCAAGTGTTAGAAAATTCTATTAGTTTTTGGTTTAGTGTAAATGCTTCATAATGCACAGCGCAGAGTAAGCTTGTCCTTTTAACAGAACTTTGCCAACTTAATTCTGTGTGACTGCAGAGATCCAAAAAGAGGTTTTTTTGCTTACTTTAATTACCACAGTTCTTTACCTGTGGGAGTTAACATATGGATTTATACCTAAACTGCAAATATCAAAGCATATAAAAGTCACCTTTCTTTTTGTTTGGTTGGTTTTTTAATTGCTTTTACCTCACTGTTTTTGATATTATTTAGTAGAACTTCATACAGTCACAGAATGATTTGGGTTGGGAGGGACCTTAAACATAAAAATCTTGCAGAGACAAAATTAGAAGAAATGAGAAATCGTGAAGGACATTTTTTGGTATCTGGAAATTAAGTGGGCAGTTAAAACATGCACATTGTTTTAAGAGTGAACTCATTCCTATGTGATATTGAGCAAAACTAACCTGGAATTTATTATCTTGGACATCCAATTCAATAAAAATAGTAATTAAAAATTCTGTTATGTTCTCCAAGCATCCTAGTTCTCAAATAAAAAATACATTTCTTAATTTTTATTTTAAGATTAATGCACAAGTATAATCACACAACAGTGCAAGAATACACTATATCATTGATAAAAGTATTTGCATGAGTATTAATGCTATTTCATGTGGATTTTGAGGGAAAATTTGTTTACGTGATTAAAAAGCCAAGTAATGTAAATGTATTAATCTATTCCCTGCCCCTTGTGAATGTGCATCTTTAATTTCCCCCTTGTATTTCTCTGCCTTGCATTTCTAATAAGAGCTGGTCATAGTGTCTTAGGAGAATTCAATAGTGTGAGGCAGAGCTGAATGTGCTTATTGGATCTGGCATGTGAGGTGGCGTACAAAGAAGTTTAAGCATTCTAACTCAGGATTGCCATGGTCCCACCCTCTGGATGGTCCTGTCTGTCTTCTTTCTACTTTGAACTACCCTGAAGTACCTTGCTGTTGGGCTGGTTTGAGGTCCTGGTGTAAAACTCATCACTCATTTTGCAGGATTGCTTCTAAAAGGGATCAACTTCCAGAGTCAGCTCAGCCAGAGCATTCCCAGCAGCTCAGGGGGGATGCTGCCCCTGTGCCCAGCCCTGGAGGCGCCTCTGGCTGCTGTGTCCAGCTGTGGATCCTCAGCACAGCAGGGCCAGGAGCTCCTGGAGCTGAGCAAGGGCCTGGAGCATCTCGGTGCCCAGGAAAGGCTGAGGGAGCTGGGGCTGCTCAGCCTGGAGAGGAGCCCCAGCTGAGAGGGGCCCTCAGGCCTGGGTGTCCCTGTGAGCAGGGAGGGGCAGAGCAGGGCCCAGGCTCTGCTCCGGGCCCAGCCATGGCCCCAGAGCCACGGGCAGGGCCTGAGCCCAGGAGCTGCCCCTGCCCATGCACACAGCTCCTGCCCTGGGCAGTGCCCAGCCCTGAGCAGATGGAGCACAGAGGCTGTGCAGGCTCCTGCCTGGGGATACTGCAGAGCCACACGGACACACTGCTGTGCCCTGGGCTCTGGGATGGCCCTGGGGGAGCAGGGAGGTGCCACCAGAGCAGCCCCTGTGCGCCCTTCCAGCCTCACCCACTCTGGGGTACTGTGCCCCTCACCCCTGCTGAGATGACAGTAAGCTGGACTGTGGGGAGATGCAGCACAGTGGGGCACCCTGAGCCCTTACTGGAGATACCCTGCAGCCCATGGTCTGGCAAATATTCCTGAGATGAGGAACAGTCTGTAAATCCCACTGTTAGTCTCCAAAGCCAACAAATCTTGCTACAGGGTCCTCATCCTCTGACTGGGACCCAGTTAGCACACTTCTGCAAGAGCTACAGAACTTGAGAAGCTACAACCATTGCAAGGCCAAAACAATGGTGTGAGTATCTCTGTTTGCTGAATGACTGGTGCACTTAAGATTGTTTAGCTTTATCCAAATTTCTTAGTATGATATACCATAAAGGCAAATTAGTGGAGAATTCTACCAGGAAAATGCTGTCTGGATTTCTCAAATAATTATTTGGTTTTCATCTTCTATTGTATTCCTTTTTTTTCCTTTGTTCTCTGAAAAGTGTTTTTTCTTCATCTTTAACAACCAGTATATTAAATACAGTTCAGAGATGTATTGATAGACCAGTGTAATTAAATTCCACTTTCCTCTATAATGCAGTTATATTTTATTTTGCCTTTCATTTACCCAAAACATGTCATAAAACATTGATTATACATATGCTTTCCAGCCTTTTATTTAAATTATATAACTCATCTGGAATTCTCCCAGAAAGAAAGCATTATAAACCTTACAACTGCATATATTTTATTTATGTATATGTACAATGTATATGTGCATTAATTTACAAGTTAACTTCAGCTTCACATATGATCTGGGATGGCAGTGGGGGAGTGATTCAGGAGGGGTTTTTATGGGAAGATGGAATGAGAGGTTTCCTGTCTGAGGTGGTGGGATATGAGTGTGCAATAGGGCCAAAGCCATGATGTCACACTGCTCTGGGCAATTCCAAGCTTGTTTTCTCTCCTGATGAGTATTTAAAGGCCTTGGCTCTCTCTGTACTGATCCAGTTTTGCTGCAGTGTAGCTGCAAGCACTGGGAGTTGCACACCTTGTGAACTTGAACTATTTCAGGTGCCTACCTGTGGGAGACATTCCCATCAGGAGTGGTTCAATACACCCCAGCCACATGGAACTGGCTCTTTATGCCCCCTCAAGGTGCACTGTGTTACTCCAGGCTTTGCGTGCCTCAGCTCTCCTTACATTTTAGCTGCGGAAAATGGAACGTCACACCTATGCTTTTCCATTTTTCTCTCCTCCTACACAGAACCTCTTGTTTTCTCAATTTTTTTCTAGGTATTTTTAACATTAACATTCCAGCAGAGCAATTGTTCAGTAAATAACAGTGTTTGTCAGTTTATGCTGACATTCTTTTATGTGCACACACATAAAGATCCCTTGCTACAATATCTCCCATTTTCCAAATGTCCAGCAAGGCTGATTGATCAACCCTGATAAATCCATCTCAGTAAGAGTCTAAAATTTTAATACAGTAGTTCATAATGCTCTCAGAACAAAACCAAGAAATAGAAAACAGCGCTCGTAGTGTAAATCTTCAGAAAGCTTTTCATCTTTTAAAACATCTTTTTAAACTTTTCCATGGTCTCCTACTGCATTCTGCTCAGCTTCCCAGCATTCAGACCCCTGCTGAATGGAGTACTCAGCCATTTTAGACAGTGCTAAGTTCCATCAGTCAACAATGTTTATGACTGGGATGTCTGATTATTTTTATTCTTAGCCTTGGCTTCCCATAAATCCAACCTTGATCCCCTCCTTCTCACTCAGCCCAGAGCTCTGAGTACCACCTCTAGGCATTCCTTGGACACCTCCAGGGATGGGGACACCTCCCAGACAGGTTTCAAATCACCTTTAAACGTCCCCTCTGTGACAATAAATATTGGTGATAATGAAAACTGCATCTAAACTGCAAGAAATAATGTTTATTGTCTTCACAAATGTGCTTGTGTCCATACTTCACGTGATGTGCTGCAGCTCTCGTGTGGCAAACTGGGGTTTGGTCCTATTCTGTATTACTTTAAATATGCTGCTGCTTTGCAGTCTTGAAGGTTAAGGATTCAGCCTCCCTTCACCTTCTGGGTTTTTTATAAAGTCGATGTTTGGCTGAGATCTGGTATGCCAAGTTCCAGCCTGAAGTAAAATTTTACGTCTGAGTTAAAAATACATGGATAAATCCAACTGGAATTGTCTCACATACTATATCATCCAAAAAAGGAACTTTGCTAGAGAGAAAGAGGGACTCTTCTTAAGGTGAGCCTAAAGTCAGACAGCTTTTATTTTTTTATTTTTGTGCTGCTATATACTCTCCCCTGAAGGAGCAGGAGGTATGCCTTAAGGTCAAACAGGTGCAGCACAGATCTATATTCTTTTATGTTTCCATTTATCTCTCTTCCTTTCTTCTATTGAAAGTTTCAGCTCTATTGCTCAGATTTTTGGGGCTTATAATGGGAGGTTTTTGCTTTATTTTTACTTTAGGGAAGGCCTCACAGTAATTCTAATTTTCATGAGGAATGTAAAGGATACCTGCTGATTATGCATAAATCTTTTCAGTCTCTGGCACATTCAGGAGGAGTGCTTCATTTTTCCAGTGTATTATTATCGTCAATTCATTGTGTAACTTTATGTATTCATGGCACAAGTAATGACACCAAATTATTTTGAAACATTGTGGAGTGCTGTCTTTTTCTTCTTTTTCTCTCCTTTTAAAAATTATTTTTTCTCATCCCCTCCCTCATTTAGAATTTGCAGACAGATGGTGCACCCATTGAAATCATCAGCAGAGATATTAATGTTCCAAGCATTGCAGCAATGAGTGTCCAGCCTTCTTACATTGTGCTTGACATGTCCTGAAACATGAACTAGACAAAGGTAAAAAGCATTAACATTCAAGATTATTTATATATAGAAATATATTAAATATATAGAAGTAAATGAAATAAAAGGTTTATGTCAATAGCTGTCAATAAAGCAGTGAGATTGTGGTACATCAGGCTTCTAGTAGAACTCTTCACTAATTATAGACAGTGTTTCTGAGCTGATGATGCAAAACTGTTTGTCAGCTCTTGTCCTAATAAGGAGCAGGACTTCCACTGGGGCTACTGGGGTCAGCCCCCACCAAAAAAAATTTAATTCTTTGAGACTTGTAAGCCTTGAACACATGGAGACACTGGATGTGCTTCCCTCAAGCCCAGCATTATTGCATACCTGATGGGGAGTTATGAACTAAGGAGTGAAGTTCCCTTGTGCCCAAGAAACAAAGATCTGAACTTAAAGACATTAAATTTGCCCCTAGTTTTAAATACTGGAGGAGGAGACTTTAACTATCTGACCAGCCTTCTCTGCCTTTCAGCAGAAGTTGTGCAGTCAGACATGAAATTATCTCAGCTATGAATCTGAGTGCCTTGAAAAGGTTTAGTCCAATATAAAATTGTTTTTCACTGTGTCAAAATGGGTTGGTCTGTTCCCAGCATAGGAGCAGGGTCTCTATTCTGCTGCTCCTCTCATGGAGCAAAGAGGGTGAAACTTTATTATGGATGATAGCGGGATTAGGTGCAGTCCATGGTCTCTGCCTAAAACTAAATTTATAGAATCCCAGAATGATTTGAGTTCAAAGGGACCTTACCCAGCTCGTTCCACCTGGGCAGGGACACCTTCCACTGTCCCAGGCTGCTCCAAGCCCCAATGTCCAACCTTGGGCACTGCCAGGGATCCAGGGGCAGCCCCAGCTGCTCTGGGCACCCTGTGCCAGGGCCTGCCCACCCTGCTAGGGAACAATTCCTAATTACCAATATCCTATCTAAACACACTCTGCCAGTTTGATATTGGCCTTGGAAAACCATGAGTAAACTGGTTTCTGTGGATTCAAAATACCTACAGAACTGATTGCAGAAAATTATTTGCTAATGAATTCACTTTGTGCAGTACTTTTAACAATTTCCTGTTAATTGAAGTCCATTATCTGATCAAAACCCTTGTAGTTTTGGGGTCAAATAATTCTAATTAGCCCACGAGAAATGAGACTAGGGGAATAATGTGTTTTCATAAATCTGCACTGCACTTACTAATTCTAAAATGCCAGAGGACTTGATGATTCATGTGACTGGCAGGGAAGAAGGGGGAAAAAAAGACCATTTCTTTCTGACAGGCTTGAGTTGTGGCTCCAAATAACCTTCTTACTGGTCCAAAGGCTATTACTGTCATCAAGGCCTGCTTGATGGATTATCAGCCCAGAAAGGCAACAGTTTCACTTCTCTTTCTCCTAAGTCAGCATCTGCGTCTGATGCAGATGTGTGGCTGGAGGCACCTGGTACTGTTTCTGTTTGTTTATTTAGGGCAGTGGGGAGCAAAGCACTCTGAGTGGGCTCCCCTCTCACCAGAGGGATTTGGGCACATCTGACCAGACTGGCACTGCTCCCTCCCAACTCAGGGCACTCTGGGCATTCCAATTGCACTTCTGTACCTCTTCCCACCTAATGAATTCAAGATGCTTTGGAGATGGGAACAAACTGTGCCTTGCAGCCTGCCTTGGAGAAAGAATGGATAGTGTTTATCTCAAACTCAAGATAAGGGAGAAGCAGCGTAGTAGTTCAGATTCTCCAAACTGCTGAGTGCCTGAATTTCATTTAATTAATTAAAGTTTGGCAGCTGAATATCACTGGTTAGATAATTAAAAAAAAAAAGTTCCTATGAGCTTTGTGTGGTTTTCTTGGGCTTTCTTTTTACAAACCCCTCCTTCCATACTAGCTCAAACCCCATGAAGCTAGAATTGTTTGTAAAAAATAGGAATAATCTAAACTAGCTTTGGACATAGAGAAATATTTTAAGTATTTCAGTTCAGATATAGTGGAAATGAAGAAAATCAGGAAAAAGTGTAATTCAGAGATAAGAATGCTGCATCCCAATCAATGCAAGATTGCAGTTAATGAGCCAACATATTGGAATATGTCCCATCTTTGTGAACAGGATCTGGCATGTGGCATTGCAAAGAAATCCATGTGTAAAAATAAACAGGAAAATAGGAGAGTTTGTCCATTGCTGTCAAATCATATTCTGTATATATCGCCAGGCAGGGGTATATGTACAAATCACAAACGGGACGGGACTGCTGTGGAACGTGCCTTGAGCTGTTGTATTTTCCAGCATCAGTCTGATGACATGCTGATGACAATGGGCAGCTGCCACCAGCTCACATCCCAGGCAGCAGACGAAGAACTTCATGTTACAACTTACTTTATAAGTTTTTTGACCAATCACACAAAGCAAAAGCATCTTGCCAGTAGTTCTATCCAACCACTATAAGCACAGGTACCTTTGGTTAAAACAATGCTTGCTTCTTTCGAATACAATACCTGCTTGTGAGCCTTAAAATACAATGCACAGAGCTCCATTATTAACCTTCAAACTTCCTAATATCTTGCTAGATAAACTTTTCTGTAGCTTAGGGAGTTATTCTAGACAAGCGTTAATACACAGACCATTGTTCTATTTGTCCTTGCTTTTCTACTTTTAAAATAATTTTTCTGCTGACCAATCTCATGGCTACTGCTTAGCTCCAGTCACAGTTCTGCCGTCTCTGAGGCCTGCCTTTTGCAGCTTTCCCAAAACCCTCTGATTTTGTGGATTCCCACATGTATGTAAAATATATTTTGAATGTAAAAATTGTTGCTACTGACACAAACCATAAAAGCCTATGCTTGCACTGTGACTTAATTACTCAGAGTATTCTCTTCTGGTAATTAATTAAAAATCAAAATTCCACAGGATTTTGGCCACATTGGTTAGTGTAAT
This sequence comes from Geospiza fortis, assembly GCF_000277835.1. Classification (NCBI taxonomy): domain Eukaryota; kingdom Metazoa; phylum Chordata; class Aves; order Passeriformes; family Thraupidae; genus Geospiza; species Geospiza fortis. Next base: position 254,660 of record NW_005054445.1, read on the forward strand.
TTTTCTGAAGGTCAATTAACCCTATGAATACTGAGGATACAGCACATCTTGAGTATCTCAGGTGTGAGGACACTCACCAAGAGTCAGTTCACCCTGAATATTTTCTCAAGTGTAAGAGCTACTTTTCTGTGTTGCTCTGCTTCATCAGATTGATGTAAATTCAACACACCATAAATAGCTCTGAAGGATGTAGACATTTTTAATCAAAAAAAAAATGGGAGATACACTGGAGGGAAAAAAAGAATTTAAAAGAGTAAAAAGGTGAGTGATGATGCCGGTGTTTAGTCATTACATCTTCAAAATATTGGGGAAATATTTTCTTCATCATCTCTTCTGCACCCTGGTGAAGTAAAGAGTGTCTTCTCTCCTTGGAAGTTTTCTGTGCTATTAGAGGAGCTTTAAGCTTATGGCAAGGACTTAATTATTTTACATCTTCTGCTTCTTCACATAAGCTGCTTCCTTATAAAAAATCTTTGATTGTTTGCCATACATTTTACTCTGCCTTTTGTGAAAGATTGTGATGTTGATTATTGTGATGGAGTGAACTTAATCCATTAAGTTCAAAATGTAGTGAAAATAGAAGAAGTTTTACATAAATTAATCCCAGAATGATTATTGATTATAAATGTTCTTCACTATTTGCTTTATTATTTTATATTCGTAAGAAGTTGGTTATTCTTTCTGCTGTGAAAGAATAAATATTCATATTCACAGTTTTGCTAAATGTAACATAGCTTTTAACTGCCCTAAGACAATGTTTTCACAGTCATTTCATTAGCTATGTAAATCTTCCATATTAAAAACTAATAATACTTATTTACATTACAAATGAGTCACTAATTTGATAATGCTGGATAACAAAAGTTACACTGTATGATGATCATGTTTATCTTACGTTAGCAAATATCGAACACCATTAGGAAAATTCAAATGTCTATTAAAATTCTTTCTTGTATTTCCTGTACTGACTGGGAGTTCTTCACTAAAAAAGGATCTTTGTGTCATTATAAAGATGGGATTTTTTCCTCTTGTAATCTAGAATTTCAATTATTTCCAGTAGTTTTCTGATGTCTTAGAGCTGGGATGCTCCTGCTTGTAATACATAAGGGAGTTCTTTCTCTGACTGCTTCATAAATTCTACTCCCTTTCTTGGAGTCAAAGGCAATAAAACATATTGTAGTCACTGAGGTATTTGGATTTGACTTTGAATGCATTCAGGGAGTAGTTTTATGTAAAATAAATAAATATGGCACGTTTAAAATAGCCCCTGTTCAGAGGAGCATTGGTGTATTATAGCCCCTACAATGATATCCATGAGGTGATCTCAAGAACCAGCCACCAACAAGTCCACTAAAAAAATAAGTCTTGCTTGTTTTAGGACATTTGAATCCAGAAACCACACTGGTTTATGAACCCTCTTCTTGGTATAAATGTAGGTTATCACAATATAAATAATGCTATTTAACCCAAAATTTATACCTTAAAATAAGGAGTTGCAGAGCATGAAATACCTCAGTGTGTTATTCACAGATACTGTGTTTTCCCAGGCATCCTCCTCTCTTAGGGGAAGATCCAGTTGCTGAGCTGTGGCAAACTGGGCATTTTCAGCTCTCACAAGCTCAGTTGCTGCTTCCCCAGTCCTGTTTGTGCCTAACAGGCTTGCAGTGCACCCCAGAGCACTTCTAGACCCCAGGTAATTCATTGTCTTCTGCCACTTGAAATTTTGGTGATTTCCATTTCTTTTCATTTTTCATCCGGGTAAATTTTCTTTTCATTATTCTGAGTTTTCTAAGCAAGTGGAACATTTAGGTTTGATCTGTGCCTGATTGAGCTCAGCATAATTTATAAATGGGAGATCTCTGCAACCTTTCAGTACCAGGGACCTTACTGGCTCTTGGCACAGCTCCTTTTGGGTCCCCTTCCCTTTCCTTATTGCACCATAATTACTCAAATCTTCTTAAGTTTCTGAAGTATTTTTCTAAAAACAAGTTTTATTCTCCCCCCTTATTTTTTTCCATTTTTTTTTCAAAACAATAGGAAACTCTTTTAATTTGAATCAAAAGAAGGATAAAATGAATATTTGACAAATGTTCTGGGACTTTTAAACTAAGTTGCATGTATCAAACATGTTCAGGTTTTGACGTGTTCTCCTATTGTCCACATATATTTTTAATGACAAGTTGTGTCAAGATGTATCTGCTTTAATCTCATGTATTTTCGCAGTTCCTTAACCGAAAGACTCTTTACTACAACGGGTTGCCACAGAAGAATTTCCTTTCATTTTCTTCCTCAACTGACAAAACCAGAAGGGCCTTTACAGTTTTAATGACAAAGAGGGTTTCTGTATTCAGGAAAAAAAGGGGAAAACCACCTTTTGGAGAAATGAGGCTGCAGCACGCATTTGTACACTCCTTCTGTCAGAACTCAAGGAAAAAACTGTACAGACAAGACATCACTGTAGCCCCTTAAAGCCTTGCTACCTATCACAGTTTTGAAAACCTTGCCACAATAAACTTGCATGCACTTGACATTAATGGTTGATCCTCCCTGAGAGAAATATCCTTTTAAATGAAAGGGATTACTCCAAAAACAAATCAAAAAGATATGTTTTGAAGAAGAGGTGAGGATCAGCTGTGAACCTGCTTTCCTTATTGCCTCCTTCCAAGGGAGCAGGCACTGACTGTGCAACACTTCTGGATTATTAATAAAAAATCAACAAGAAGACTGGAAAAGGTCTTAAATCTAGAATATTTTTTTTCAGTAGTTCTTTCTAACTACAACTCCGCTCTATTAATAAGGAAATGCACAAATTTAAGCCTGTGATTGTTAAAAATGTTTCAATTCTGGTTTTTCTTTTTTGCAAAGCGTAACAGCTTCGATGGAAAATAATTCAAAAGTTGATTATGGCTATGGACACCAAACTACTTATTTTTAATTTAACATTTATTAAGTGAAAATGCAATGTACAATGTTTTGTGAATTAATGAAAATAATTTTATCTTCTGAAAATGAACCCTATCACAGATCTTCTGCTTCAAAACACATTACAATGACAGGTTTTCCTTTCTTTTCCCTTGAAAAATTCTTTGCTATGTATTTTTTTCATAGTAAATAAGTAATTTCAAATTTCGATTTGCAGAATGATTCAAGGAAATAGAGCTCTGTATTTCTGTCACATTTTTTAATGAAACCATGAGAAAACAAGCTAAATAATTTTATTCTTTCAACCATGCCTCCAAGTGTCTACTCTGCTGAAATATTTACTAGCATTTACACAACAGCTCTTACTTTCACCTCCAAAACATTTTTGGCATTTGACAAAAAAGCCCTCTAACCTGGTATAGAATCTTGTATGGTACAGTCATAAAATGTAGCCATGCAGATGAACATGCAGGTATTGGCCAAAATGCTTTCTGTGGATGCACTGACAATTATTTTCCTGCAGCAAGTTCCTTTCCCCACTGCTCAGCCACATTTGACCTCAGACTGGGTCTAATTGAACACTCCAGGCTTGAATGATTTTGGAACCTGCTCCAGTCCCTGCTGCATTTGACAAGAGTCTCTCCCAGCTGAGCACCCAATAATGACTTTTTCTTTAGTTAGTCCCACATTGTAGGGGATACACCTTAGCACATTCCACCTTTGCAGCTGCTACCCAGGAGTTTTCTGAGACCTTATACATTTGTGATTATCTCACTGGAAAAAAGCGCTGGAGCTGCTTCTGCAGGTTTCTGATAAAACTAAAGCACAATAAGGAGCACAACAATTCTGCCCCTCTGCCCCTCAGGTGAGACCCCACCTGCAGAGCTGCCCCAGCCCTGGGCCCAGCACAGCCAGGACCTGGAGCTGCTGCAGAGAGCCCAGAGGAGGCACCGGGATGAGCAGAGGGATGGAGCAGCTCTGCTGGGAGGAAAGGCTGGCACAGCTGGCATTGTTCACCTGCACAGGAGAAGCTTTGGGTGAGCTCAGGGTGGCCTTGCAGGGCCTGAAGGAGCTGCAGGAAAGATGGAGAGAGACAATTGCCAAGGGCTGGAGGGACAGGAGCCAGGGAATGGCTCCCAGTGCCACAGGGCAGGGCTGGGTGGGATCTTGGGAATGAGGAATTGTTCCCTGGCAGGGTGGGCAGGCCCTGGCACAGGGTGCCCAGAGCAGCTGGGGCTGCCCCTGGATCCCTGGCAGTGCCCAAGGCCAGGCTGGACACTGGGGCTGGGAGCAGCCTGGGACAGTGGAAGGTGTCCATGTTAGGGGTGTGGAACAAGGTAGTCCTTGAGAACCTTTCCAACCCATTCAGGGATTCTATGGATTGACAGTTTAGCCATTTAGTGTCTGGAACAATGGAAATTGGATAGCAATTATGGCTATTGTCATAAACATCAAGTAGATGCCGAAACAAGTAATTCACTATTAATATACAAGCTGTTGTTCAGAGCTACTCCATTTTCACACATAAAGCCATACTGTCCTCTATCCCAGTACATCCAGAAGCAGTCAAATCCAAAAATCTTTTTTCCTTGGACTACAAATCTTGTTCAGATACACATCTCGGCTGTCAAAGAGTACAATAAGGGTATTGGCTGTGCCTGACTGGCTTTCTATGACAGCTTAGAATCTCTGCTTATTAACACATCTTAAGGGGAATCATTTGTTTCCCCAGAGAAAAAGAAAAAATTGTGTCCTTGCATTCAAGCTCCAGTTTTTAAACTTGCCTTTTTGCCCTGAACACTGGATAAAAATCAAGATTACAGATTTCATCTATGCTCAGTACAAGTCACTGTGCCATTCACCGGAATGGCAGCAGCTGATGGTCCTGTTTTGCTAGAACTTTGTTCATTGTTATTATCCACCCTCCTATAGAATACCACCAGGTTTCATTCCTCTCTCTGCAGACTGATTTTCTGATCCTGTCATGTTGCCTCCACTACCATTCAGTATCCAAAACTGGTGCAGACTGCCCACTGATCCCAGAATGGGCAAGGCTGGAAATGGCTCCTCTAGTGGCACCTCCCTGCTCCCCCAGGGCCATCCCAGAGCCCAGGGCACAGCAGTGTGTCCGTGTGGCTCTGCAGTATCCCCAGGCAGGAGCCTGCACAGCCTCTGTGCGCCATCTGCTCAGGGCTGGCACTGCCCAGGGCAGGAGCTGTGTGCATGGGCAGGGGCAGCTCCTGGGCTCAGGCCCTGCCCGTGGCTCTGGGGCCATGGCTGGGCCCGGAGCAGAGCCTGGGCCCTGCTCTGCCCCTCCCTGCTCACAGGGACACCCAGGCTTGAGGGCCCCTCTCAGCCATCTCTTCCTGAAGCTGAACATACTCAAATTGATGGTGAAGTATCTTTTCCGTAAGTGCCAATCTGAAATCCCTATTTAAGCTCCAGAGGCTTTTCCTCAGGCCTTTGGTTCCACTTTTCCACCTTTCCTTCCACTGTGTCTACATTCAAGAGAAATAGTGCTGAAGAGATTTAATATTTTGGCATGTCCTTTATGGAACCAAATACTGTGATATAAAAGAAGGAACAGCATTTATTTTCAATCCAAGCAAATATCTATTTTTATTGCTGTAACCAACAGAAAGTCCTAACCCAAACAAGCCAGTCTGTGTCCTTTAGATTCGGACAGAGCTTTCAGCTCTGGCACCTTTTCTTAGTCCCTTTTCCCTGGCATACCTAGCTCCATATAAGAACTGTGTATGCATTAGAAATGTACTTTTTCTCGAATCTCCTGCTGCTGTTGTTGTTCCCTGTCAGTTCTGATCAACCATATCAGTGTGCCTTGGCATTTAACTCCAGCAGTCAATGCCATTGGCCAGGAATCCAGATGAGAATGTCCATGTCAGCTCCTGCCTTACCTTCATCTGAGTGTAGTTATTGTTATTATAAACTCTCTTTATAGTAGCATTTCATTGTTTCAGCTCATATCAATTCCAACTTCCCTTCTATATCACATTTCTCTGCAGTCACAATATTCCATGTCTCCACTAAATTGGTTTCTCCTCTGAATGCCAAATTTATTGTTTTGAAAGTAACTAAAAATAGATTCCTTTTTTTTATCTTCTGAAATCTCAGCACAAGGATAAAATTGCCATTTTTCAAACCAAAGAGATAGCAGGAAGGAAAACCGTGGATGAGCCACATTATTTAAAAATCAACCTTGTAGTTCTCATCCTCTTTTTAGACAGGAAAATAAAGAGAATTACAATGTGGCATTTGTTACGTCAGAATGCAATTACTAATTTTATAATTTTATAGTGATACAAGTAATTTAAGCTACCAAAATGTCTGTTTCTTTAGTACTGTAATCTATTTTAACCTATGTCCTAGGAAATTAATGGCCATGGGAATTGCACACATGTCAGAATGCCTTGTACAGAGGTGAAGCAGCACATATACAGGTTTAATCTAATGTAGCAGTGCACATCTACTCTTCTAAAATGCAGCCCTGACAGTTTGCTGAGGGCTGGCTCTGATCATGACAATAGCCCATTTCCCAAGAGGCTTCAGGTTTTATTGAAGACACTGTCAGTTCAGTGTTAGTTACACATAAAAAAACAATACTTAACACAAACTATACTTTTCTTTTCTTTTTTTTTCCCCGTTCAAAGGCTAGAGTTGAAAAAATTAATATTAAGGGTTTTTTTTGTTGTTTAGCATTTTTTCCTCCTATCCCTTTTGAGGGGGGGGGGGAAGCAATGTTTAAATTTTCCAGCTGTTGCTTTATACTGTGGTATTTTATGTTAGGTTGCCTCATCCATGTCAAGTGATATAGTTACATGATGTAATTACTGACTTGCATTGAGTTATCTCAATATGACATAGCAGGCAGGTGACTTGCTGTAAAACACACACTTTCCTGGAAACTGCAGATAAATTTTCTGAGAGTGGAAAGCAGTTAGTAGTGGCTGCCCTGGGTAACAACATCAGGCCTGACATTCTGCAGTATATTTATTATTGATTTGGTGGATAGCTTGGTGAATGTTGCTGATAACAGAAAATTCCTTAGACTAAAGAAAACCTCACAGAATTGTAAGATTTCCCAAAGGATCAAGTCAAACTGGGTGACTGAATAATATGGTGATAACATGAGGCTGATAATATGTTGATAAAATGAAATGAATAACCTTAATACTTTAATGTTGAAGGTAAATAATCTCTTCCAACATGGCTTAACTTTTTAATACATCTGTGGGTTCAAAATTGAGCAATACTCCCTAGATCTTACTGACGATGCATCTGAATTTCCCTATGGATCATGCTCCTGTTTCCACTGGCATTGATGAATCCTCAGTGATGGCTCAAAATCAACAAAAAGTGGAAATACTGTAAAAAAAAATCTTAAGGCATTGTCTAGAAATGTTCTTGATTTTTTTTCCCTAGCTCTGATTTTGCTGTATTGTTCCATGTCACTTGTTCCATGTCATCAGTATTGTCACCAGAAAAGCCTTATACTGCTGCCACATCATCACAATTCCAGACACCAAAAAGAATTTACTCCAACAAGGGGAACACTAAGAAAAATCAATCAAGATTTGCAACCTACAGTCTGTTAATCATGTTGTTACCTTCAACATCTGTCAGAATGCAGAATTTTTTTTTAATGCTGTCCTCCCAATATGTTCTTCTGTATTTTCTACATCATTCTGATGAAAAATATGTTCTCCCCATTTTGGTTATTGTATAGTCTGGATGGGGGTAGATGGGTTGGTTCATGCTGTCATCAAGTGCTGCCCACAAGATATTTTTTCTATTCACTCCCAATAGTAGAATAGAGCTGACAAACAACTGATGGGTTGTAACAGGGCTGCAGTGGACTCCTTAAAAATTCCTGTGCACTGGAAAATTTTTGCATGTTCTCTTAGATTTGGTCTTTTAATAGTTCATGTTCAGTCTTCCTCCTGGTCCTGGTTTTCTGTCCAACACCTTTTTCAGCGGATTGTTTATTTTATTTAATTCTTGTTCCAGGTACCTGCACTCACAGCTTCAGTTGCTTCTGTTTCTGTCTTAGTTATCAAGAGCAACTGAAAAAAACCACTCTTCTCATTCCATTACATTGTTCCATTGCTCCCAGTCCATTTCAAGATACAGAACTGGGAGTGGCTGATTCCCCAGTCAGAGAGGCTGTCCTAGGGTGACGTTATGATGCTTGTATCCCCAACCGCCTGTTCTGTTTATGCTGCATATTGTATTCAGTGCCTTCAAGATTGGTTCTGAGAGTGAAGGCAGGGAGAAGAAGAAGCACAGAGTTTGTTATCAGAGACTGCACTCACTCCTCTGAAAGCAACACTGCTCCACATTCTGTGCTGCACTGTGTTGTCTGGGCACTGACGGAGCAGAACAGAGTGCTCCTTTGCTTTTTAGTTGGTTTTGCTGGCTGAGGCAGAGATGTTTTCCCTGGACTATATTTTTTTCTTTCCCTTTTCTTGGAACTGTTCAAACCTGCTGCGGATTGGGACCTGGGGAGCACTGAGAGCTTGCACTTTGTGGCCTATGGGGCCTAGTCTGGGCAGCAGCCTTTCCCAGTGCCGCAGGGATTGATAAGAGAGCGAGCATCCACAGGAGAGACTTTCGGAATTTGTTGTCACTTCAGAGCGGTGAATAAGTTTTGTCTACTGGAATTGTTCATTTTTTGTGCCAGGGAGTGCTTTACCTGTTAAATAAACAGGTTTTTTTCCCACTTCTCTCCAAAGAAATTTTCCCAAACTGGTTGTGGGGAGGGGCCATGTGGGTGGGCTTTCTGGGGTGGGCCTCCTTTTGGAGGTTTTCTAACAGATTTGCCCTAATCCAGGACAGAGGCCTTGACAGCTGGGAGAGTTGGGCATAGAAAAAACATCTGAAGATCAACCAAGGCAAATGCAGGTTCTGCTCCTTGTCAGGAACCAGCCCAGCACCAGCACAGGCTGGAGCAGCTCCAGGGGAAGGACCTGGGGCTGCTGGGGACACAGAGCTGTCCCTGAGCCAGCAGAGTGCCCTGGGGGTGCTGGGGACACAGAGCTGTCCCTGAGCCAGCAGAGTGCCCTGGGGGTGCTGGGGACACAGAGCTGTCCCTGAGCCAGCAGAGTGCCCTGGGGGTGCTGGGGACACAGAGCTGTCCCTGAGCCAGCAGAGTGCCCTGGGGGTGCTGGGGACACAGAGCTGTCCCTGAGCCAGCAGAGTGCAGCCCCAGCTGAGAGGGGCCCTCAGGCCTGGGTGTCCCTGTGAGCAGGGAGGGGCAGAGCAGGGCCCAGGCTCTGCTCCGGGCCCAGCCATGGCCCCAGAGCCACGGGCAGGGCCTGAGCCCAGGAGCTGCCCCTGCCCATGCACACAGCTCCTGCCCTGGGCAGTGCCCAGCCCTGAGCAGATGGCGCACAGAGGCTGTGCAGGCTCCTGCCTGGGGATACTGCAGAGCCACACGGACACACTGCTGTGGCCTGGGCTCTGGGATGGCCCTGGGGGAGCAGGGAGGTGCCACCAGAGCAGCCCCTGTGGGCCCTTCCAGCCTGACCCAGCCTGGGCCTCTGTGATTACAGGAGGAAGCTCTATGTGTGGAGACCAGGATTTCAACATGGGGAGCAAAATTACTTCAGAAATGAATCTGGGCTCTTAAAACACAACTTTTAAAATACCTTTTCCTATGGTTAGTATTTGGTTGATCCAGATGGCTTTAAAATGAAAGAAATTCAAACTTGCCTTCCAAAAGGCTTGTCCAGACTTCCAGAAACTTTTTTCAAAATTGTCTTCCAGATTTTTTATTTAGTCTTTTACCTACATGTTAGTGATTTTCAGGGCTCTGCAAATCACAAATGCAGATATGGTTCGTTCCGTCTTTAATTCTATCAATATTTTTGCACTGATCATTAATACAAGTATTCTGCTACACAAGAATGAAGATTTATTATACTTTTTCTCTTTAATTTAGGAATAAATAAATTCAAAATGTTGCTCTCTCCATATCTTATTACCAATGAAAATAACGTTCAAAAGTTTAATTATCATGCTAAGTTTGCATTTGGACTCAGAGGAGACAAAATAAAAGAAAAGGCTGATGGAGTATCAGCTGATCTTCTCTTACGAGAAGGTGAGAAAAATCAATGTAAGGAAGACGTAGAAAAGAAATGGAAAGTGTTGAAAGATAAATGAAGGTCTTTCATCTAGCAGTGAATATACTATGACAAAAAAAAAATGATCCAATGGAGATGAAAAATGAAGTGTTGGAAAGAGACATTTATAGGGTGTAAAATATCTGGACCAAAGGTGAAGTAGGAAGATTAAAGATTAAAGTCAGGCAAGTGTAAAAACACCTGATAAAATACGTTGAAGGTGGACAATAAAAAGAAGAATGCCGGAGGTTAAGATAAATAAAATATGTTGAATTGCCAAAAAAAACCAAGATGATGTTGAAGGGAACTGTGAAATGTGATAAACATTGTTCAGAAGTGCCTTTCATAAAAAAACATGTACGGTGAGAATAATGCATAAACTAAATATAAACAGTTTAACATTCGTGTCTGTGTTTATAACTGAACATGTGCAAATATGAAAATTCCCATTTTGCTTTGTGTCTGACTTCTCCCAGCTGCCCAGGGACCTGGCATGAGATCTATTCAAATAAACTTTGACAATTCTTTAGTTCACCCATCCAGCAAGATGACATTCCCAAACACAGCTGGAATGCAGCAGGAA
>NW_005054445.1:265313-269456 GCF_000277835.1 Geospiza fortis
AATTTCCTTTGCCTCATCATTTGCAATGATTTATTAGAATCAGGTGTAAGCGAACATAATTGCTGAATTTAACCAGGGCCTTATTTTTGCAACAATTTGCAATGGTTAAAGGGGGTTTCCACTTTTCATCTGACTGGGTTTTAAAGTTCAGCTGGTTTGTTTTGCTCTGAAATGGATTAGAGGTGCTTGTACCTGCACTTATCAGGTGGTAACCATGGGTCTGGGTAAGTCTTCCTAAGCACTTCTCTCATAATTAAGACATTAAAACACATGAGGGTAGATAAATAGGTAGTTAAATCAAAATTAATTGAGCTACAAAGGGGTCAGCTGCATACAGAAAGTATTTGAAGCATTTTCCCTTCTTTTCTCTCACCATTTTGAAAATTCCATTATTTTAGTAATGTGTTTAAAAGTGTTTGTAAAATTAATCAATAATGTGTTGTTGTTCACATATATTTTTATTCATTTCAACAATCCAGGGCAAAAAGATAGTATTTAAATAATTTTATAAATAGCCATCATGGTTTACTTTTCCCCAGAGGGACATAGTTGTATCCCAAAGGTCCAGCACACTCAGCAAGATTGAATGGGAGATAAAAGAGAGAACGGAAATGTCAGTAGAAGACAGGGATGGGGGAGAGAGAAGAATGACTGTTTATACCATATAGCATCATTTATGTTGTATTTGTTGTTGAAATACATAATTTACCAAATTTTCTGCACAAAATCCAGGTTGGCAGAATTCTTCCATCTTTTTATACAGTGATCAGTGTGAATTGTTTAGAATAAAAAAGAAGAAAGGCTATAAGGGATGATAACAATTGATGATATTTTGCAATAATGAGATAATAAAATTGTGTTTTTTAGAGGCTGCACATAAAGCATGTCAAAAATGCCATTTCTGGGGGGGGAAATTAGCAACAGATTAATCTTGTATTATTTTTATTTTTAAGAAAAGGGGTTTGTTAATTAAATTTTAAATAAAGTGCTAAACTGCTTTTAATGGCTTAAAAAGAATAATGCCAGGAAGAGCTGGTAAAATGACAAGGATCCTCCATTTATGACTGTGAATAAAAATATTGTATTAATGTAGTTTTTAGGATAGTTGGGGTGGTTGTTGGTTTGTTTTAAACAAAGTAGCTTAAATGAGATTTGCTACTGTAAAATGTTTTACCTTCTATAAGAGAGAGTAAATTAAGGGCAGCTTTTGTATAAATGAAGGGTTTGAAGGAAGAGTTTGAGTGTCATTGGTTCCGATTGCTCCTGTTATATTTATTAATGAAATGTCACCAGCTGACACTGATTACAGCTTCCCCATGAATTGAGCAGGTTCATCCAAATTCATTTCCTGCCCCTGGAACATTTCAGGGGGGGATATGGCTCTGTTTAGACCCCACTAAATTTTATAGCCCAAAAGAATACAATTCTGTCGAGAGCAATTGGTTGATGTTTGTAAAGGAGACAGAAGCACATCTGCCCATCTTGTCCAAAACTTCTCTCACCTATTCCATCCACAAACACAAATTTGAAATTCCAGTAACTGTCCCAGCGGGATCCCTGGGAGCTGTATGTACAGCTCTGTGAGACAGCTACTCCCTCTGGTGTTCCTCTTTTCACCTTTCCTTTCTTATGCTTCTTAAATCAGATTGTCACAGACCAATCCTCGGGCTTTTCCTGTAAGTTTTCCATTACATTTCAGGAGCCAAGTTTGTTGCTATAAATTGTGGGTAGAAAACATGAGAATATTGAATACAGGCCTATGTTAGAGTGTGGGATTTGCTGTGTCACTCAGTATCGCTGAAGGTGGAGGCAGGAATGTGACGTACACACACACGGAGACCATGCAGCAACAGACAGATTTTATTGTTGGGCTCCCCCGTTCATAGGGGGGGCTGAATTTCCCTGTTATACACAGGATTGGACAAGGGTCCCAACTCTGCTCAGCTCACTGGCCAATGATTTGGGTGCATTCATACTCCAAAGGGATTGGCTGGGGTCCCGTTGTTTGAGCTTGAATTCAGCCTATCAGTATTGTGTCCGGAGTCTTGTTTACTCTTTGTTCTCTAACAAGCTAGGCTGGTTGAGTTGGTATCTGTTCTGCCAAATTATTTGTGCAGTTCTAGACCAGCTATAGTTGTCACAACTCAGCAGATCCTGGATACAGCACATTTTATTTACTCTTCCCTAGGACATAACTCCACTGTTGTATCTGCATTCATCTTCGGTACATATACAGGTGGTGGGAAAGGTCCTTACCTAGAACTGGGCTCACTCCTTACAAAAGTATAGATTACCGATGAAAGTTATCTCCAGAGGTGTCCGAGGAAGGCCTGGTTGTGGCACTCAGTGCTCTGGGCTGGGTAAGAAGGTGGGGTCAGGCACAGGTTGGACTCCATGATCTTGGAGGTTTCTGTGATCACCAGATCCAGGGATTTGTATAGTGCCTGTGTCTCTTCTCTTTTTCTCTATGATACCAAAGATAAGACAAAAAATCTTAGTGAGTTAAATAACCAAAAGCATATTTAATGGTAAATTCTTTTGAATTTAAAAATTCTTTTGAACTTAAAAATACTTATTGATGCTGAACACATGTCTAATACTCATAATCTGCAAAGCAGTGTAAGGTAATTAACTCAGTTATTTCTCTCTACTTCTCCCTAATGATGGGTGAAGATTTCTCTGATGAGGAACTTCTGATCTAGGTAGGTTGCTTAAAATTTAAAGCAGCAGCTCTATCAACAGCTGTGACCCTTGGTGCTGTTATCATAACCAAAGGAACTTGTCCTCCTCCTCCCCAAATTAGAGCAGCTGTAACAAGTTGCTGAAACAAGTGTCTGGAAATGTTTTGAAACAATGAGGAAAGACATTGCTTATTCATGTTCTTCAAGGCCAAATTTTTCGGTTTTTCATCTCTACTTTGGTAAAAAAGAATTGACCTTTGGATTTGGGAGGTAGACCTTCCACGAATGCCAGTTGCAAAGATCAAGGAATTAATGGATGGAGGAAAATGCCCTTTGTTTTCTCAGTCTGCCCTAACTGAAATAGGCTTGTTAGCAATTTCAGTAAAACTGCATCTGCTCAGAGAAAGGAAGAGGAGTTCAAACATCTCACTCAGTCATATTTCTTTAACAGAGAAGTCCAGACATTGTTTACATAGAAATCTGCATGAATTATAATATTGGATTGAGTGTAAGAATCTTTACATAGCTTGCAGAAGGACTGAATTGAGTTGAATTCAAGCTCAGAGGAAAAAGAACAAGTATGACTTGATGCTTCGATTAAGGTCATAATAAAAACCAGGCACATTGTTCTGGAAGACAGTTTTGCTTTGAAATCAAATGAATTGTCTCGAGTTATCCCTTTTATGTGATTGCTTGATAAGTCAGTTTGTTTTGATTACCACTCTGAAGATAATTAAAAGATAATCACTATGTCACAAACACAAGCACACAATCCAGCCAAGAAAGTAGCAGAAGAACACAGTGAATGACATCTTTGCGCTTTTATAACAGCAACTTCCAGAGTCCTGCCCTCACCCCAGAATTATTTTAGAACAACTAAGTTCTTTCTGGCTCCTTCATGCAATGGTGCCTGCTGTAGAAAACTAAAGCATTTCGACTGCTCTGCAGCTCTGAGCTTCTCTGCTCCCTCAGGTGAGACCCTACCTGCAGAATTGCCCCAGCCCTGGGCCCAGCATAGCCAGGACCTGGAGCTGCTGCAGAGAGCCCAGAGGAGGCACCAGGACGAGCAGAGGGATGGAGCAGCTCTGCTGGGAGGAAAGGCTGGCACAGCTGGCATTGTTCACCTGCACAGGAGAAGCTTCGGGCTGAGCTCAGGGCCTTGCAGGGCCTGAAGGAGCTGCAGGAAAGATGGAGAGAGACAATTGCCAAGGGCTGGAGGGACAGGACCCAGGGAATGGCTCCCAGTGCCAGAGGGCAGGGCTGGATGGGATGTTGGGAATGAGGAATTGTTCCCTGGCAGGGTGGGCAGGCCCTGGCACAGGGTGCCCAGAGCAGCTGGGGCTGCCCCTGGATCCCTGGCAGGGCCCAAGGCCAGGTTGGACACTGGGGCTTGGAGCAGCCTGGGACAGTGGAAGGTGTCCCTGCTCAGGGCAGGGGGACTGGATGAGCTTTATGGTCCATT
>NW_005054445.1:269466-270799 GCF_000277835.1 Geospiza fortis
TTGCTCTGGAAAGCCCGGCTGAAAACAGCACTTCCAGCAGTCCTCAGGGGCAAAGGCTTGCAGGCTGAGCGATGGCTCCAATAGGGAGACTGGCTCCCAAAGCCTTTGCCTAAGGCAGTGACTCCCCACGGCTAAGGTGGGAGAGCTTCACTGCCTAACCCTCGGATGAGGGAAATCCAGCCACCCAAAGAAGGCCAACAGATAGAAAAGGAGGCAGCAGACACTCTCTGCGGAGAACGCTGGTTTAACCCAACAAGGGTCACCCGAATACAGGAGCGACAGAGAGCATCTGCAGAAAGATGCTAGGTGCAGCCAGCTTAAATAACAGAGGGGAGGAGACAAGGGGTACAGCTGCCATTGGACAGGGAGAACAACAGGCAGAACATGGGGCACGTAGGGATGCGCAGAAGGAGGGAAGAAGGCGGGGCTGTGGTCTTGGAACCAATCATCTCCCAGCCAGGGAAGAACCCTCTGGAACATGGGCTGGTTTGGGGAGTGATGGGCAGTCCACAGGGGGAGGAGAGCTACATAACAGACAACATGATATGAACTGGGATTGGGTGAACAGGGGAGAGAGAGGAAACTGACAGGAGAGAACTTGGGTGCCTGGGGAGGGACAACTTGGGGCAGAATCATTCAAAAATAAAAAGGGGGGTTGGAACATACCAAATAACAATACAAAGGACTGAACCCGTACAATTGAAACTATAAAAAGGCAACACACTGCAACACATTCCAACCCAAACCATTGCCTATTTCTCTTATTTAGGTGCCATAGTGCAGCTGAAATATTCTGAAGCTAAAGAATCAGCTGTACGTGTCATAACACCTACAGTGAAAAGCGCTAATGAAGTTCAAAGGACAACGCAAAGAAAAGAGCCAAATAATTTTGTGTCTTTCCCATCCCACAGCTGGGCTGAGGCCAACTTTTCCTTCTTGGGAAATATTGCAGAACTCCATGGTGTACAGCAGATACCTGATTCAAATAGGTCCCTGCCGCTGATTGCAGTGAGGCAGCTGAAAAGAGACAGCTAAAGTTCTCTGTGCATGAACACAGGCTCATCTTACTGGTGGTATTCTGCCCAATTTCCCTATTACATCATTATTTAATATACTCTGCAGCCTTTCACTGTAATTCAGGCTATAAAATCTGTAGGGAATGGGCAGTTGTTTGAGCTGTCCACTAAAACGCCTTTACAGGTGACTGAATATAAATACCAATAGGCCCAGATTGTTCTCACAGGCCAAGCTTAATATCCTAAAATGGTGATCTGAAAGAAACAGTGGAATTACTGTATAAAATACAACTACATAAAGCAGAAATAGCCATATT
>NW_005054445.1:270826-301008 GCF_000277835.1 Geospiza fortis
TCTCCTTTTATGTGAAGGATGGTTTCTCTGAGAGAGTTAAAGAGCCAAAGATTAATCATGGAGATTTAGGTAAATAGGGAAATAGGAATATTGCTGCTATTAGAAATTACTAATTCCACCTCAGCCTCAATGAACTTTCATTCAACATTGTTAAACTCTGAAATTTTTAGGGATGAATAGTAAATCTTTCAAAAAGAGCTCTTTAAATTTATCTGAAGGTTGGGAGGCAACAAAGCATTACCAGGTGCCTGAGTTTCCCTATTGTAATTATTTTATTGAATTTATTCATTTTATAATATTGATAGTGCAGCATCCCAGGTATCTTTGCCTGCTTGCAAATATGCAGGTGATCATGAAGCTTATTGTGCTTTTTCATTTGAAAAATATTACATGCTTTAATTTAACTCTCAATAGTTAAGATTTAATGAAGGAACTACATCCCTTTTTCCTCTTGAATCACTGTTTGTGTTACTGCTGTCCCCTGCTATATGTATTCTTTCTGTTCCTGTATCTCATTAAATAGAGAGAGAGAAAATCTCATGGGATTTTAAAACATATTTGAAATACTTCAAAAACTTTTGTCTCTCTGTTTAGTTCTCTTATGCCAGTTCATGGTCAATGCAAAATGAACTCCCAAAACCCAGACTCTCCCAAAAAAAGTGAAACAGCCCATTAGTCACCACCTCAGTAGAATATTCCAAATCTTTGATAATATTTTTTTACCTTTGGCAATGGCCAAGTAACCCACTGAGACATTTTAGAGAAATTAGCTCTGTGCATTCAGACCCCATGACATCCACAAGAGTACCAGGACCAATTGTTAGTGATGTTTCTGTTCCATGGGAGAGGAATGCTGGTACAGGGATAATGTTGTCCCTGAAAATATTTAAACCAGAATAAGATTGTTCCTGTCTGGTTTATTCAGCACGGAGCATCATCCCAGTGCAGCTTTTCTAAAATGGATTGAAATACACATCAGAAACGCTCCTGCCAGGCTCGAGGTACTCCTTGTTCTTGCTCCACTAACCAATCCCATTGAACAAAAGGTAAACTCTTTGCTCCTGAATCTGACATTCCCTGTTTCTGATTGCAGAACTGCAGGGCCCCAATGGGAGTCAAGAAGCAGGGCTTTGCTATGCCATGGTGTGTTACCAATACTCCAGCTGGGATCACCAGCCAGTCTGGGGAATCTGGGGGAGCTACAAAATTTACAAGAAATGCTCATTTCACTGGAAATATGACAACTTGGCAGAGCTTCTTTGCTAATTAGTGGTCCATAACTTTGTTGTTCTGAGAGGTACACAAGATGCCAGCACTAGAGGATTCATTCTAGGAAACACCTTCACTGGAGAAATTGAATTTGAAAACAACCTATTATGGCTAAATAATGGATAAATATTTGCTCTTACTTACTGAAATGTGTAATCTGGGCTTAATTCATTCATGTAGGAAAATTGATAAATGGCTTTTTAGCTCCCTTTGCATACCTGTGACTTTGAGAATGTAAAATTTTGTCCTTTATGAACTCTAGATACAGATTAGTGTAATAATTTTTCATGTGATTTCAATGGTACTACAATTTATACCCCAGTAACTTTGCACCACTGCAGTTTTTAATTAAACAGAGCTGTTGTGGAGTTGCATTGCCTGTAAAAGATCAGCATAAATGAATTCCAGAGCTATGCCTTAATGGATGCATTTTCATGTAGGAGGAATATATAAAAGAATCCCAGCTTTGCCCAGAATGCATTACATACTACAAGATGCTTGACCCAGATTCCCACGGCCAAAGAGATTAAATTTTTGTGGATTTTCTGTACTGACATGGTAGCATGAATGAGAACTCTTTCCAAGGGCTGCAGTCACCCAGGTTCCTGGCTCTGAATCTAACTTTGAATCCAGCACACAGAGTGATCCAAGACAGACTCTTTTATAAACAGCATATTTCCACAAGGAGCAGCAGCGTGGAACCCCATATACCTGAGCAGTGCTGAAGACAGGGAAAGGGGCTAGAGCTCTTTGAGTCTCCCCAGAAAATGAGCACGCTCCTGTTTGTATCTTCTGCCACAAATGCAGTGTGGGCTGCAGGGGAGGGAGGTGATCCCACTCCTCTGCTCTGCTCTTGTGAGACCTGGATTGCTGCGATTCACTTCTGGTGACTCCAACACAAGGAGGACATGGAACTGTTGGAGAGAGTCTAGAGGAGGCAATGGAGATGCTGAGGGGACTGGAGCAGCTCCCCTGTGTAGCCAGGCTGGGAGAGCTGGGGTTGCTCAGCCTGGACAGGAGAAGGTTGTGTAGACCCCAGAAGGTGTTGCCTGAAGGTGTTGCAGGAAAGATGGAGAGAGACAATTGCCAAGGGCTGGAGGGACAGGACCCAGGGAATGGCTCCCACTGCCAGAGGGCAGGGCTGGATGGGATCTTGGGAATGAGGAATTGTTCCCTGGCAGGGTGGGCAGGCCCTGGCACAGGGTGCCCAGAGCAGCTGGGGCTGCCCCTTGGGCAGTGCCCAAGGCCAGGCTGGACACTGGGGCTTGGAGCAGCTTGGGACAGTGGAAGGTGTCCCTGCCCTTGGCAGGGGGTGGCACTGGATGAGCTTTAAGGTCCATTCCACCCCCAAACCATTCCGGGATTCTGCGTGTGAATATTTTCATGGGATTAAAAAAACACTGTGGAGGACTCTGAGAGTGTCCTCTCTTCCTCTCTGTCTTATTCGCCCCTTTTTTCTTAATCTTTTGCCCTTCTCTACTAGAATAGATTTGTTTTTAGGTTCTGGGGTGTTTGTAGATTTTGAAAGGCGAGTGAAAAGTTGTCACTGTCTTGAGGATGTTTGCACTTGCAGTTTTGCGGAATTTTCTTGCTAGCTGAGTACCAGGCTTAATGACTCTGTGAAGTCTCATCATCCCTTAGACCCATTTAATACAGGCCTTTGTTTTCTTTCTTCATTTTTCCCCACCTCAGGCTGAAAAGCTTGTTTTTGTTTGTTTTTTTAATTGCAAGAACATTTTTAGAATGTCTTCATGTCCCTTTTCTCGAGCAGCTGGCAGTAAAGGAAAAAAAAATTGCTAGGAGATATAAACCAAAGGAACATTACAACCACGTATCCATTAATTACTATTATCCATTAATTACTAATATCGTTCTCGGTGCATTGCAAGATGGGAAAACAGTGACTGGTGCAAGTGCTTTACTGGCAGCAGTGCAAAGCTTGATCATTGTCAGTGCAAAAGTAACAAAAGAACCATCCTAATTCTGACAGAAAATTTGTTCCTGTAAAATTTTCCAAGTTCTAAATTCTGGAATTGAATTTCAATCCTTTCTGTTCACACAGGAACAAACTCTCCTTGCAGCTTTGAAATTGCAAAAGGCTAACAATGCAGTAAACCTTGATTCTCCCTCTCTATTCAACCTTTTAATGACTGTCATTGCTTTAGCTCCAAGAGGTTGGTGATCTAATTAGGGCAAATTGAATAACACTGCTTTTATGCTAAAGCGTGAGAAAGTTAATTGAAATCAATCCATGTTCAGTGAAAATGCTGGAGACATCACTGATAATTTAAAGCAATTAAAAGATGTTGTCCTGAAGCAAGGCAGAAACATTAAGTCTAAGAGTCTGTTAAAGAAAACTACCTAAAATATTTAAATGATATTATACAACTAAGATAGACTAGGGATAGCTGAAGCAATTAGAAACCCTGAAGCATATACTCAGTCATGTGTAATCTTCTTTGAGCTATTTCAAGCCATTTGTTTCTCGTAAAGTCATGGATTTTTTATAATCCCATTTGTGACATTTTGTGAACAATGGTGTGCTACACTTGCAAGCCTCCAGTTCTCATTGATGGGCCATTGTGCTTTAAAAAAAATTAAATTGAAATGAATTTTCCAGGCTTATTTTAAGTTTTTTACTCATAGGATGCAAAACATTGATTTGGTAGATCTGAAGGTTAAAATCCAGTCCCCTGTTTTTTAACAAATTTTTAAACATGGCAGGGTAAACAGGATGGGTTTTCTTTCTGAAATCCCCAAATCTATAATAAAATCGTTAAGGATGGAAAAGACCTCCAAGATCATCAGATCCAACCTGTGGAACTTGCTGAAGGGATGAGAATTCAGAGCTGCACAGTTCTCATTTAGAAGTTTCTTCTAGGATGTGTAATAAGACATAAGATAAATAACAGAATAATAATAATTTTTTTAAAAATTGTAATAATATCTACAAAGTTTATGTTGTTGCTGTCTGCATTTAGGCTCTGGAACAGACATGATGTACCTGACTCTGTCACCTGCCACCTCTGGCAGGGCTCGTGCAGTTCATTGAGGAGGCTTAACTGCAATGACACATGCTGGGAATGCTGGACAAACATGAAACTGTATGAAAGATTAACTCCATAAAATACACCACAGGCACAGGCTGAAGACAGCTAAAATTAATCTGCCAAATACTAGTAATTATCTTTTATCGTCTGTTGCAGCTTGTGCTTGTAGATTTGTAGAAATCTTGGTCTTGGCAGTTTCCCGCTTAGCCAGAGTTAAATATATGGAAATGTAAAAGGAATGATTGGGAGTCAACAGCACAATGGTTTTGTCCTGCCAAGGGTTCTCAAAACAAGTATTTGAGCTCATTTTATTGGTGATGTGTGTGTCCCAGTCCCAAAGCCTGATTATCCTGCTTCAGCTTCAGCCCTGGGTCCTGAGGGGGTTTGTAACACATCCAACAGTCCTGACCATCAGCACATCACGCTCTCCCTCCCATGAGGGCCATGCTGCACACCAGGCTGTCATCCACACCCCAAAATCTCATGGACATTAGGAATGGCCATCACCTGCTGGAGGCCAGGGTGTGTGTTGCAGAGCCTTCCTCCACACCACACACCTGTGGGGGATGGAGCAAGATGTGAAGTTGAAATCACACAGAAAAGGAAGGGAACACAACACTTGCAAGACTTCACAGCCTTGGACTAGATATCAGTTAATTTTTATTAATTGCATTATTAATTGTGTTTGTTCTTATGTGTACAAGTGCCCCCCTGCAATAGCAAAGGCTTTCACTTTTGGAGTGAATGTTACTCATATTAATAGTGGAATTTATCTTTTGTCCTTCACCTTCTAGTCCTGTGCCAGGTAAGAATCTTGGGTTGATGCAGAATTTTTTTGCTTCTTTTCCCCCTTTTAAAACTATTTTTTAGGAGAAATTATGCCCATATTCTTACAACAGCCGGGGGGGAAAAAAGCATCAGACACATCAAGACTCTAAAACCAGGGCAAAATTGATTATGTTTGAACCAATTTAATAATTTTTCTTGTGTTTTTTTTGTTTCTTGCATTGTAAATGTTTTGACTGTGAAATACTGAAAGATGCTTTTTATCCCTTTGTTTATCTGCATTCAACATGAGGTGGAAGGAATAATATTCTTAGTCAAAAATTGGAAGCAAGCTATTTTAATATCATTTGTTGATCTTCCATGTCCTGGATTACTGCAGAAAACCCTGCCAACCTTCTGGTCACTCTTTATTGATCTTTAGTGCTGAAATTTCTGTGTTTTCAGACAAAAAATCCCCACGTTATTCTTTTATATTATGAATATTGTGCTACCTCAAATGATATGTCTGCTGTTTGTGTCTACTGTGGTGCCTACTGGTTCTAACTGAGATTAACATTTTATGTGCAAAAAGTGATGGTCAGAGACAACATATTCACTGGACAGGGTAGAGAGAACTTAGAAGTTAATAAATATTTTGTGCCAAGAAATGTATTGATTTGTTTAGGTCATTCAGGAATTGTGAATAATGTCAGGAAACGAGACTGGAAAACATCTGGTATTTGGTGCAAAATCTTTCTTCGTCTCAAAATATTTCTGCAAAAAAAGTCTAGAAAGGTGAAGAACCAGCTCTGCCCACAAAAAATCCTCAGGACTTCTGTGCAGGTAGCAGCTAGAGGTCTTTAAAATTCCTGCGTTTTTAATGTGCACCTTATAGTAGCTCCAGAAATAAATACACTTTTTTTTTCTCTTTTTAGACTGAAACTGCACATGAAACTCAATTTAAGCTAGCATTTTACAGGAAGTTTAACTCAACTCTCTGGATGAAACGTCCTTTCTGAATTTTGAAGAGCAGTCTGAGTTAAGTCTCAGTTTGGCTGAGCTGGTTTTCCCCCATCACTTAGATCACCTCTATCAAGGAGATCACCTCTAACAAGTTTAGTTTTTATGCACTTTCATATTGCACTACAAACTCACTGTGAGGATGCCATGCCTTATTTCCTCTGCAAGATATTTAATCAAAAATGACCTATAATTTCAAGCATGAATGCCCAACATCTCATTATTAGCCACTCCCTGGGACTCTTTAGAGTGCTCTAGCCTCAGCTGGGATGTGGCGACAGGATTCAGGAGACCACTCGTGTTTTACAATTGAGGTCATCTTTTAACTCTCCTTGTTATTTGGTAGGAAAAAGCAGGGGGACAGTATTCTGATAGGTTTATGTATTAGCAGTGAAATTGTTGATCTGTGTGACCTTGGTCTAATTTGAGACCTCAAGAAATCAAGGAAGAGGCAGCCCAAAGAATGGACTCTTGAGTTAATTTGCTTTCCCTGCTTCTTGACTTCTCAAGGGTTTCACTACAAGGACACTTTCCAGGAAGTTCATGAATTTTTCAGGCACCTTCCATCACTAACCTTTCACTTCAATTTGAAGAAAATGGCAAGGTCTGTACAGAATGACATTGTTACCATTGCCTTTTAATTTGTCTCGTGTCAACCAAACACAACTACCTAGCCTTTGTAATCATGTTGATCTAGCAAGCCTCGCTGGCCTGGGCAGAATATTTTCCCCCATCTTAATCTTTACAAATGTGGTGTTACTTGGTGAAATAAAGCTTGAAAGAGGGTCAGGAAAATGAGGACTTGAGCTGAAAGTAATTTTTTTCCCATTACCCAGTTTTCTCAAAGTCGCTCAGGGATTGCTTGTTTTCCTTTTTTGAAAGAATAAGGTTTGAGTCCCATTCATTTTTTGGAAGACTGCAGATAACTGGGTATTTGGTTCCTAATAAATCCAGAGATAATCCTTCCAATAGCGGCAGCATGGGCTGAACTGATAAAATGGTGAGAATGTGGAATATTGCCTAGATAAAATGTAAAACAAGAAATGTGTGGCCATTCAAGCTGCAATGTTTTTTACCACATCATTTAGTCCTAGGCCTTTGTAATACTGGCGCTAATTAAGTGAGGGTCCAGTTTATGTCAGGCTGCTACAGCAATAATCATGTCCAGTTAAAGGTCACATTAAATGATTTGGGTCTCAGCTCCCTAATGGCTAATTCCAACAACACTATTTCAAAACAGTGATACTGTTTAAAGTTTGTAACGCACTCATGCTCTGGCAAGGAAGCTTTTGAGTCTCTATGGTGAGCAGTTTGCTTTTATGAGAATAATTATTCTTTTTCTACAGATCCCCTCTTTTTCTGCTTTTACATTTGCAGAAAAAGTGCAGTGAGCTGTTGTAAACGCTGAGTCATCATTTACAGGTTGCAAATTGGGGTGGTTTGGTGATGTCCACAAAGAAACATGTAGTGAAGAAATTGAATTAAATTAAAAGGGGAAGGAAAAAAGGCAAAAGGAGTCTGGTTACAATGTTGTACATGATGCCCTCAGAATGTTTTGTTGTTACATCTGATGCATCCATAGAACTTTGACATTGAAATTAAAACTGCTCAATCCCGGCTAAAGTTCATTAGATATTTTTATCAGTTCTGGGTTTTCAGATTTCCCCCTTTATGCTTAAGAATGACCAAAAAAACCCCTGATGCTAGCCAGTGCTAGCATCAGAATCTGCTTTTTTTATTACCTTTTGTCCCTTTAACAATATTTTATGTGCATTTAGATAATTTTGCAATTCTTACTGTGTTTTAAAGGGTGCAGAACTTCTCTTTGACTCATTGTCAAAGACCTCACCTCATTATTTTATCCTAATTTAGCATGGTTTTGGAATGTTCTGGGCCATACTATTAAAATAACAGTGAAATAAGAGTTGCTGCGCACAACCCTTGGGATTAAAACCACCAGCACAAATCCTGAGAGAACAACCTGCAGCCATCAGCACAAATCCTGAGAGAACAACCTTCTCACCTGGTGATCCAGCTTTAGCCTGTCCTGTGGGCTTGCCTAAGGGAATTCTGAGGTCACCTTTCTCTTAGGAGCATATGTAGGAAATGACATATCTATATTCAGGTTGAGGAAAATATTAAACAGAATTACTTTATCCTTTATAATCTCATGCCCTCAACTTTGGGCAGTAGAATCCCCAATTCTGTTACACCACAAACTGAATTATTTTTTTCCTCCTGTTAAAAAGGAAATCAATTTTCCCCCTTTGTAAATGCATTAATTTGAGATTTGCTGTGAGTTTCAAACATTTTTAAGTAGACAAAAATGTACCTTGTAAGTATTTCCAGATTGGACAAAGGTTTGAGGTTTGAGTCTGGGTTTGATGCTAAATTTGCACTTCTCTGACTGATGGGAGCCCTGGGGACCGGGGGTGATGTGAGCTGCTCTTCAGTCTGCAGGCAGAGAATCAGAACTGCTACCATTCAGTTTCCATGCATTGGGTTTTTTTAAAATGTAGAACAGGATAACAGCACTTTTCTTCCAAAGTCTATGATGTCAGGAGTGGAAAAAAAATAATGTATGTATATTTTTTTTTCTAAAGTAGGATTATGAAAGTTTGAAAGTTCCTAAAACACTTAAGCTGAATGGTTCATTATTTTTAAAATTACCAATAAGTAGAAAAAACATCTTTGCTGACTGCCTGGTATTTTTTCAATGGCATTTTTGCTTTAAATATTGCTTCTGGTTTGCATTATGCTATTTGCCCACCTAGTAAATTTTCATGGATTTTCTATCTTTCAGCACCTAATTTATGCCTATTAGGTTTAAACAAGATAAAACCATTCTCTGTCTAAGTCCTCCGGGGAAAAGCTGCATGTAAGTGGTAATGGCAATTATGGTAAATGCTGAACCCAG
This sequence comes from Geospiza fortis, assembly GCF_000277835.1. NCBI lineage: Eukaryota > Metazoa > Chordata > Aves > Passeriformes > Thraupidae > Geospiza > Geospiza fortis. The sequence continues at coordinate 279,848 of NW_005054445.1, forward strand.
CATCTCTAAGTGCTTGCTGCAAAAATTCTCTATAAAATATTTCAAGTTAGTGTTAGTCACATAGTCTGTGTGTTTACCTGGAGGTCCTTCCATGAAAACAGCCACACTGAACTAAAAAAAAAAGTAACCAGAGTCTTTGCACTTTAAATGTTGACTTCTGTTATATCAAGGACTACCTTGATACAACAATGTTTAAATGAAACAAGTGCTGTTTTGTTATAGGAGACCACCTATGGGAGAAAAATAGTTTGAATCAGTTTTAGGCAGATTTTAAGATTTAGGTTTTTTTTCAGTCAGCACAAATTCCAGTTGTGCTTGTTTGCACACCAGGCAGTACAAGAGCATTCTGAGGCATAATTAATTGATGATGCATGTGTGACATATCATTGCACAGTCATTCAGTCCCTCCAGACTGACACAATTATGCCCATTTTATAGTTACAATCAGCCTGCTCTTTTCTGCTGGGATCGTTGTTCTGATGACAGTGAGATTTGATTTGTTTCTTGCAGGAAGTGACCTCTTTCCATTTGATGGTTACCTGTTGCTGGTAGTTTAGCAATGGAGTATAAACAAGATTTTATTTTGAGAGTCTTTCCACAGTGTCTCGGTGATCATGCAGAGATGAAAATGAGGCAGGCTCTGCAACTTATTAATGAATAAAATAATTTCTTGTGTGTTCTTGTGGAGCCTTTAACTTACACATTCAAAACTGCTCCACACTGACCAAGCTGCCAAAGCCTGAAAGGCAGGCAGCTCCTTTAATATAAAAAGTTCAAGCAGCTTATTCTTGCTTTCTAAAGGATAAAAATCTTTACCCCCCCTTCTCGAGGTTAGCTAAAAGCCTTTTGCTGTAAGTTTATATTGCTTTAGACTTCATCATTTAGACAAACCTTTGTCCTTGCAGTGTGTAGCTCCCAGCTGTCAGAAACCATTTTTGCAGCTTGTGAATCTAATCAATTCGGTGTGTCTGCTGAAAGTACTAAAACATCATTGAAATTCTGGTTTAAGAAAGCTAATGCACTAACTGCTCCCTGTGTGACTGCAGACAGCTAAACTGTGAGATATGGACTTTATATTGTAAAGCTCTTAAAAAAAAATTGCACTGATATCCTTGGTTGCAGTTTAACTTGTGGATTAATAGACCTTTAAATTTGAAACCAGCTCATGACCTTGCATTAAATGAAACAAGGCTATTTGGGACAGTTTTTAACAAAGGGTCAAGATAATATTAAAGGTAAATAAATTCAGAAAATTTCAAAACTTACCTGCAGGGGCAGTGCAAGGCCTCCATCTCCAGGAATCTACCCCCCCTTCCATCTCTTCAGCAGCAAAGTCTCCGTACAGGTTTTCTGTAGCAGTTCTGGATTAAACCTTCAGCCTTTTTTTAGTCTGTGTGTGGTATAAACTTGAACCCTGGAGGCAGTCTGAGCTGGTAGATCACTGTATTCTTACTGCATGTTATCTTTGCTTTTCTGTTATTACTCTGGATTTTTTTTTTTTTAATTCCATGGTACAGCCCACATCATGACATATATTGGACACTTTCATGACCTAAAGAGTGGTTACAAAAATTTTTTGTGAGGTGATAAATAGGAGTGGTTTCACTCACCAGCATTAATCATGCAGGCTGGAAGTACCACAAGGGGAAACCTGGTAAACTCTAAGGCAAGAGGAAATTGTAAGCTCATGCCAAAAGTCAGAAGAGTATCTCCAGAAGGAAATGACGGTTAACAAGGACTTGATTCTGAAAACTGGCAGTGAAACAAATGGGTGAATTCTGAGAGAATGTACTCACCAAACAGCAATAACACAGCAACAAATCTGGCAGGAATTGGGGATGGTAGTTTCCTGGCAATTGGTTGAAAATTGGTTGAAAAAACTCTGCACTGCGAGGATTTAGTTAGGGAGATGTGAAAATAAATCATTGAGGCAGTGTCCAGCAAAGTGTATTGACCTTCTCACCAGTACACACATTGCAAATTACAACAATATCAGTGGGAAGGGAAGAAATAGAGGCTAAAAAATAGAAGGAAGGCAAATGTGGCCAGTGGAAAGCCATCCATTACAGCGTTGTGAGTGGCAATCAATAACCTCTTAACTAGGCAAGGGAGAGAAAATATCTCCACATGGTTTGCTGTCAGAGGGTGCAGGACCTCAGGCTCTTTTAGAAAGTGAGAACAGTTGCAGTGTGGTACAGATTTGCTAATAATGAGGCAGGGCATTTAAAACCTCTGTGAGATGAATTTCTGAGGGAGCACAGAGAATAATGAACACAGGAGATGGAACTCAGAGCTCAGATTCCATATGCCTTCATCTCTGGCTGCCTGGAGTGCCAGGTCAGGATAAAGGGCAGAACACCTCAGTCTCATTTCAAACCTCTGACACAAACACCTGAGAGAGAACCCAGCATGCAAAAGGGAACGTGCATAGTGAGCCAGGAAACTGCACTTGCCACAGACCGGTCTCTTGAGTTGGTTTTCCCCCCCTTTTTCCACGTATGATGGGAAACAGATCTGATAACACAACTTCATGTACCTAAACTGCAGCAGACCCTAGGTCTGCTCACCTGCACCAACTCCCTGCCAAGGCGGAGACACCTAAGCAGGTTGCACAGGAACACATCCATGTGGGGTGGAATATCTTCAGAGAAGGAGCCTCTACAGCTTTGTAGGACTGCCTCTGAGACTAAAATGTTTCAAAATATAGAGGCTGTCAGTGCTTAGAAAACTAAAGCAATAATGATAATTGAAAAAAAAAATCTTTTTAACTTCTCACTACTCTCACAGTTATGTGGAAGTCAGGCTTGTCAGAAGATTTAGTTTTGAAGTCCTGTCATGTTTGTAATCTACCTTATGTTCTTTTGGCAAAATGGGACACTCAAAAGAGCTATATGATATATTTATCTCAAGGCCAGATCTTTTTTTATATATTTTGTGCAAGAGTGAATTGCAGCAGGTTGTAAGGAGCTTTGCGATTCTTGCTTTTTGTTTTCTATGAGCTTTGTCTTTCTTTTGTACGTTGTGACAGATAAAACAAAATAAGGTTCCTTCATACAGTATGAAAATATAAAACTACATAAAGATGTCCTTTATCAGAGAATGAGAGAATAAACCATTTTGGGATGTTATTTAATTCACAGAGCACAGTCAGACATGAAAGTGAAGAAATGAAAGAGTTCTCAAATACAATCTTACGCTTTCCTTTCTTTGTGTTTCAAATTTTCCTGACAGAAAACAGCTGAAAGGGGATCAAGAAACTTTGCACTTTTCCCAAATGCTATCAACATATGGCTACCTAAAACTGGGGAGAAGTTTGCAGACTGGACAAGTCTTGGCTATATTGAAATTCATGCTGAAAATGCAGTGGTGCATTAGGAGTTTTTAAGGCCGCAGTTCTCTGAAGTTCTCAGCCTGAAGTCTTTCACTGAAACATTTAAAAAATAAAACAGGTAAACAGAAGGAATTGATATTTTTTCTGCACACAAATACTGGGTTTAAGGTAAGTCTATTTATGGTAACTTCTGAGCATTGTGCCCATAATTCAGCCCACTGCCTTGATCTTTTGTCCTCCTCTGTGATGTCCATAATATACAGACACTTCAAACAGGAGGGTTCTATATTTGCAGCTCTTTTAGCTCTAAGCTACCTTATATTATACATTGCTTTTTATCCAGCTATGTATTTGGCTGGCTAACAGATCCATACGGAGCTGAAAACGAATGAAATATTTAAGATGCTTTGTTTATCTTTATGTTGTGATCACTCCCAGTGAAACACCCATGTCACCAAGAGCTAGGAGAGTTCCAGCTGAATTCCTGATGAACTTATTTTGACCTCCTATGCAGTGTGTCAGCTTTTCCCTGTGGCTGGATTATGTGTGGCTGTCTTAGCATCCACCACACATTGTGATCATCATGGTCTTGTCTTTGCTTTCAGATAGAATGGCAGCATAATCACAGAATCCCAGAATGGTTTAGGTTGGAAGGAACCTTAAAGATCATTTAGTTTCAACAATTTCCACTATCCCAAGTTGCTCCAAGTCCCATCCAACCTAGCCTGAAACACTTCCAGGGATACAGGGGCAGTCACAGGTCCTCTGGACAACCTGGAAGTGCCTCACCATTCTCAGAGAGAACTCTTTTTATCCATGAAATAATTCATATGTTTTTTTTTTTGAGTTGGGCTGTTTGTGCACCTCTCCCATAGAAAGTACTTAATTAACAGCTTTAATTTTGTTTCTTTCAAAAGGATCTTGATAGATAAAGTAGTCAGTTCTGAAGACTCAAGAATAAATTAAGAATCCTCCTCAGACAGAAATGTAGCTAATTAAATCAAGCTAAACACAATTCCTGGAGTAAAGGTAAGAGAGATGGTGATATAAATGAAGCTGTTCAGCTCAGTAATATTGTTGCTAGAAGTTTGAGAATCCTCACAGTCATAATTTCCAATCCCTGGGAATATCATCCTTTTGAGAAGCCTTGACGTAGGAAGCCTTAAAATCAAGTGTCCTGAAAGAGTAATTTTGGAAGACAGTGGCAGTTTTTCTCCATCCCAATCTTTAGGCTCTGCAGAATCTTTCTCTTTGCTATCTGATCTATGTTTTCAGGAGTCATTACTGCCAAGAGATTTCCAATGTAGGTAAATTAACAGCTCCAAATGATTTATGGAAGGTTTCATGGTAAATGTTGGGAAAGATCCAAACTTCACAAGAGAGGCAGAGGACACAACAATTTTTGTTTCGACTTCTGAATAAATGACCAGATTTTGAGGAGGACAAAGTGCCAGCTTTCCTTTGTGCCATCTTCTCTTCATTCTTCTCAGCTAGAACTACTGGTTCCAGAGAGCTTTCATATATTTTAGCTAGGTTAATAAATGGCAATGTACATTTTAAATGATCTTATTCTAAGAAAAATGAAGACAAGGCCGCAGTGGAGGATATGACAGAAGGAAAAAGAAAGCAGAAAATATTCCTGAAGCAATATAACACAATAATGCAGTCTTTAAGCATGGTAAATTTGCACATTTTTCTCTTAATTCTATCCAAGTGCCAGACCAGTGTTAAGATTAATCAAAAATATTCCTCAGAAACTGTTTGCTAAACTTCCCTCTCTAACCTACTTTCAACTCCACAGGGTGAGGAGCTGAATGTAAAGCATTTCCATATATTTATGGTCATTAAATATCGGGAATGTTGAAAGCAATAATGAAATGTCCACTATATTAAGTGTTCTTGAGGAATTATTAGAGCTGATAGTTTTACCAGGTTTGAATAGCTAAGCAAGTAGTTATCTCCTGCAATTGCACCTGTTGGAATTGTGCTCACAAGGGGTTTGTGAAAAGTGATTGCAGTGGAATTGCTGGGAGCAACACCCAATACTGTGGTTTACTTTTTGTTTAGATTTGATACGAAACCTCCAAGGACAGCAAAATCTTTTTAACTTGAGGTGATGGCTGTTTAGTTTAATTCCAAACAGACTTTTCCCCGTGGAAGCAGTTACTCTAGCAAGGGGGTTTGGTAGGTTCTATTCTGCAAAATATAACCCCAGGGAGGTTTGTCTGCTTTCAAAGATATTCCCTCCTTAAAGAAGAGTTTGGAGAAACAAGCTGGCCACAGAATTAAGGAGGAAAATAATTTTTAGCCATCTGTCATGTCTCTGCTGCCTTCCCCTCTTGCTGTGTGCTCAGTCTAATTTTTGTGTCTAGTTAGGAGCCACATATCTTGATGATGGAGCTGTCAGCCAGGGAAGCTAACTTTCTTTAATTTCCCTTTCAGGGTCTGGTAGCCCCATGTGAGAGCAAAGGTTTGGAAAGTTCCGGCAGTTCTCTTCATTGAGCACATCACTGGTGCAAATAACAGCAGGTCCAGTAACCTTGTGGTGGAACAGGATATTGGATGATATATCTTACAGGAAAATCCCTGATCAGGAGATACAAAAGCTTCCCAGAAATTGCATAAATTAAGACGGTTTCAGGCTGGGAATATTCCCATTCTTCTCACCTCACCGAGGCTGGTGACCTCTGACCTTCTGCTTTGCTGTAATTTTTGCTTTTCATAGATTTTTGGAGAGATTGCTGTTTTACACTTAACACTCCTTCTCTGCCTACCTAATAGTACTGATCAAGCCAGCCAGGAAGACCAGACAAGATAAATTAGATGCTTAATTTGCACATCAGGAACTTCAGGCAACCTAATTTTAAGAGGACATTTTTATAAAGTAAAATGGCACTGTGCATATAATAGTAATTGCCAGTTCCACAAAATTATTAATGATAGATGAGCTCTGGGCTTGGAATCTTTGCATAACTTAGTGTTTGAAGGTTGTGCCATGAAACACAGACAACAAAACTCATTAGGAAACTTATCACATAATTGTCAATATTATTGTAATTTATATTCTTTTTCTCCATCACTCTCCATACAAAAATACATAAACCAACAGTTATAATACAGATTAGTCACAATGTGAATACTCTGCCCAAAAAATAAGTTGATTTTAGCAATCTGAAAACAGAACAATGTATTCCTGGACATACTGCTGTCTCACATTGTTCATCCCTTAAGGGTTCCCATTTTCCTGACATGGCCTGAACACTGCAGGGTTTAGATAATGTTTTTGGGTGAGTTTGTGTTCTTGCATCTCCTCTCCTTGGTCCTTCAATCCCTTCTAGACACATTCTGCCTTTCCACATCTTCTATCATTTATTTACCTTGGGAGCCAGCCAAAGCCTACAAAGAATATCAAAAATATGTGTTCTGAGGTGGTTTAAATATCTACTTGATTTTGGGCTGATCTCTCCTTCTCCCACATATGAATACATGAGGATCAAGGTTGCGTTCTCCAGACCTGCTCCCAGACCCTGGTTCCAAGCTCTTCTCTAAAGTTTTCCAAAGACTGTTGCCAGGCACAGAATTGGCCCTGTGAGGTTCTGTGTATGTGAACACAATTCAGAGCTGCTTTATCTCTTCCAATAAACCTTAGAAAAAAGTGTTCTGGTATATTTTTTTAACAGATTTTCAGATATTTTTTCAGATTTTTTTAACAGAATTTTCTCAGTTTGAACTTTCCATCACATGAAGACAAGCCTTCTGTTTGTTTAGTTCTTATCATTGTGAATTTTAATATCAGTGGAGATGATAGACTGACAATCTTTGTTGCTTTGTGCTTCACTTTTGTGTACACCTTGAACATATATGTCCTATTATGAATACAAAATTATATGTGGATATATATTTTTAGTGATAGTACTGATTTTAAAATCTTCTGAAAACTCCCTTGAGAACCCTTTAAATCAGATTCTTCTGTGGGATTTCTTGGAATGCTGAAGAGATAAAATATTATAATCTATAAAATATTATAATCTACAAAATTGTGCACTTTTTTTTCTGTTTCACAAACAGGTTTTATTCTTTGCATCTCATTTACACATTGCTGAGTGTCACAGTATATCACAGTACAAGCTGGTTTGCACTGGGCAATTAATTCAGTTATAGATAAGAGACCCAACTGGCCCCTGGGTTGACTAACAGGTAGGGAAAACCTTTCCCAACCAAGTTCTTGGCTCTGATCAAGCCCTGAACCTGGTTGGTAGAGGGAAAAATATACTATTAGACCCAGATAATTCTGTGCAAACTTTGCAAAAGCTAACCCTTTTCCTTTGAGATAAAGAGGAAACCTTGTCCGGAAGAGGCTTTTTCAAATTCTTGTTATGAAAAAGAAACACCTCAGCAATTGTAGACCCCAGGTAATATTAAAACATATGCACAATTGTAAGTTTTGCCTTGTTAATGTTGTTCAAAAGTCCATGTTTTGTTCCTATTTTTTATTAAAACAAAGAAAAGGGGAAAAAATTGGGGTGAATGTACATCCCCCTTTAAGTCTTGGGTGATATAATGTTCTCATGTTTTTCTCATGCCTTTCAATCAATCATATAACAGTACAATCATCTGGTGATGTTCAGCTGCCCAAACCCAAGGCAATGGTGAGAGACCTCCTCACCAATAGATGGGGGGTCCTTGAGATCTTATTACCTGAGAGCAGAGACATGAATGCCTTTAAATGGACACTGAGACACGTTGGACGCCTGGCAGACGTGTCCAGCCTGCACCACGTCCTGCTCAGGACCACAGGCAGCATCCTCCTGGTGACCCCTCACCAGCCACCACAGAGCCCTGGAACCAGAACAATTGATGACCTACCTCATGGAAACCTGGGACTCTTGAAGTGACAGTTACTTCATTTGTTTACAAATTATTTTTTCCTGTTTACAAACTGTTTTTTCTGTTTACAGATTGTTTTTCTAGTAATTTCGTTTTTCTCTAACAGTTCTAAGGGTTAAATTGTTTTAGAGTTATATAGTTTCTTGCTTTTAGAGATAAGTTGTAACTTGTAACTTCTAAGAAAATAGCCTGTGACATGTTAGCCTGAAAGGCTATTAGTAGTTCTCGCCTAACAGCTCCTAGACGTGAATGCTGCAGCTCCAGGGATACATGGCCTCAAGCAAATTAGACCCACGCTGTCTTCTGTCACCTGGTTTGCAAAGGGCCCTTGCAGATGGGTGACAGAGAGCAGGTTGCAGTTTTTAATAAAGAAAAAATGGAGGACATATCACAGTATATCACACTGCAAGCTGGCTTGTACTGGGCTAATTAATTCGGCTACAAATAAGAAACCCAACTGGCCCCTGGGTTGACTGACAGGAACTTCAACCAATTACATTCCAGTCTAAGCTGCAGACATCTCACTGGTCGGGGAGCTGGGCAATGTTAAAAGATCAGACCAATGGGGTTATCCAGACACATCCCCTTTATAAAGAGGGGCTCAAAGGATTAAGCTCTCTCTGTTGCCATGTGAACGTCGGGTGAGTCGCTGTCTCTGTCCGCATTCACAGCTGAGAACTGTAGCTGGCAAAGGGTGAAGAGGAGCATTCTCCAGAGCCTTTGCATGCTTTGTGTCAGATGAATATAGACACGTGTGAATTTTGAAGTAAAATTTAAAAAATTGAAAGGAATAATATAAAAGAAAGAACTTTCCAATGTCTAGCTTGTTATATAATCTTCATTTCATAACGAATGCTCTGGTTTTGTTTTTTGGTGTTTGTTTGTGGGGTTTTTTGTGTGTTTTTGTTGTTTTGGTTTGGTTGTTTGTTTTTTTTTATCAGTAAAATGTTTTTGGATTTGTGGGGAAAAAAAATCTAAATGCATTCCTCTGAGCTGGGAGTATCCCAACAGGTGGAACACACCCTGGGACAAGGAATGAACATGAGGAGACCCTGGAGGAGCTGAGCTGGAGAGGAAATCCAGCACCTGCACAAACGTCCTGTTTTCACCATTAAACTGTTGTTCTTTCAATCTACTTTTGACCATCTGATTTGGGCTAGAGAAAAATGCTTCTTCTTGATACAGGTGTCACGCACACTCTGATGGGAAGCTTAGATATCCACAATTTAGTTGTTTTTCTCTTCACATTGTCTTGTTTTCTCTGCTCAGGTGAGACCCCAACTGCAGAGCTGCCCCAGCCCTGGGCCCAGCACAGCCAGGACCTGGAGCTGCTGCAGAGAGCCCAGAGGAGGCTCCAGGATGAGCAGAGGGATGGAGCAGCTCTGCTGGGAGGAAAGGCTGGCACAGCTGGCATTGTTCACCTGCACAGGCGAAGCTTTGGGTGAGCTCAGGGTGGCCTTGCAGGGCCTGAAGGAGCTGCAGGAAAGATGGAGAGAGACAATTGCCAAGGGCTGGAGGGACAGGAGCCAGGGAATGGCTCCCAGCGCCAGAGGGCAGGGCTGGATGGGATCTTGGGAATGAGGAATTGTTCCCTGGCAGGGTGGGCAGGCCCTGGCACAGGGTGCCCAGAGCAGCTGGGGCTGCCCCTGGATCCCTGGCAGTGCCCAAGGCCAGGCTGGACACTGGGGCTGGAGCAGCCTGGGACAGTGGGAGGTGTCCCTGCCATGGCAGGGGTGGCACTGGATGGGCTTTATGGTCCCTTCAAACCCAAACCATTCTGGGATTCCATGATTCTGTGATTCTACTTGTCTGCCAGTGGCCCCTGTTTAATATTGATACCCAGAGGCCACATTTGTTTCATTCTTGAACAGAAATAAAATCCAGTTTTACATAAGACACTGTCTGTTTGCATCTCCTGTAGATGTAAGGAGGTGCTGTAGATATTTCAGTACCCTGAGGACATCTTTATATAATGATTGCTCTTGGGCTGAAGCAATTTAAAAATCCCACTGCATACACTTGATGTTTAGTATAACAAATGAGGGCAAATGCAAAAAGAATTGCAATAAATAAGCTAAACACTGGGGAAAACTGGATCTAGCCTACATTTAATAGAAGTGCAGCCATCATAGAAAGAATTCAGGTTTATAAAGTACAGCTGTACTTTGTTCTTTTAACAAATCTTTGGGGCAAGTTTGTCTTGAAAGCTGAAGTTCTAAATTCAATTTCCCATCTCACTTCAATTTTTGCCATCCCAATTAATGCATTTAACTAAATGCTACTTTTAACTATAAAGCTAATAAGAATAACAACAACAGGAGTTTGTCTGAGCATCTGTTTCCAATATGTTGTAAATAAAGTGTGCAAGTGAAAGAATTAAACCTCTCCTTCCCCTTTAGCCACTGCTGGTGTGGTCAAATCCACGGTTCCTCAGCTTTGGGTTTTGCTCCTTGCATTCCACACTTACTGCTCAGCTCTGCCCACTGCTCTTTGAAGATTTCCCCCTCTTTCTGTCACTCTCTGGTTTTCATGGCATAAGATGGTGAATCCTTTTACAGTCACATTTTGGTTTTTTCTTTCCCACTCCATACATGTTTTTTGAAGTTTGATTTGCAGCAGCACTGGGCAGCTCAGGAGGCCCATGGGCATGCAGTGGAACCCTTGTGTGAGCCAGATGTGTAACCTCGATTATCTCAGTGTTTAGGCCCCTAATTTATTGCAGAGCTGCAGTGGATCTGACAGTCTGACCCATGCTCCTGTAACCCAAACCCTCCATCTTTGCCTTCATCCCAGCAGGGCGCAGCCTGCTCACGTGTTCAAGAGATCTTTCTCCTAGGAGAGGATATTAAATGTTCAGCTGCACAGTCAGGATGAGAAATCTCCTTTATGAGCATGGTTGGATAACCTTTGGTCTTGCCATGGGTATAAAACCTAAAATAGAACCTACAGCTGGTTCCAGTGCCAGCCTGTGTCAGGAGAAATCACAGGTTTTTTATTAAGATGGTGTGTTGAGCATCATTCTACCACTGACTGAGTTTTGACAGCAATTTTTTGTATCCTTTAGAAAGAAAACAGAATTAAAAAGCAAAATTTTTCTGTGAGCTTTAACAGTAGAAGAAGGAAAGCACATTAGTAAGGGGAAAGCACATTAGTAAGGAGACAGCACATTGCAAATTAATGTAAAACTTAGGGTTTCTCTGCAGTTGCCTGGAATTTTAGTGCTCTGAGTGTATTTGTATCCACAGTTACGTTGAGATTTCTTGAAATATTTAATGCAGTGCTTTATTCATCATTTATATATTTTTAGACATAATGTGAGGAGAATAGATCTTTCTTGTGACTACACCACTGCAGGTGAAAGTATCAACGTTTACAGGAAGGATGATATAAGCCATGATTTTTTACAGGAATTTAGATTTACATATGAAGGAATATTAAAGTCATAAAGTAGCATAAGGAGATTATTGATTTAAATCTGGTTCAATTTTTAAAATATAATCTGCTCTTCAGAATAAGAAGCTCTTTGCAGTATCTCACAGGCAAAACAAATTCTTTTATCCCGTAAACTTCTTAATCTTTTTAACTGAAAGAGAGAAGATTTAGATGGGATACAAAGAAATTTTTTACAGCTAAGAGTGGTAAAGCCCTGGCCCAGAGCAGCTGGGGCTGCCCCTGGATCCCTGGCAGTGCCCAAGGCCAGGCTGGACACTGGGGCTGGGAGCAGCCTGGCACAGTGGAAGGTGTCCCTGCCATGGCAGGGGTGGGATAAATACAGCTCCTTCAAGAGCATTATCTGTGGATGATAGCAATTGTTGATATTGATATTGATTGTTGATAGCAATTGTTTTAAATTGCTATCACAATTAGCTATCACAGCTAATTACAATTCTTTGACTTTTGGTGACCAAAATCCAAGTGAAGCTGATTTATGAAAGTTGCGCTCATCTGTTGTTGCTCAGTGAGGAAAAAAAGAAACTAAAGAAAACAGATGTTCTAATGGATAGGATAGTATCTAGTGCATTCATTAAATATCCTGCTATTAATCAGTAAACTCTTAGAGGCTGCTGATTCTTTGTTCCCCTTGCTCATTGCTGAACCAGCGATGATTTTGCTGTAGCTGACATGCAGTGGCCAGTCCAGCCTTCCCCTCCTCTGCTGGCCCTGCTCCAGGAGCTCCTGGCCCTGCTGTGCTGAGGATCCAGAGCTGGACACAGCAGCCAGAGGCGCCTCCAGGGCTGGGCACAGGGGCAGGATTACACACAGCTTTCACTGGAGATTTCTCTTCTTACCAGGGTTTATATAATTTTTAACCAACCCTAGCATTTTCTATCATTCATTTCTTCTTCACTAATTAGTTGCTAAGGAACTGTACTTGCTAAGTAGGAAGGTGTCCACTGCACAGATTTTTAGAGCCCTTTTGATTAGGAGCCACATCTAAATCCCTTTGAAATTAATAGGGAATCATAAAATCATAGGATTTTGAAATGGTTTGGGTTGGGTTTGAAGGGACCTTAAAGCCCACCCAGTGCCACCCCTGCCATGGCAGGGACACCTCCCACTGTCCCAGGCTGCTCCAGCCCCAGTGTCCAGCCTGGCCTTGGGCACTGCCAGGGATCCAGGGGCAGCCCCAGCTGCTCTGGGCACCCTGTGCCAGGGCCTGCCCACCCTGCCAGGGAACAATTCCTCATTCCCAAGATCCCATCCAGCCCTGCCCTCTGGCACTGGGAGCCATTCCCTGTGTCCTGTCCCTCCAGCCCTTGGCAATTGTCTCTCTCCATCTTTCCTGCAGCTCCTGCAAGCACTGGAAATCCATTAGTTTTTCATGAGACCTTAAAGCAAAAATTCTTGACATTCTACAGAGGCAAATTTTTTGGAGGAAGATGCACAGATCTGATCAGCCAAGAATCTGGAGATGTCACTCTTGAGGTTGTTGTGTTGTGTTTGTGCTCAGCTTAGTCATGATTTTATGGGCAGGAACATTGTGATGGGATTTAATGAGATAATTTCGGCTTTCTGCTATGGAAGAGAGCATGTTTGTTTAGCAGGTGTTTTCCAGGATTTCTGAGGCCAAGCTATGTGCACCACTGATGAGGGAGCCTTTGGAATGCCCTCTCCCAGTTTGTATGACTGCAAAAATTCACCAAAATTAAGTTACACTTGGAATAAAATAAACTAAAATCCAGCCAGGTAGCAACTCAAGGTCTGTTATTTCATATGTGGAATCCTTAAAATTTCTCTTTGACTTGGATTTATGGAAAAGAGGTTTGAAACTTTTATTCAGGGTAAGTGATTAGTGTATTAAAATTCTCTCTTAAAATAATTAAAAGTCTCTATTTTTTTAATATTATGTCCATTTATCTGAATCATGAGCATGAGTACCTGTCGTGCATGACAGTTATACATTAATAGTGACTTCTCAGAATTTAAGCTGTAATAGAGAAGTCAAAACAATCTATTTTAACCATTAAATCTGGACTTTGCTTAGCATGGACTAAAACATTTTTCTATTCAAGTGACCTCCCATCACTGGTTTTTTAACAAATCAGAATTTATAATTTTATCAAGAGCAGACCAAAGTTCAGTGATTAAAAAGAGCATGATTTCAAAAGAGATGTTTTCTTAATATCAGAAACAGCCAGGCTTTGTTTATCTGCAATACTGAAATTTGAACATAATTCTGTGTGAATTCAGTATGGATTAATATTCTAAACACAGAGTATGTTGTCACTTCCTACCTCTAAGGAGAAATGAAATTAAGACACTGTATCAGACTGGCTTTATGATAAAAGTAGTATATGGGTTTTATGAACCACACAGTTCTTGAATAAGTTCTCTCAGCATTCCTATTCAATATGTTAATTTAATGGAACCACTAGAATCATAAGTGTGGTCTTTCCATGAGTAAGATAATTAAAGAGTTTGAAAACTAGGATTAATAAGTCATTATAGCAAGTTTAGTTTCAATTAGCATTATAAATGCAACTATTTTAGTAAGTAATTGACATCTGATTAGCATGTTGTTGGGTATAGCTGTTTAGATATTAATCAAACTTGCAAACCTTGCTTACAAAATCCCTTAAAGACATGTACATAATTTCCCTTTATTTACATGGTAACTAAGCTTATATTTTATGTGTGTTTGCTCAGGGCCACAACTCGGAGCATATGCTGAGACTATTATTTATTAATTATAGTCAGAATTGCCAATATGATTCAAAAGTCCATGGGACAGCACTTCTGCCTTTTTTGATATACTCTGCGTAATCTCAACCATTGCAGAGGTTTCTTGGCTCTGTGGGTGTCAGCTCACAGAACTGCTCGGTTTTGTGTCTGAATCTGAGCAAAGCAGCAGCTTCGTTTGGAAAAAAAATGAATGAAACTAATTTGTTAGCAGCTTTCCTTTGAAAAATGAATGAAACTAATTTGTAAAAAATACAGCAACGAGTCTTTCTGATGAAAAAGGTAATAAAAATGCAAGGCATGAAAGTATATTTTGTGCTTAGATCCAGTAAGTTTGTGCTTGAGCGGACTAAATTAAATACTATAAATTCTGCTCAAGAAATGTAAATACTAGGAGGTAAAACTGACTAAAACATGCAGCTAAAAAGGAGAGGCTACCTTTAAATTTAATCTCTTAGATTTGAAATTATTTGCTCTAACTAAAATTATATTTGGTCACTGATAATATACTTGTTATCATTAAATATATGGGAAATATGGAAAAAACTTGCTTTAAAGACTGTCACAATAATGCTTCAGTAACAGAAAAAAGATTGTTGTTTCTTACATTGGATATGAATCAGAAGGAAAAACCTTAAACTATGGGGAAATGAGTGATTTATCTGATAGGATGATGAGTGAAAAGATCAAATCACTCTCTTTTGTCAAAGAATTTGCTCTCCTGAGACACCCAGTGCAACAAACTGGGTGGCAGAGCGTGGCCTGAGAGGGCACAGTGCAAAGGTGAGGATCCTGCTGTGTGCACTCATCAGAAATGGAGAACAGGAACTCCAGCCGTTCCCAAGGAAGATCTGCAGTCCTCCATGGGGAGGAGTTCACACAGAAACTTTATATCTGACTTTTTATTTGATAGTGTTTCATTTTCCACTCCTGTCCCTGACTGGCACGCTCCACACCAGAAGGCTCTGGCCTCCTTTGAGGAAGATGAGGGCACCGTTCATCCCTCTGCAAGAATTCCACTCAGGAGACTCACTCAAAAGGCTTTGGCAGCCCTTTGAAGCCCCTGAGGAGTCAGAGCTCCACATCCAGGGAAGGCAGAACATGGAAGGTTGTTGGGAAGAACTTTGAAGCGTTTTTAGGATCTTGAGAGTCTCATTGAGAGCCTGATGGGGTTTATTTTATTGTGTAATCACTACTGCCCGGGGTATGGCTGTGCTGGCTCTGCTTCCTTAGGAAAGGGGCTTTCCTAAGGCATTGAGAAGTTTGGTCCCTCTCAAATCCATCCTGACAGAGGGTTCCCTGTATCCCATTACCCCCTGGAAGGAATGAAAATAATCCAGGAGTGCTATAAAAAAAACTCTCAGCCCCTATAAAAGCACACCCCAGGTTACTGCCCAAATTGCTGGCTGAGGAGGGGCAGCACCTCCTCCCTCAGCCAAGAAACCAAATTTGCCCCATTAGAATGGTTTACAGTGAAATACTTCCCACATGTCAGCTTTTACTGGCAGCATTTACAGAAAAATCGAAGAATTCCAGTAGTTGAACAAATCTCTCATCTTTATTCTTTTGCATAGAATAAACAAAAAAGTTATTTCAAAATTTAAATGAAATGGGAAATGGGGATTAACCAGGCAGTAAGTGAAAGCAAGCTGCAGCCTCGAGCACATTTGTAATTAGGCAAGTTACAAACACTTCAGTAATGAGGATAATAGAAATTCTGACAGGTCCTGTAATGGAGAGAGCTTGTAAGCACCACTGTAATAAATAAACAGAGATCTATTTGATTTTTTGTTAAAAGATAGAAGCCCCAAGAGGTTTATGTTACTTTCTTTAGTGCTTGGTGAGGCTGTTTGTATGAGACTTTCCCCTACAATTTAAATCACTTATTGCTGCTTTGGCAATGTCTGTTAGATTCCATTAGATTCATTAGCTCTTCTAAAGAGCATTGCTCTGTGGAAATAGCTGAAACAGCTGCCCTGTGTAATTTTGTTACTGCTTTAATTTACTCAGAATTCTGTTTTAACACTCCAGCTGTTAAATATAAAGAGGAAAAACCAATCAATATAAAAGCACTTTCTACCTCAGTATTCTTATGTGTACAGTTTGGGGGAAGATGGCTGAGGAACTAAACAAATGTAAGGCTTGTTTCGTTATTTTCCAGGAGATTTCTTGGAGCTGCTGGAAGTAGATAGCACTTCTAAAAATGTCAGCGATGGAGCACTTCGCAGTGGGGTGAGTTATGCTCCTCTGCCAAACTGCTTCTCTCACGCCATGAAACATCTGTCAGTCTGCAAGCCCAGCTGCCTTCTGTCCAGTACCACTTGCTCCCTCTTATATCTTGGCCAAATTGAAGTGAGCAGATCTAGACATGGGCTGTGCTGGTGTCCTCAAAGCCTTTGTTATTTCCTCCAGGAATAAGGGACAAGATTTCACTGAGCATCACTGTGCAGCTGCAGACGTACTGCTGGAAATGGGTGAGTCCATTTGTGAAGCTGCTTTGATTTGCTAACAGAAACCTTTATGTGTTGTAGTGTATATTCCTGTTGCTTTCAAGAACACAGAATTGCTTTATTTTTATGGTTCCGCCCAGACCATCCAATGAGAAAATTCAGGGCTCTCCTGTTGTTGTTAAATACTGATTAGAAGTACAAAACTGCAGAGCAGGGTATAACAACAACAACTGATCTGGCAGCAGTTCAGCTCAGTACCTCTTAGAGAAATTGATTGAGTCACGCCAACTTAAAGCTTTGGTCTTTGTTACCAAAATCTTAGAAATACAGTTACAGAAGGGTTAAATCCATAAAGGAATGTTTGGTTTCTTTCCAGGTGGAGAGAGGGGAGCAAGAGGGAAAAGAGATTTTAATCTCTTTCATCTTTGCTTCTGTTCTGATGTCTTTAGTGAAATGAGGCAATCTTCTTAAATGGGACTTTAAGATGAGTTCTAGTGGAGCATTTTCCCACTCCAGAGGGAAGGGTTAGATGAAATATTGGGAGGGAATTGTTCCCTGGCAGGGTGGGCAGGCCCTGGCACAGGGTGCCCAGAGCAGCTGGGGCTGCCCCTGGATCCCTGGCAGTGCCCAAGGCCAGGCTGGACACTGGGGCTGGAGCAGCCTGGGACTGCTTCCCAGTGGAAGGTGTTCCGACCCTTGGCAGAGGATGAAATGAAATAGCCTTTAAAATTCCTCCTAGCCCAAACCATTGTGGGATTGTGTGTTTATCTGCATGGGATGAGTCTTATTTTTCCCAGCTTTTTTCTGCCAAGTTTTGGCATTTGCCTGTAGATATTTGCCTGTAGACTTTGCAAACACAATCCCATTGCCTTCTTTCCAACAGGCAGATCAAATAGTATTTTTTCTTGAACAAAACTGCCAATTTGAGCACAATCAGTCAGTTGTGCTTTAAGTTGTGTAGCCTGTAGGGAGGTAGTGAAAGTTCTGGAGTACTACTTTAGAAAAAATTCTGTCAGTGCTCTTTCCTAGAGGGCTTTGCTCTCAAACACTGTTATCTCCATTACCTGAGTTTTAACCTAACTATTCTGTATTATTTAATTCAAAATATTTGGCTGCATTTCTCATCACAGAGAAAAGCAAGGCACAAATTCCGAAGGATATTTCTAGGATTCATGTTCTCTGAACCTCAGAGAAAGGAAAAACAATTCTTATCTCATTTACTCTCCCGTAAATGAGTGTTTTGGAACAAGTGGAATGCATTGAGGAAGATTATTTACCTGAAGGAATTTGTTTGATTGGATTCTGGTTGTGAGTGTTTTGATTCATTGACCAATTGAATCCACATGTATGTCAGGACTGTCAGCTGACAGTCACAAGATTCTGGGCAGTTGAGTGCTTGGCAGATTCAGTTTAGATGTAGTGTAATATAGTATAGAATAATATAGTATGATAAAGTAAATAATTAGCCTTCTGATAAGATGGAGTCAGATGTGTCATTTCTCCCTGTGTTGGAGGTTGCCTTGATTTACTATAAAAATGAGTCAATTTTTTTTTTTTAAACAGTCATGTGATTTCATGTCCCAAATCTAGTGAATTCGGAATGCTATTGTTGTGCCATCTGATAGTTAAATGCATCTCTTTCAAATTAAGTTCTTCTAAAAGCTGTTTCTGATATCCCAGTGATGCAGAGCACACAGGCAGACCTTTTACTTCTCATTGTTAATAAGTTTTCAGATGTTAAACTCTAGATTTCTGCTGTCAATGGAAAATGTTTGTTTATGTCCTCTTCAACAGCTGTCATGTTAGTGTCGCTCCTTCCTTATTTTTTCCTTTCATTGCCTTTCAAAGTATGGTCTTGAAGATGAAAGGCCAGGTACCTTCTTTCAAAGGTCAGGTTTAACTGGCAGCGATGCTCATTGCTGTTTTCTGAAAGTCAGCTCCCTTGTCTCAGCAGATGAATACGTTGTCATAGCACAGGTATGCAGCATATCAAAAATAGTATATTTTGTACTGTTCTGCTCTGCAAGTTTCTAGCATGTTATCTTTTAACACTAATTTACAGCCAGAAGACCCACTTAGTCCCAATATACTCAGAATTAAGGTAAAGGTATTTCTAGTGTGGATTGTGGATAATGCAATAACAGACATGAAGTTTAATCAAGTATTTGCACAGATATAAATATATTTTTTCCCCTGTTAATTTTTCTGAACACACTAAGGGTGCCCAGCCTTTGGCTGAAGGCAAAGCCTATCTTAGGATTCTCTATTTTATTAGGGATATAATATTTTTTTCTCTGTGCTGTTTATTCCTCTGCTGCCTGCTAGCAGCTAAACAAGAAGATAATGGTTCAAAGGGAAAACACATCACTGAGAATTAACTGCATATGTACAGCGTGGTCCAGTCTTTGCTGTTGGAATAAATGATTAGGAAATCAAGTGGTAAACTAAATACTGATTGAACTGCTTTCCTCAGAACTGCTGTTGCTGATAATCCCAATATTCTTTGCAGCATCAGTTGATCACATCCCTTGTTTGAAATAAATTCCTCTCATATTATCAAAGGACAAAGTGAGTATGGGAAGTTAAGATACTTAACACTGTAATGGTTCACTGGTCTGCATTAATTGGGGAATTTGGAGAGCATTAATTATGAATTTATATTTGCTGAAATTAATCTGTTGCCACTCCTTTGGGATTCAGGAAGTGTTGATCATGGTATTTTGTCATCACCAGACCAACTGGGGAAGAGCAAAAGTCAGAGAGAGCTGCATCTGCTGAACTGAGACTGGAATTTGGCACCTGCAGCCTCATCCTGCTCAAAAAGGAGCCTCTGCACAAAAGAGAGTTGTGTCAGAATCCCTGCAGAGCAATAAATTCCTGAGGAATTCTTTGCCTTTCCTTACTTTGCTGCTACTCACCAGTCTGTTTGGGACATGACTGCTTACATTAGCAAGGCTGGATTTAAGCAATTTGTCTACTCATTGGACACTTGGAATGGACCTGTCCTTTTTTGCAGATATATCTATCTACAGCCAAAATATAGCTCAATAGAGATAACTTGTTTTAAAAGTTTGTTGTTTGAAATACAGTAATTAGATTTAATTCTTTAGATGGCTTCTTCATGTAAAGTATTACCAAGAAGTCCATTTGAGGATAAAAAGTTGTGTTCAGAAAATTCTCGAGCTTCCATTTCTGGGCACAACAGACATCTTTAAGGGTAATACTTTAAGGATACTTTCACAAAGCCCTTCTCCACGTCAGATGTGCTATTAAATGCTTTAATCACATCATTAGTTTTTCCTGAAAGACTTCAGCATTATGCCACACATGGATAGACACTAACTTTGATGTTCAATAAGTCACCAAGCTGGGAGATGGAATTCCTCTTGCTCACAAGTTCCAGGTAGCTTTGTAGGTTTTGTACTTTACTGAGGAAGAGTGTTCATATTGTCTAGTGATCTCTTTAAGAGCACTTCCACTTTGGTGAAATAAATGTCCATTTAAAAACAATGGGCTATGTAAAATATTTTCCAACTGAATAGGATACAACAGAAAAATGAATGTCCACTTCAGATGTCTTATCATCAGTTCACAGAGCAATGATAAGTGTCTTCCAGGCACTTACAGGTGTCTTCCAGAAGAACAACAGAACCACCTAAAGACATCCATGACTGAATATTTCTAGAGTATCAGAAATCAAATTACATTCTATACTGGCAGGATGATGTCTTTTGGAAGGTGTTCGACTTAGAGGAGGAAGTAACCTTCCCCCCAGAAAGATCTCTCCAGTAGCTAGCACTCATGGCACTGCCACTCCTCCTCAGGCATGTTCAAAGACCCAGCAGCAATGTTCTGGAAGCTTTCTGCAATAGATTTTGCTGTTGATCTAGGAAATAAAGGGAGGAAGTTCAGAGTTGTGGTGGCTATGAAGCATTTTCTTCTCAGGAGTGTGAAAAATTCAACTATCAAATGAATCACAAGTGCTGTATTGGGTTGGTGTGGCAAGGGGTCTTTTTGGAGGGGTGGGTGTATGCAGGGAGGGGGGATACAGGTAAGGCTTTTGAGACAAGCATCCAGAAGCTTTTCCCATGTCTGACAGAGCCAATTCCAGTCAGCTCCAGGACAGAGCCACCCCTGGCTAAGGCTGGGCCCATCAGCAACAATGGCAGCACTTCTGGAGTAAAGTATTTAAGAATTGGGAAAAAAGCCCTGCAGAACTGAGGCTGGGAAAGAGGAGTGAGAATATATTAGAGAAACTTAGCTTAGCAGGTCTGCTAGCAGATCCCTAAGTCAGAGCAGAAGCAGGAGCAGGG
>NW_005054445.1:301068-311037 GCF_000277835.1 Geospiza fortis
AGGAATGTCTCAGTTCTCTATTAGGGCAGTGGTTTAAATAACTTTCTTTTTTGCTAAACTTGCATTTTTCTTCTGAAGAACTTTGTATATTGTATATAAAAGAAGGATCAAGAATCTGCTGTTTTTCTTAAGCATTCTCAAAATGGAATGGAAATGTTATTTTGTTGCGAAAGATTGAGACAAATTTTGGAGAAAAGAAGTAATCTGAGAATTTATGTATGATTCTTTCTAATATAAATGAAACAGCATAGATGACAATTGAGCAGAGGATTGTAATTATTTTAAATAGTGATGTTTTGGTGAAAAATACTGAATCTGCTCAAAATGAACTACTTGGCAATTTACATAACTGAAGTGGTGCCTGGGAGATGACAGAGGCAACTGGGATACAGGTTTGTGGAGTTTTATTTTTGAATTATTCTTTTTAATGGCAGTTTATTGAACAAATTCATATTTAAAATATTTGAATATGCATTTGATGCTACATATTCTGAGCATGTAAGATGTTCAAGGACTACATTCACACTTTTATAATGTTTTAGAATATGGTTCATCAAATTGCGGGAGCTTGGCAAAGAAAAGGTGCTCATAAAATGTGTGATAGATGCAGGTGAAGAAAATAGAAAGATGTCTGATATTGGCAGTTAAAATCTTACTCTGTGACTGTGAAGAAGAGTTAAAAGGTAGATATCAGCAACATTTTGAACTCTACAAGGAAGATTGTAATTGTACTTGATTCATTATTCATCAAAGAATGAATCTGACAAAAAAAACCCCTCAAAGGTAAGTGTATCTAGTCTGTAAAACCAGATATTCTGATAGTTATTGCATAACTTCTCTACTACACACCTCTATTTATTTATTTATTTGTACTCCTGGTCTAATTTTTAATTTCTCATATACTCTTCTTCAAAGGATGTAATGATTCTATTTACATGGTGTGTGTAAGATACTCCTCAAAGGTTTTAAAAACAAGCCCAAGCTGCTGGCTGCACTGGAGGGAAGCTAAATGTTCCAGAGACTGCACGGCTCCCATTATTTTGACAGGGATCTGTCTGGATACAGATCTCTGTTCCCAGATTCTGTGTGTCACAAGGGGGATTGCTCATTCCTCTCACCAGCGGTCAGGACATGCACAGAAAGCACAGAAATGTGCTCCCAGCTCATCAAATTTTCGTTCCCAAAGACCTAATAGGTGAGGGTTTATGAAGGTTTGGATCAGGCACCTTCACAACCTGTGTGCCAAAGGCTTTTTTCAGCCACGTGCCATGCTGCTGTTTCATCAGAGCTCTCCACGCTCTCACGTGGCTCTTGTATCTGATTTATTTCTTCTGCGTTATGTTTCAGTAATTTTTCTGTAATTGCATCAGATGGGGGAAAATACCAAAAGAAGAGGTTTTTATTAGCTAAAGCACAAATGTCCTTGGCAATCTGGAGTCAGGAGATGTAGCAGGATCATGGATCTGTCACAATTTTGGAAAAGTGCATGACCAGGGGCAGAATGGTTAATTTATGTGTAAATTATTATTGTTCACAGAATCTCTGCTCAACACAGACTCAAACACTGTTACCAAATCTGAAAAAGTAACATCAGCAAAGAATTCCAGCTTCCTCACTTGGATCTGATTTTTCTAAACCTCATAATATAAATTTACCCATTTGGGTTAACCTATAAGAGCACTCAAAAGGCAACTACAAGGATAGAAATTTAATATTCCAGGAGCTTGTGGTTACACTGGTGAGTATAGAATTTAGGGATCTTCTCTAGTTTTAGGAGATTTTCAGTTTCTAGGTTACTGTAGCTTTCATTAATAATTTTAAACTAATTAAACAATTTTTTCATGCTTAATTGGAAATCTCTGTTTAAAATAATATATTCATTTTCATGTATTTTTAAATTATATACAAGTCCTTGAGATGGATAATAATTATTAATTAAAATGCTACATTAGCTTAAAACATTTTAAAGAAGAGGTAATAACTTGCAAATTATGAAGAAAAATGACATATGTATCACTTGGACAACATATTTTTTTCTTAGGCAGAAAATGCAACAACCAGGATCAGCCAAAGGTAGATAGAGACTACAAAAGGTTGAGATGGCACAAATCCAACAAGGTGAATCAAAAACTAAAAAAAAATATTTCCAAATTTTCCTGTTTGGATGGTTCAACTGGTACCCACAGTACACTGTGAAATAATCACACAATTTCTCTTTTTTTGTATCATACAGAGCCATGAAAGCCAATTTAGTTTTTAAACTCGATCAATTTTCTCTCCTAAATGAGCTGAGGTAGGGTCACCCATCAGTAAACCTGTCAAATGAGGTTTTTTTAGACTATCCAGCTCTGCTCTCTAATGGCACCAGTTTGAATTAGACCTTAATGTAATGTCACTTTAAATTAGGGGCTTCAGCCTGAACATGGCCATAAAGAATATTATCAAGGCAGAGTAAACAGATTTCTATCAAAACAAATCAGTGTAGGTTGAAAATAGCAAAGTCACTGACACTTTGGAGGTCTTGGATTTCATTATGGAATTGGCTGTGTCTGTTCAAACCAAACACAGGAATGTCTTCAGGTGACACAACTATTGTGTGTTTAACATAATAAATGCAAAAAAATGTACAAAGACGTTGCCTCAGGTTGGCTTGAACAGGTCTTTCCTCTGATTAATGCCCTCATTTCAGGGTTCTAAACCAGGTCCCTGCTGTTCCCCTGCAAGCAGGAGCTGTTACATTGCTGTGCTCAGTAAACTTCGAGTAGTTCTCTCCCTTTTGCCCCAATTTCCTTCAGCCCACACAGCCCCGCTGTGCTCTGAGAGGCACTTTGGCTGTGCCAGATGTCACAGGAATCGCTGGGGCTTTCTTAATGTCGTTGTTTAGTCCTAGGAAACCTGCTGACATCTTTTTCTGCCCCCAAAATAGCATCTATATTTCCAGAGACAGGGAAGATGAACGTGTGTATGCACACATAAACAGATATTGATTTCTGGGCAAAATGTTCACAATTTACTTACAGGAGAAATAATTTGAAGCACTTTTCCCAGGAATAGTTATTTCTAAGGGATGAGTTATTTATTTTGGAATTCTGTATCTTTATGTAGTGAAATCCAGCAGGGAATGGTTGTGGGTGAGTTATCTGCCAGATGGCAAAATTTCTCAGCCCACTCCAAGTCAATGGTTTATGTGCACTTCCTACTACACACTGCAGGGAAAAAACTCTGGAACCTGCACTTGACAACTGGCAGTCAAGGGAGAGAATCAGCTGAATTACCATTTGTCAATCTGAATAGTCCCTAGCAAAATAACCAGAGCTATTCTGAGCTGTTCGATAGATAAAGAAGAGTAGAAATAAATGGAAATTAAATTACTGTAATTTTGGACTCAATATCCATATGGAATTAAAAATACATATAGGATCTGGTGCTTACTAAGTAAACAAAATTGATGTGAAAATCTAGTTCTTAACTGGATAATTGTCAATTACAGCACTGCCTTACAGAAGGAGCCAGCTGGTACAGGACTAGTCTGGAACTTCAGCTGCTCAAATCACTCTGGGCTTTGCCACTGACTTGCAGATTGGAAAAAATCCATGACAAAAATTGTGGGAGAAGAGGGGAACTTGTCAACTTTGAAGTGGAATTATTTAATTTTTTTTCCATCTACTGTTGAACCCTGTGGAGGGTATAAGAGAAGTTCAATACCAAACAAGCTTGATATGGAGAAAAAATTAGTGGAGACAATGATAAGAAGCAGAAATTGTACCTATAACTCCCTCCTGACTCTGGATCTGGGGCCTGTTTCCCACCATGCTGAGGCCATCCCCATGTGCTCCCTTCAGCCCCAGATCTCCTTCTGGACTGCTGGAGCTCCCCAGAGATTTTCTGATTCAGGAGATTATATCCTGCAAGAAAAGAATGTTTTTTCTTTCTGAAACTATTTATTTTGGCCACATTCAGCAATTAAAATATAGTGAGTAGATCTGATGTCATTAAATGTCTGAAATTCGTAAATACTTTCAGGATCTAAATAAGCCTTCTAGTGTCAGGATAGTAGAAAATTTTTGGGGGAAAGTTATTTATGGTTACTCTAGTGAAATCCAGAACAACCTATTGATTAAACCATATAATTATAATTTCTGTAGTAATGTGTAACTTTGCAGACTTTGGATCAAGCTGTTTGAACTGGTGACTCGAGTCAACCAGGGCTTTGGGCTGTTTACAGTTTATATTTTGCCACACTCTGTTTCAAAAAAAATCCTAAAGAGCTTTCAGGTGAAGCAAAAAATTTAAAAAATAATTAAAAAAAATAATGGGGACGGGGTGAGGAGACAGAAAATGACTTAATGAGAATATGAATTCAATTGATTGTACAGAGAAAACTCGTAGTGAATGGAATCACAGAAACACAGGCTGGTTTGGGTTGGGAGGGACCTTAAATCCCCCCCAGTGCCACCCCTGCCATGGCAGGGACACCTCCCACTGTCCCAGGCTGCTCCAGCCCCAGTGTCCAGCCTGGCCTTGGGCACTGCCAGGGATCCAGGGGCAGCCCCAGCTGCTCTGGGCACCCTGGGGCCACCTCACAGGGAATGGAAATTTACCACAAAAGTCAGGATGACTTCCCAGTGTTACAAAGAAGAAGCCATCTTATTGTCACCATTTCTAATTAACAGCAACCTGGCTGCCACTATTTCTAATTACCAGTGGAAAAGAGAGCACAAAACAGTACCAATAGCAGATGGTTATAAAAAGGCTAAAAGAAAACATGAGCAGCATGAGATCTGGTTTTTCAGCAATTCCAGTTGTTCTGCATTTCAGGTGGTGCTGCTTTTCCTTTCAGTAAAACTGAAGTGACAAATAACCGAGTGAGAAAGAGGAGAAGGAGAGTTAGCAAATTATGTCACCAATGAACTTTGTATGGAATATGTTAACATTTTGGAGGTGAGATGAATGATTTTATTAAAGATCTGAGAATGCTTAAAAGCATATTTTAGAGCCTAATGTTAATATCTCTTGCTGTCTTGAGTCTTCAATTTATATTGGTGCTGTGCTTTGCTGTTCCGTGCTTAAAAATAACAACATTTCAAATTATAAAAATTGATTTATCTCTCTCCTTACTCTTTTTTAAAATGGTATTAATATATTAGGAGGAGGAATAGTGAACTCTTAAAAAAAATTATAACTCCTGTGCTTTTATAATTTTCACATTTATAAGAGCCAAGGCTAATAATTTCTAGGCTACATAAGAAATGGAAAGGCAAATTTGGAGAAGGCAGTGGAAACAAGACTCCAGTCCCTGGCATCTTTTCCCAAGTCTGTGATTTGCATGACAAATGCCAGGATAAAATACCATGGAGATGTGTGTTTGCAAAATGACTTTTCTATAGGAATAGAATTATGGATGAGCACCAGGTTTTAATGGCTCAGTCTGACAGCAATTTTTAGTGGTTGATATGAGAGTCCATTTTAGGAATTATTTTATCCCTTTGGTCCACTTTACTGGCATACAAAGCATTGCCTGAGCACTAAAAATTTTGAAAAAAAAACCCCCGAAGTTTCATACAGGAAGAGAGTTGCCTTCACTTATTTTTTCACTCAGGTTTTCACCTGCTGTTGTTGTTGGGTCCCTTTGTAACTGATTAAGATGTATTGTACTTAACATCTATCATGGATTTGAAAAGTGGAAAACCTTATAAAAAACACAATCAAATAAAAGTCAGAATCATAATATGATCTTTTCAATGATTTGGATAAAATACAAAAATCCCAGATTGTATTGAAGACAAATTATGAAGGAAATATCAGAATTGCTTCCTTTTTTGTATTTTTTTGATCACAAGGGGAATTTTGGTACTCCAGCCTGTACTGTCTTGTTTCAATCTGTTTATATGTGTTGCATTTAAATTGTCCAGCATTAAATTACTGATCCCTGGGATCCTCGACTAATGGGAGTGGTGGTTCAGGTGTGCCTATGAAAATTCCCATTACATGATGGAGATCCTGTTCCTCAAGGATATAAGCTAAAAAGGATTAGAGGTATAAACCTAGTAGTTCACATGGCAAGGCTTTGGATGTAGTAATACTGTGCAAAAATTAGGGACAAATTAAGACTTCCATGATGTCTGAACAATGCACAAATTATTTGATATCACTGTGGATAATTTTATGAGCTATTGTAAAAAACCTTCTTCCAAACTACCAGAACACTGGCACTTTTCACAGGAATTATTTTCACAGAAACCTCAGTAATATTTCAATATTTCAGCATTTTAAACTGTTGTCTTTGTAGAAACGTTCCAGAAAGTGTAACTTGTCCTAGGACATTTAAGGTTGCCTAATATTTCTGCCTATAAAGTTGTAATTGCAATGTTCAACTTAAATTCTATGTAGTGGTCAGTGTTCACTTCTACATCTCCATCAAGCTGATTTTGGGTTCGCGATATCATTTTTTTTTTCAGTATCTGATTTTTGGTTTTGCAATTTCATCCAAACATATTTTCCGTGCAAGTAAAGAGGTTTTAATTTTTATATCTCCTACAGACCATTGCACAGTCAAGTGATTTCAAATGATGTAGCCTCAGCTCTGGTTTTTATAGATCTTACCAGAAGAAGGTCAGAGCTAAACACATTTCCCATCCCACACAAAAAGGCAGAATTTTCTCTGGAAAGGAGTTAGAAAAAGTTTTGCTGGTGCGTATTTAGTCATAGAGGGAAGATTGGATTTTATGTCAATATCAGGATAGATGGATTCAGTTGGAAATTCCTCAAGTAAAAGGAAATTGTTACTGAAACATGTTTTGATTTCAGCTCCCTGTCCAGGGAGATAAAGTAGAGATTCAGGTAATGTGGGGACAACTCTAAAATCCATGGTTCAATTTACTGGTTTTAATCTAACAAGCTAAAAACATTTAATTAATGTCTCTGTAGCTTGTTACATTTCACAGCAGTGGCTTTTATTGCTGGATATCTCCTGATTTCTGCTTCTCTCTCTGTGCAAACATGCATGGGGTTCTCAGTTACAACCCCTTAGCATACATTAAATCATATGAAAAAGTAGCAAAGCAGTAGTTTTTCTTCTTCCCATTGAACTGATTTTGGTATAAGAGGTCTCATCAATATTAACCAAATAATAAATTAAGAAGACTTACCAAGATGTGATACATTCATGTGAAAAAAGCGAATATTTCTGCAGCGTCCTTGGTTTCCCAAGTTCCAAAATGCTTTTAAATAACTCAAATTGAGTTATCCCACCACTACCATCTGTAAAGAATGAATAGATTTTATTCTTTTTCATGTATCTTGTAGCGGTTCTTCTTTGCCTTTAAAAGTGTCATAATGTTCTAAGAGATGAGGAGCCCATCTCCAGGAGGTTCACAAGTTCACAGAAGGAAATTACTGAGTTGGCCTTGTCAGAGTATGTCCAATTCTTTTTTTCAGCTCAATATTCTTTGCTACAGCAGACAGAGAAATATGTCCTTTATTTTTTCTTATACATTTCAAAGGAAGCTGTATTCTGTTATATATTTTCACATTCTGGATATTTTAAAAGAAAAATACCACCTGCTTTTCTATTTTTATATCCTTTTATGAACATTAATCTAAGAAAACTTCTGTGGCCTTGCTTTCTTTCTGCAATGACTGGTTGCACCCAGGCCAGTTGAATTAAAAGCCAGAAGGGTTGGTTCGTGGTGCCTGTTTGTCAGGCACGAAAGAAGCCATCGGCACAGGGATGTGGGGACTGAAAATCCCCCTGGGTGTGCTTAGTTCCATCTGGGATAAAGGCTCTGCTGTGGCTGTCAGCCCAGCACAACTGGGAAAGTGGCAGGGGGAAGCAGCTGTGGCTCCTGGTGCTGTTAAGGCCAAATTGTAGATTTATAAAAAGGTCATTACTTATTAGAATTGAAGAAAAGCAATGTGAGTTTTTCAATACATTAATAATCACAGAATGGTTTGGGTGGGAAGGGATTTACAGCCAGTACCACCCCTGCCATGGCAGGGACACCTCCCACTGTCCCAGGCTGCTCCAGCCCCAGTGTCCAGCCTGGCCTTGGACACTGCCAGGGATCCAGGGGCAGCCCCAGCTGCTCTGGGCACCCTGTGCCAGGGAACACCTCTAAGGCAACTCACACTATACAAGGTCTTCCTATGCATAAATTCCTTGATTTGCATCATCCTTTCTAAACAGGAAATCCTTGTTAGGATCACCTGAAGGAGAAAGGGAAGCAGCACAGCCAATTCAGAGCCCATCTCTCTCATCACTGGCATAGGAAATCCTAAAGTAAATCAGCTTTTTTAAATGGTGAAAACTGATTGTGGATATGGGATTTGTAATTCCCAGGAGAGCTCTGGGGATCAACATCAGGCAAGCAGCAGGACAAAATTTATGAGCACTCCCAGGGTAGAATGTACCATCATTAACCTGATTTACAAATGCACGTGGGGTTCTGAGAACATGAAGAATGTGGGTTTATTGTCTCAGGATATATAGGTGGTGTTTCCTTTGAAAAGCAGGGTACCTTAGGACTATTGTTTTTGAGGACCTGGAAAGGTTCTGCAAAAATCATATGATAATGACCATTTACAAGATGAATTATAATGGTTTTGCAGACTGCTTGAAGAGAGCTGAAGAGTGTGCATCACAACACAATTAAAATATTTTGTAAACAAATTCACTATCACCAATGCATTAAGTTTAATATAGATGTGGTTGCAATCAGGTTCTTCTCTCTTTCCTCATATTTCATGAATTGATACCTGATGATTCTTCCTTTACCATGAAGAATTTTCGCCCAAACTAAAAGAGTTAGTGCTGCACATCAGGTATTCCCACAGCCTTGATCCCTTTCCTACACCTTCTAAATTAGAGGGTTAGTGCTTTTCACCCCTGCACTGTTCTCTCTCTTCTCTCCAAATGCTCCAGCTCTGGGCCTAGAAAGAGTGGCAACTTTCTTTCTGTGCAATATGGTGTGTAGGTGTTCAAGCACCAGAACATTAAATAGTCAGCACCGTCCATTTAAAATAATTAGGATTAATTTTCTCAAGCTCCCATGAAAACAAAAAGAAAATAATTTGCAACAACCTACACAGTGCCAACTTAAGGAGGATAGACTAAAATCATTACAGGTAATTTAATTTAAACAAATATTAGCCAAGCTTTGCCCATGTGAAAAGTGATTTTTTTTTTTGCAAGTCCAAATCAAAATACATCTTTCTGAGCACTCTTACAAATGGATGATACACTTGGAAAGACCATTTTTCATTGGGAAAAAAACTGGATCTGATCAATTTACAGGTGGCTTCTGACAGCCAAAATCTATTTAAAACATTGTCAAATTCTGTCCAAAAGCAAAAGGGTTTTAATAATGGCAGCTGATGTTTCCAGATATGCCTAGGCTACTTATAATGAACTGGGTGATTGTTTAAGAATTCCATGCAAGCAAATGGATTGCTGAGTTCAAAGTTTAATGAAGTTTGATATAATCAGGGAGATTGAAATAAGGCTTGAAGGGTTTGACTCTTGATTAATGGAAATCTATATAGTTCATGCATTGTTTTCCTAATGTAATACTGTCTTAGTTTACAAGACAGGTGTCTGTTAGGGCTGGCAGAAAAGCTTCCCTGGGAACAGAGAATGTAAACCCCCTCCCTCCGAATTATTAGAATTTTGAAATCAAGGGACTCTCAGGCAAAGATATGAGAATAGGAATCACAGTTCTTTACCAGTGTGTATAATAAAGCAAACAAAGAGCAACGACTCTGGCACTAACAACAAACAGAACCTGAACCCAGTCGCAGAACCCGAGCCCAGCCCCAGAACCCGAACTCAGTCTCAGAAGCGGAGCCCAGCCCCAGAACCCGAATCCAGCCCCAGAACCCAAACCCAGCCCCAGAACCCGAACCCAGTCGCAGAACCCGAACCCAGCCCCAGAACCCGAACCCAGTCCCAGAACCCGAATCCAGTCCCAGAAC
>NW_005054445.1:311506-318560 GCF_000277835.1 Geospiza fortis
GATGGAGGAGAGGCTTTGCTCCACAAAGCCCGGGGCAGCCGATCCCCGTGCCCCAGCAGTACTCTCAGGAGCAACAGGCTGGAACAGCAGGGATGAGCAGAAATTCCAGGGCAGTGAATGAGAATGTCCCAAAACTGCACAGTCATAGCTGGAACCTGCAGGTGTCCTGGCAGGACAGGGGGATGCAGGGCCCAGCAGCAGAAGAAAGGTTCCCCAGTGGGTCACGGAGGTGACAGCGAAACTCCTTTTTTCCAAGCCGGTCCGACCAGCCTTGGCAGGAGAAGGCAGCAGGGACAGAGCCTCACAGTGCTGGTGAATCCTCCCCACAGTGCCCACACCTGTCTCCCCTCCGGTGCCGAGAGAGCGAGAGCCAGCCAGAAACTGCCCCCAGCCCCTGCCCCCTGCCCGAATCTCCCGATATGTCTGCCCTCCTCCAAGAGAAACTCCCAAAACCCAAAAGAGTTGCCCCTGCCCACCCATCTCAAGCATCCATCCATCAGTTTCCATTAGCAACTCAACAGGAAGAAATGCCACAGGTGATAAGGAAAGAACAGAAAAAAACCCAACCCCCAACAAATACCTTTGGAATAAAAAAGGTTTAAGTAAAGTTTAATAATAAATAAAAATTAGGAAGGAGTTGAAGATGGTAATGTATGCATCAAACTTTGAGGGTCCCTTCTTCCTTGTCCTGTAAAATTGGAATAAATACCTTCTGAGGGGGCTAAGAATTTGTATTCTCTGGTCAGAGGAGCTGCTTAAATAAATATTCATGTATTTTCCCCAAAAAAATGAAAAAAATCCACCATATTTTTTTTAAGAACTGATAAAAAAATCACCAACATCTTGTCTCCAAATCCAGAAGTTGTCCAAATGACAATCTTAATTGTTTAGCAGCAACAGTTGGTGCCCATGAGCCCAAATTTGCTGTGATTTTCCATGCAACATACAGGAGAAAACGTGAATGAGAAATGATGGTATAAATAGGCTTGTTAAAAGTGCAAGGCAGACTAATTAATTAATAAACTTGTCTGAAGTTTGAAGTTTGACATATCAGTTACAAAGATGAGAGAGAAAACAAACCTTCTCTGTTCTCCACTGCTGTACCTGAGCACTGTCTAATTGACAACAACTAAAAATCATCCTTCAGTGTGATTATTGTTCTCAGGATCTGTGCCCAGCACTGCTATGTGCTGTCAGCTTTATTAGATGCCACAATGCCAATTATTTCTTGTGACTCTGTGATCTTTATAATCTGGAAACACGAAGTAGTCTCCCAAAAGCCTGATTTTATTTCCTCCCTGACCCTTTGTCAGCACTGGGGTGGTGGTGCCTGGGGACAGCAGCCCTGGAGAACAGCCAGAGCCAGCACTGCTCACTTTTCCTGCCTTTCCCTTCCCCTCCACCCTCTTGTTATTCCTCTCCCCAGCCACAGACACAAACCTCCAGTCTGTCACCTGTTTCAAGTTTGTCCCCTGGCAGTTTTTTTGCTGCTCTTGTCTCCTTTTCTGCCACTGTGTTTATCATTTGTCACTCACTCCTGTTCCACCCCAGCTTCGCACTCCTGTGTCAGGAGATGTGAGTGGCCCTGTTACTCAGAGTTCTACAAGTATTTCTCATGTTCTGCTGAGATTTGATTTTTCCCAGAAAACAGGCTAACAATACATTTCAGCCTAACTCAGGAGTCACTGGAGAGAGGCAGGGGGACTATGCAGACAAGCTTTCTCCAACTTAATCTACCTTTTTAGAATCATTTCTTGGAGAAAGAATCAATCCGTACTGAGAATGAGGCTTTTATTAATGCATGAAGAGATTTTGGGCAGGAAGGAGCCAGGCAAGTATCTGCTGTCAATGATTTATTTATATTCTGGGCTTGAGATGTATTTGTAAATAAACCAAGCCCTTTTTGCCTTAGCTGCCTGTGACACATGTACTGTGTGTGTGTGTGGAAAATGTGACATCTGTGCTCTGTGCTCACAGCACTGAGTGAGGCAAAAGCACTGAATCTCACTGGCAGTGCAGCTCCCACAGAACCAGGACTCTCCAGGATAAAGCTCTTCATTGCTGATCTGTGTTGCTAAACCCAGAGCTGCTTATCCTGCAGTCTTTCCAAGGGGAGCAGCAGTGGTGCTGCTGTAACTCCCTCTGTAAAACACTCTGGGCAGTTGTGTTGAAGGATGTGTTGTGTTGTAGGCGTGTGTTGAAGGATGGATAAACAGCCACCATAAGGATGGATAAATAACTGCCATCAGATTCTGAGCATGAGAACCCTTGTGCTTATTGTTTTTTCATCATTATTGCTAAGATCCACCCTCTCTGAGAGTTTCCAAGGATGCGTAGCCTGTTCCTAGCACATGGCATTCAGGCAGGTGTACACACTTCAGCGGCCTTGTGCAGGTGTCCCCACTGGGGCACAGAATTCCCTAAACCAC
Organism: Geospiza fortis; assembly: GCF_000277835.1. Taxonomy (NCBI): domain Eukaryota; kingdom Metazoa; phylum Chordata; class Aves; order Passeriformes; family Thraupidae; genus Geospiza; species Geospiza fortis. The sequence continues at coordinate 313,936 of NW_005054445.1, forward strand.
AGGTTTCATATTAAAAAACAAATCATTCCTAGAGATGAACTAACATTTTGTCTTTTCTGCAAAATCTTTGTTTTCTGCCTCTTTTTCAGTCCCCACCTGTTCCACAGCACCAACTCCTGGCCAGGGTGCAGCAACAGCTTTGGCTTCAGGACATTTGTGTGAACTTGTTCCAGTCTCCAGTTGCCCCGTTCTGACTGAGGTATTGACACTGTCGCGGTGTGCTCGGTGTTCTGCGCTTGACGGGGTGCGACACCTCCCCCAGGTCACTGAACCTCCTAAGCAGTCGCCAGTGGATCAACGTAGAAAAAGAGAGACAGGCCTTGCTTGTTTAGCTGAGGATCGTTTAGTAAACCATAAGGGTGAAAACAAAAGCATCCATAACTCAAATGGAGAAAAGAGTCAAGGACTACCAACAAAAGCAGGGCAGTGGGTTTAAGGGACAGGACAAGGGTGGAGTTTAGGATTGGGAACCAATAACAAAGGGACTGGGGAGGAACACAAGGTGGGGATTACAATGTTTAAACCAATAGAGAGTTACAGGGGAAGGGAACAGTTTAACTAAACCAATGAGGCATTGAAGGATACAAAAATTTCCAGGGAAATCTCTGGGAAAAGGGGCAGGTATGAGGGAGGACTGACATCTGGGATTAAACCAATGCCTCAGGGGAGTGGGGGGTTCAAAACCGACTATTCAAAACAGTAACATAACAAAAACCACCCCACAATATGATAGTGTGATAAAAGAGACTTGGCAGATTTCCTAGGTGAATTCTGTTAGTGTGGAGAAAAGGGGTCTCAGGGGGGCTGGCTCTGCACAACTCCCTGACAGGAGGGGACAGCTGAGGGGGGTCGGGCTCTGCTCCCAGGGAACAGAGACAAGACAAGGGGAAATGGCCAGGAATTTCCGCATGGAAAGGGTGGTCAGGCCTGGGCAGGGGCTGCCCAGGGAGGTTTGAAGTCCCCATCCCTGGAGTTGTCCAAGGGAGGCCTCTATGTGGCACTCAGTGCCCTGGGTGGGGTGACCAGAGGAATCAGTCATAGGCTGGATTTGATGATTCTTGAGGTCTTTTCCAACCTTAATGATTCTCTGCGGCCTGAGAAAGCAAATATGTGTAAAATCATCCTTCTGGGTGCCCTAAGCAGTGGCAGCTCTAATCCAGGCAGCTTGGTGCACATCTTTGGGTGTTGTGGGGCCAGTCTGTGCTGGTGTGTGCCTCAAGTCACCATCCCAGCATGCTGGAGTAGGGGGAAACTCAGGGCAAGACTTCACTGAGACAGCCCCTAAAGTTTTGAGGGGATGGACTTTCTGCCTTCAGTGGAGGAGCTTGCCCAGAGCCAGAGGCCTAGTACATGGAGCTGAGGGATTTTCCAGCCTTTCACTCCTCTCCCCATCCCATGTGGACATCCAGGATCCCTGAGCTGTGTCCCTGTGAGTGGGGGGCCCATCCTGCACTTCAGCCCAAATTCACAGGACAAAGCACATTTACTCATTGACATGAAGCAAATATCAGAGCATGGGAGAGAGAAAACCCATGGTTTGGATGGGTTGGGCATTTGCCCTCAGTATCCTCAAATCTTTGTGCCCTTGCAGAACTCCTCCTGGATCTTCCTGTCCTTCAGAAGGAGAACTCTGAAAGCAGCCATTTGAACACCAAGTATTGGATATTCTGCATTTGGATAAGCCAGCTTTACTCTGCCATCCCTTCAGAGCTCCCTGGGCTTATAGACAACAGGGAAAATTATTCTCAGTTCCATTTTGACATACCTCTTTTTAGTGCTGCACAATAACCTGTACAACAATCAATGTCCGGCTCTGTTGTCTAGCATTTTTCTTTCCTCTTGGAGAGTGGTATAAATATTAATAGCAGTAACCATGGATATTCTCTTTCATCTGACTTGGTACAAAAGAAGAAAGCTTCTCCAGCTCAAATTGACTATTGATCTTGATATTTCTATTTGTGCAACCACTGTCACTGTAATTTCAACACTATAATTAAAAAAATTGAAGTAAGGTAACCTTACTCAAACTCAAAAGCAGTAAAAATAGATAAAACATGATAGATGGACTTCTTCTTCTCTCTTACGGAACAAGGGTTAACTAGGAGCCAGATATGAGACTACAGGGTAAAATCAGTGCTAAAGTAGTGTCAGCCCTTGAATTTGTTGAAGTGGAAAAAAAAATCTATATATTGTGAAAGAAATTAGAATTCTGTTAGGAGCAGAAGCCTCAAATGAACTGACCTGAAGCAAGAAAATTACTTGTAAATGAGTGAAGGCTAGAACCAGACTTAACTTTGGTTATTTTCTCTCTGCATCCATCATGTTTAGTGATTAGGCTTTGTTTAATATCAAGGACAAACAGTGGTTTAGCACAGCTGTTCTGTCACTTGCATTTTCCTGCAAATAAAACCATTAAACAGGCTTATTTTTCTGACTACCAGCTCTGTCTATGGCAAGAAGAAATTATTACCCCCCATACATTCCTTTTCCATTCCAAAGCACAATGATCTTCCTTGGCTACTGAATGGCTAAAAGATGGAACAGATTGTTTTCAATGTGACTCTGATAGACCTTTGTCTTCCCCACACTGTCTGGCTTTAATTCTTCTTAGAATGGCATTAGCATTTGTTGAATATATACAATTATATTTGCTGAAACTGTTGTATACAAAGAAAGCTCTGCTGCAGACTCTGTTCTTCAATAGAATTGTAAAGTCTTCATGCCAGCCACGAGGATTGCAAATCTCTGATTATGGGATTACATTTTCTGCAATCAGGAGGGTTTTGTGGCAGAGTATTTTTAGTTTTGCTGCCTGTTTTGTCTCCCTGTTCTTCATCTGTAAATACATCCCTTCCCAAAATTTCCTTCTTTGCTGGGTTTGCTGTACAAAAATCTTACGAATGGCTGAGACATCCATTCATAAGTTTAAACAGTTTATTCAGGCTACTTCTTCTCTGTCTTTGTAAGGAGACACTATTGTGAAAGGAGAATTAATTCTTAGATTTTTGATTTTTAAGCATTTGTTTTCTGAGAGCAGAGACACGTGAAATGGTTGTGCAAACTGAGCACATCTGTCTGAATCTTTTCCTTTGGTCTCCCTTAAAGGGGCTTCTTGCTCATAGAGCTCACGCTGTATTGATGACAGATATAACAACTGGGCAGATTTTTATTTTCCAGCCACACAAACTGGCATTTTAATAGTCTTATATTCTAATTCCAGGATTAAATGGGGAAAAACATACAAGAAACACAGTGCTCTGGGAGGTAGGGATGTACAGTGTGGAAATGGAGAGAGAATGTTGAGATGTCTGGGTTAATCCTGTTCAGTGGCATTAAGTCACCTGCTGACTCAGCTTGGGAGTTGTTGTAATTCATAGGGGATTTATGGTTCCCTGATGCTGCCTCAGGAAAGGTGTGGAAGATTCTCAGATTCTCCAATGTTGGTTGTGACATTTTTGTTGCTTTTTTTGGTGGGGAGGTTGTTTGCATCTCCAGGTGATCAAATGAAGGTAAAGCTTGTGTTTTGAGGGGAGGGGAAATGTGACAAATATCGCCAATAGATGGAGTATTGGTCACTATAAGAGCAGAAAATATAGGGATGTTAAATATACATATTCATACCTTCTGATTCCTAGAAGCCCTTAATCCTATATAAATGAGGCAAAATCTTACATAAGCAATAAGAAAAATTGTCCCAGGAAGCCACCAAGCCAGAAAGGCCTCGAAGGAGAGAGAGAGTCTTTTCTCCTTTAAATTATCTAAGGGGATCTCACATTTTTGGGAAACACCTACTGCTTCCTCTGCAGCACCCAAAACCTGCTCATATCATGTCTTTGGTGTGGAACAATGCAGCTGGAAGTGGCACCTGCAGGTCTGACCTGGTTTATACTTTAACTACTGATGATCTGCCCTCCCCAGGCAGGGAATTGCTCAATGCTTAAAATCCCATCCAGAATTTTGTTTCTATTTTGGGAACTCTGAATCCTAAGGCCATATGGAGTCTCAATGTTCTTTCTAGAGCAAAATTTTGTCTTTTATTTTAACTCCAGTCAAAATATATAGATTTTCCTTTATCTTCACACCTCCACCTTTGACCTTCAGTAGAATAGAACAGACTATTTCCATGGTGGGGGAGCACAACCATCACTTACTCCAACTGCCTGAGCAGTTCAGGGCTGACTAAGCTAAAGCTTGTTCTCAAGGGCCTTGTCCAAATGGCTCCTAAACCCTGAGACACCTGGGCCCTCAACTGTCTCTATAAGAAGCCCTTCCAGCACTTAGTCATTCTCTCTGGAAAGAAATGCTTCCTAAGGTGTGGTAAAAGCTAGAAGAGCTTTTCCCATATCCCATCAGTAGATACCATGTTCCTTCCTCTGTAGAGAGCATTGAGGTCACCCTCCTTTTTCCCAAGTTTAACAAGCTCAGAGTCCTCAGCTCCTCACAGAACATCCCTTCCAGCCCTTTTTAGCAGCTCTGCCTCCTTCTGGGTGTATCAAGGACTGGAGAGACACTGCATGTCCCTGACTTTTTCATCAGATTCATTAATGTCTTGTGTTTATATTTAGAAAAGGAAAGTAATTTTGAAAGGTTTTTTTGCTTAGTTTTCACCCTCACCAACCTCCTGC
>NW_005054445.1:318570-333331 GCF_000277835.1 Geospiza fortis
ATGGAATGAGGTGACTTCAGTGCTAGAAATGTGGTATGGGGGCAGCAGCAGTGACAGCTCTGCAGTGAATCCCTCACACAAACAACTTTAATGTAGGTCTGAGTAGCAATAGATATTAGATAATGTCCAGACAACATCCAAAAAACCTTTATTTTTTCACCCATTTTGTTTTTCTTTTTATTTTCTTTCCCTCAAATATCAATCATCATTTCTTGTTCTGTTGTCTTACGAGTTAACGCCTGTATATCTCAAGCTCCAGCCAGTCTACTTGATTTTCTTTCCCTTTTCTGGTGGGTTATGACTTGAATGAGTGCCAAGATAATCTTGGCTGTTCTTGAGGGCACCTCATCTCAATATTCTTTATTGCTGGAGTCACCGGAATGAACCTGTGGCTGGAAGGACCATGATAAATTCAATATTTTAAAACACTCTCCTAATCAGAACTTTTGACCTGTACTTCTGGACTTATTTTTCTCAGGAAGACACTCACTTATCTATTCTAAGTACCTTTATTTAACATGAATATATTTCATGGAGGCAGGTTCTCAAATTTATAACATTCTGAAGAAGATTTAGAACTCAGCAGACTTGAACAATTCAAAACTAATAGCGACCTCTAGTGACTAGAGAATTCAGTAGGTCTTCCAGAACAAGCTTGAATTTGTTGTAAATCCAGTATTTTATAAAAGTTTAGAATGGAATTATATTATTTAAGAGAGGAAATTTTTGCTTTTATGCCTTTTTCAGCTGAAATTCATGATTTGTAGCTAAAACTGATATCTACTTGGAATTTCCTTTCTTAATAATCCTTGAAGATATTTTAATACTTTTATTCTAGTCTAAAATAATTAGACCTTATTTGAAGCATATCTGAAATTCTTTGCTGTATTTTCTCTGGCATATAGAGGAGAAAATGAGAATATTCCAACTGACTTCACACTTCATCTCAAACTCTTTGCATGGGTTTCATTTTACAAATGCTGTCTCCTGTGTTCTGAGTCCCCAGTTGGGTTTGAGAACTTCTCACATGGCTTTTTGATTAAACTGGAGATAATGTTCATTTAAAACCACAAAATATTGTGCTTTTAATGCCATTTTCTGTAAGAGTTAATATCTCACTTCTGGAAATATTTTGGATTTCATGATGCCCTGCCTTGAATGCACTCAGAGCACCCGGTGCTCGGGTGTAGTAAAGTCATGGAATGGTTTGAGTTGGAAGGGGCCTTCAAAGGTTTCCTAGTCCAACCCCTCAATCACTGACACATCTTTTGCTTGGCGCTGGATGGCAGATGTGAAATTGATTTTGTTCCTACTATTCAAATAAACGTGACATGGGTCAGTGGTGGCTGTGATGGGTTATTAGACTTCATGATCTTAAAGGCCTTTTCCAACCAAAATGATTCTATGACAGTGCATAGAGTCATCTATTACCCAGCCACCTTTTAACATTCCCAGTATTCTCCCACACAATTACTGCAACAGCTGCACTAAATAATAGCTGTTTATTTCTGTTAATGACGTGCACTGAAAACTTCTTATTTTTTTGTTAAATATACAATTTTACTTATGGGTAAATTACACTATTGCAGGGACACGACACAATATTACTTAAGGGGAGGAAAATGTGGAAATAGAGGAAATACAAATTCTATATAAAGCTCATCTCCACCAACAGAAACTGTGTAGAGGAATTCCTCATTGATCAGGGGCATGGGTTGCCCCTTAGAGGGATAGAACAACCCAGCTTAACCTAACAAGGGACTGGTGTCCTTGGGGTCACCTTGAAGGTCCAGAAAGAGGAAATGTTGCGATGTTGCAAGAGCTAAGATGGACGTTAGATCGGATGCTTTAACCACAAAAAGGGCTGTACCCAATCATGCGGTGCCTTGATGCTTACCAATGAAATAGAGTAGCAGATGCACGATCAAGGCTGTGCAACCAATCGTAGATAGTTGGCTGCCGCATGCACAAGGGAAATGTGTATAAAAAGAGTGTCGTTCAGGCAATAAAGGGAGAATGCCATGTAACTGTATCAGTGTGATTGTCGTTACTCGGCTGGCTCTCCACGGGACCCTTGTCAAAACTGCAGTAAAACATAACCCAAATGAAAAGAGGAAGTCTTGCACTTGTCATTCTCACTGTTTCATTTAGATATTACTGAAATGAAAAGGCTTTTTGGTTTTGGTTTGGGTTTTTTTTTTGTTTTTTGGAGGAAATAATACAAAAAGCTGGAAATATGACAGGTCAGTCAGTGACAGAACACCATGTCAACCTTCAGTGGGGCCCTCAGTGAGCAATTGCCATTCAATTTCAAGGAGGTGTTGCTGGCTAAAAAATCTGCCCAAGGATGCTGATCAGGTTGTTATGTAATCAAAGACGTGGCTTGCTGACAGAAGCTTGGGATGCAAATGTTCTGCTGTGCTGTAACCTCAGTGAGGTTATACTAGACACAACTTTTATCAGACCTACAAATCCATATATTGAGTATAACTACTGCTCCTGTTAAGCAGGGAGTTTAATGTTGCTGCTTATGAATAGTCTTGTTCATTGCTAAGCCAGTCTTAATCCAGATGAGATAAATTGTCTAAAATATTTGGAGCCATTTAGATTTAAAATCACTGAGAATCTGAATCCCTTTAACCTTTGACATGTACACAACTCATAACACAAGTCCATAATTAGTTGTTCTGTTCATGTTTGCTTTGACAGATCCAGTGTTTTCCTGGTTTGCTAGAGAGCAGATTTGCTTTTGATGTGTTTTTCATATCCTTTCTGTGCCCTGACATTAAATACTCTGGAGAGGCATTGCTTCATGATGATTTCAGTGTCAGGTAGAAGAGAAATTTTGGGTTATTTACTATTAGATTCTGTACTTCTATGTAATTGCTGAACTGAGACCAGACTTCTCATGTGTGAGAAGAGGTGGTTGCTTGAGTTAGTGTTTTGGTTGTGGATCCTTTTGTAGAAGTTATTTTGATTGCATGGTAAAGAGATTTATGTGATGGTGTTGAAGGTTCTATAGTAAAATTTACTATCAATAGCAAAATTCCGTGTTTGTTTTGTGGTTTTTGTTTGTTTTTAAATTGAGAATTATACTTAAAGCAACACCATGTTTTCCAGAGAGTGAATCTTTTACAGAAATTACAGTGCTGCTATGGAGAAAAGCTTTAGAGAAACACATACTTTTGAAATTGCTTGCCTCTATGAAAACTTAGGATATAAACTTCAAAAGCTTGGTTCTTATTTAAAAAACAGACATTTCAAAAGTGAACAAGATTGTCCAAACCTTCTTAGTGTCCAGCACCTTAAAAATTCAGCCCTTGGAGGGTTCCTCTTGCAGGCTGTGGAGCTTTGCAGCAACATGGGCTGTTCTTACCCCTGTTCTCAAAGAATAAGCCTTGATTGGTACTTTTTCCCTTATTTGGCTTCAATACCATCTCTTAAATCTTGTTTGGGACGATAAGACTCAGTCATATTGGCTTATGTCCGTGGTGTTACCGCTGCTACCAAGGTTGGGCAGGGTTTGGAGCAGCCTGGGACAGTGGAAGGTGTTCCTGCCCATGGCAGCGAGTGGCACTGGATGAGCTTTAAGGTCCTTTCCAGCCCAAACCATTCTGAGATTCTATGATCATAGAACTTTTTCAAAAATACATCAGGGAAAAATATATCTGGAAAATCCCAAAGAAATTTTAAAAATTGAGCAATTAAAATGCATATCCTAGAATAATTGTGTCAATGGGAAATCTTTGAATAAATTGTTTTTAAAAGGGGCTTTTTTTTGGACAAACAAGCTGAGATTTAGCTCCGAGAATTTTTTTGAACTCATAGCTTTATGCACCATTAATGATATGATACAAATTGTTTTAAAAATGGAGTTGCAACAGAACCAAACCAAATATGAGGCATCAGCCTCTGTGTTGTGTGGGGTTTTTTCAGAGCACTCTTCCAAAGCCAGAGTCAGTATTGACAGCAGCACTCCCTCCTGTTTGTTTTATCCCTTCTTTTTTTTTTTTTTTTTTCTGTTCATTTTTAACTTCTACTGAGTTGTTTGTGGTAGCAAAGTTTAGGAGGAAACTCAGGCTGATGCTTCAGATTTGGAGAATTGCAACTGGGGATGTTTGCCACCCTTCAATGCTCTTTACACCTCTCATTCTGAACTCAATTACGTAATTTTGAGGGTGAATTATAGAGGGTGATGCTCGTCTTACTAACTTCCAGTTTTAATTGAAGACTCAGATGAGTCATAGACTGGCAGGGGGAGAGGCACCTCCTCTTTGGGGTGTGCTGGGGTTCCTCTAACAAATAGTGAGGGTTCCTCTAACAAATAGTGAGGCAGAGAGAGAGTGCTCTGTGTTCTGCATGTCCTACATTTGTAGGTCGTAGCTGCAGGCACAGCACTCCCTGGCAGAACCTTTTTAGAGATCACAACCTCACTAGGCTGGAGTTGAAAAATAACACAGTGCTGCTCTCTCTTTTAATTTTTTATAGTTCATTTCTGAGGTGACACACAGCTTCTGGAGCAAGGCCTCAGATTAGACCCTGTAGGCAGGATCTGGACTAATAAGATGTTGTGCTATGATTATTTCAAACTCTGCTTTGCCTGTCTCCATTACTTTTGTATTTTGTGTAAAAGGAAAGCCAGATTTGAAGGTTATATTCGCTTACCCAAATGTCAAACTCTTTATGAACATCTCAGCTGACATTTTTCTCCGTGCTTGGTGAGGAATGATCCAAATGTGTGACACTAGTGCCACACCATCTGCATCCTACTCGCCATGCTCAGACATGAAAGCTCGATTTGGTCTTTGTCTCAGAGAGCTGATAAAGACCTGAGGTTGGAAAATGTTAACATAATAGCTTGACATTTTGCTTCTTTTTGTCCAGCTTGGGTTGAAAGGAACTTCATGTGTTTAATCTAAGGGAAATACTTCTGTGTGAAATATTTAATGGACTGATTACTTCCACTTCAGCCTTTGCTTGCACGCACCTCTTTCAGGAGAGTACAACCCCCTTTCACTAGTAGTTAATGCTTCCAAAATGACAGAGGTGGTTCCATTTCTGTCATACTCAGAAGTTTCTGGTGTGTATTTGATATCAGAATTTTAGAAAGGGCATGAGAGTCAGTAGTGTCTAATTAGACACCTAATTAAGGGGCTGTGATTTCTCTATGTTGCCATGTAAGTTCAAGGCTGAGTTTTTTTGGTTTTTTTTTTTAATCTAGGTTACTTTATGGAAAGTATTTGAGGCAGTGTGCAAGGGAAACTTCTTGTCTGGGTGCATCAGGTTCCAAATATTAGACAGACACCAAGCAATGCCTCCCAGGAATGGCAGCAATGGTGTGAGCTGTGTCAGCTGTTTTACACAGCAGCTTCTGCTCCCAGGAGAGTAAATGGATTTGTGCAGAACTAGAATCCTGCTCTGGAGCTGAGCCAGACCTGCAGGCTCCTGAAAAAGAGGGAAGTGTCTGTGTCTTACTCCAGCTGGAGGAACACAAAAGGTCTCAAGGACTCCCTGGCCCGGGACAGGGCTGCTGCTGGGAATAGGAACAAAAACCAGGGCAAAAAGCCAGACACAAAACTACCTTGTCATGTGTTTCTTTTAAAATACCACCAAAGGCTTTCTCTCTCTCCCCTACCCTCTCTCTCACTCCCCCTCCCAGCATGTGTGAACCCAGCACAGCCAAAATGGGATATTTTGCTTAATGGTGTGTATAGTGAAAGCCTACACCAGGTTAGGAGCCTTGGAGATGATGCTTCATATACCTTCCTTATGAGCAAGACTTTGTGCCAATTCTTGGTTTAACAAAAATTGCAAAATAATTTACATTCCTTAAGCCGAGGGGGTTTTTTTCTCCCATTTTCCCAATTTTTTTTTTTGGCCAGGTTGACTTAGGCTTGTGTTAAGAAGTATTACACAAATTATTCCAAATACAAATTACCAAATTATTGAAAAAGTCTGGAAAAGTTAGAGGCTGTTAAATAGAAATAAACCCAAGTTTATCAGGTCAAACCCTGCTAATAAACTGCTGGTCATTTTACCCAGGCAAAGGAAGCCACTGGCACCAACTCAAGCTTTTCAGAACCTTCTCTTTACATTAGAGATATTATCAATTATATGGTATCTTACTGAAAAGAATGTTAAAATTGTTTTGGAAGGAACTTATCCTTGATGGCATTGCACAACAGATGACAGGAAGAATTGACCCTCAATAATCAATTTATTTTGGAGCTCTATTTGGGAGAAAATTCACTGAGTGAAGGTCTCCTGTTAAAATAAAAATATTTTAAAAGCCATAAAATATCTACAGAAGAACTCTTGCACTTCTCCTATTAACTTCAAAAAAACTTGTAAATAGAAAACATTTAAAACAGAAATTTAAAATGTTGATTTTTTTAACAGAAAATATGAAAGAAAACTTTCTGAGCTTTCTTTTCTCCATTTGTGAGACTCACAAGGAAAATTATGTTATCCAAAGTGTAAGATGAGATGCATTATTGGGGTATCAGTCAGAGGATATTCAAATAATGATTTTCACAAAATTGGTAGGTAAGCGCTTTTGACACAATCATATTTTGCTTTTTAAAGCCTGCTTGTACATAATTATATACTCAATTCATATGACTGACAATGGTTATTTCCTTCCTTTAAAATCGAAGCAAATAGTTTGACAAGAAAATAAATAAACTAATTCATACTTTCTGTCACTGATCATGAAAAACAAGCTGCAAATATAGAGGTAATATCTTATCTGATAATTCAGCTTAGATTTTTGGACTGTTTCCATGGACTATGTTGCTGGAAATAACTGTGCTTCTATTCAGAAATTACCCGCACACACTTCCACTTTTTACCCTTTTATTTCTTCAGTTAATGTCTAAAAGCTTTGTAACTTGAGCTTTAGATTTTGGAAATAGATTCCTTTGACTCTCCTTCTGTTTGGTATTCCTTTTTCTTTCTATAATTGTTGTCCAAGTTGTTCAGTGCTGTTTTAACTTTTACATTGCATATATTAACTTTAGTAAATTGAGAATCTCAAGGACAGAAAGCCAAGAGACTTAGGGATTAGAAGCTGAGTCATTGGTGTTTAGTAGCATGCTGAGGTTTTGTGACATCCAAAACTTCAGCAAGGGTCTGGCAGGTGTGATGCAGAAATTAGATACCCATGCCAGTCTGGATCACCAACAGGAGGCTGGGCCGGGGTCCTCAGGACATCTGAAATGTCAGTAGGTAGGTGAATTTAAAGAATTAAATCCAGCCCTTACATTTTACTGAAAGGAAAATGGGAGTGCAGAATCTCACTCCATGAATTCATACAATTATTTGGGGGGAAAAGGACCCTAAAGATAATCTCATCCCACCCCTGCCATGGCAGGGACACCTCCCACTGTCCCAGGCTAGCCCTGCCCTCCGGCACTGGGAGCCATTCCCTGGCTCCTGTCCCTCCAGCCCTTGGCAATTGTCTCTCTCCATCTTTCCTGCAGCTCCTTCAGGCCCTGCAAGGCCACCCTGAGCTCACCCAAAGCTTCTCCTGTGCAGGTGAACAATGCCAGCTGTGCCAGCCTTTCCTCCCAGCAGAGCTGCTCCATCCCTCTGCTCATCCTGGTGCCTCCTCTGGGCTCTCTGCAGCAGCTCCAGGTCCTGGCTGTGCTGGGCCCAGGGCTGGGGCAGCTCTGCAGCTGGGGTCTCACCTGAGGGGCAGAGGGACAGGATCCCCTCCCCTGCTGCCCACGCTGGGCTCAGCCCAGGGCAGGGCTTTGGGGTCCCAGGGCACGGCCGGGGCAGGGCCAGCTCTGCCCCACAGCTCCCCCAGGGCCTCTCCCAGGGCTGCTCCAGCTGCTCAGCCCCAACCTGAACTGATCCCGGGGACTGCCCCCAACCCAGGTGAAGAACCTCTGCACTGGGTAGAGCAGCTTGTGGCCCTGCATGGTTTCTTGAGCCAGAAAGAACAATTCCAGCTCTGCTCAAAAAGTCAAACTATTGACAATATAAATCTGGACCAAGTCCCATTTTTATTGTCAATTACTTTCTTTGGTGGATAATTTCAACATGTTTCTATTAAGAGTAATTCATGTCACCATTGTTCTTCAGAGTTTTTTGTCTAAGGATATCTGGGCTGCTTTCCTGTATTTTGTCTGCAGTTTTCTGTTTATAAACCCCATGTTTTGGGCTTGAACTGGAGGCTTAGGTCACCTGTGCTCTGCTGAAAGTAGAGCCACCAGGAGTTAATTAGGATGAACTTCTGTGGGATGAGTCCAAGGCAAGCATAGCTAAAAATTTGTGACATAAGCAATGGAGCAGCAGAATCCCTATGGTATGAGCAGCTCCTTTTGTACTTATGCTGCTTCAGCACTTTTTCATTAGCTGGTCTCGTTTTCCCACCTAAATCTTAACCATCCAGACTGTTTTCTGTCGCCACAGGCACAATTCCATCTGAACTGTGCTTTTCTGTCTTTCAGTCACACAGCCAGAATGCCATTAGAACCTGATGCCACAGCCGGGTTAAGGAAATTACTTTCTAATCCACCTAAATGTTTTAACCCCCTGGATGAAATAAGAACTAAATGCATTTTCAACCATTTAGCAGTGATCCATATTTGGAGAGAAAGTGACTCAAAGACGAAGAGACATCTCCCTAAGAGCTCTGGAGTTTGCTCCCTGCTGAGCTGACCTGCTGCTGAGGTGAGAGGATTTTTGGAGATCCCTCTCACTCCACAGGCATGGCAGGAAATGGTCCCCCTGCCCCAGTTAATTCAGTACTTAAGTACTTCCCTTATTTTCTTTCCGAAGGAATGGAGGTAAATTCCACCATCTGGGTTCATTCTCTTGATTTCAGGTTATTATTGATATGCAGAAAGGATATTTTATATGAAATAAAGCTATTTAATATCAACCTAAAACAATCTCCTGGCTTCTTATTACAAGTACTTTGCTATGAGTTTTTTACACACAAGCTTTTTCTCAAATAAGAAAAATTGTTTCCATTCTGGAGAACTATTTTGACAACTTACTGAATTAAATAAAACTGGGATCTACATTACACGAACTAAATGTTTTAAATGGAACTATTTTATTTGCTAACGTGTGACGCTGCCAGTGTGTTTGCTTTGCTAACTGGGATTTCTGTTCTCTGTTATACAATATCAAGCCTGATCTTTAATTTTCCAAAGGACCTCTGGGTATCAAACTAAGTTTCCATTGATTTTGAATTGTCTCTGTGATAAAATAGAGATGGTATTAAAGTATTTTCTTCATGGAAGGAGATATCTGTCACTATTTTTCACTGCAGTCATGCTTGAAAAATTGCTATGCTCCTTGTTCTATCTAATCTGGCTATAATTAATATTCCATAATGTGTAGGAAACCAAAATACCTTTGCTAACAGCTGGATAGTGTGTACCTAAATTTCTGCCATCTGGTCCTACAGTCTTGGCTAACACAGGGGGCTGAACTTATCACAAAGTCAATATTCAACAGAAATACAAATTAGGAGGGCTGGTGAGCAGAAGAGCAAAGGGAAAGATTAAATACGTATAGCAAGGAGATGGAATTTTACAGTTAATTCTTCACCTAAAATACTTTCTCATTTGTGTCTTTATACAGCACCTCAAGCAAGAAGCTGAACTGTTTGAGTATGCTAATGGATTCAAATGTTAATCAATATCCTATCTTTGCCCTCTGCCCTTTCTGCCCTCATCAGTGAAATTGTGCCCAGATCCCTACCCTGACTTCCCACCTCTGCTTCCAGCTGGCCCTGCTGTTCTTGTTGCCTGGATACAAGTGAAGCATGTGGAGGAATGCTCCTGAGCTGCTGTGGGATGGCCCCTTTATCACAGGGATTCATCCACGGATTAGCTGGGAAAATGGCTCAGCCTTTTGTGCAGACCCCCGAAGGAGACACAGCTCGGCTGGGCTGCTCCCACAAGGGGCCTTGCTCTCCTTTCACACCACTGAGCTGATGCTTTCCTGCCAATGTCAGCTATCTACTGGAAAGAATTATCCAACTCCCAGGAGTGGTAAACTCCAAATGGACTTATGCACATTGCTCATAGATTCCTTTGGAGTACCTGAGCACCCTTTAACCAGACCTGTATTTTCTTCCAAAATCTCTTTAACGATGGGAGGAACCGAGGACCAACCAAGATGGAGAGGAACTGCTGCAGCAGAAAATCTTGGACCAGGATATTTCCTCTTGCCTTCCCAAACAAAGACTGTGTTGAAGTCCATGTTGACGGGCCAACAGGGGTCACCCAGGCTCTTGCTCTCTTCATGGCCCATATTAGCACAATTTCCCAGTTTAATCCCTTGGGGAATGCTCAGATCTTGTTGTGCTGCAAGGAAAGTAACCCAGAACAGTTTGTGATCAAAATTATCAGTGAGGATGTTTATTTTCTGAAATTTCCATAATCTATGAGAATTGCAACCATTGACTGTCACTTTGAGAGCAGGATGGTCAGAAGACTTGCAAAGCAGGGTGTTCCTGAAGTTTTTGTAGCTGAAAGGAAACGCCGATTTTCATCGCTAGTGAGGAGTCAGTCCATTCTTATTCCTTCTCTCTACTGTTTGGCACTTCACAGCATAGTAGAAAAAAATTATTTACCAAAAATAAGAAGGACTAGTGATCAGAAGTGACAAAAAAAGTGTGTTTTCCATATTTATTCCACATGCATTCAGGACCTCGGATCATAACAAAGTTATTGTCTTGGCAGCTGATAAAAGGTGTATTTTTTAGACATATCAGTGGTAAGAAGCTCATCCCTAAGTAGCAAAATACAAATTTACCTGGTTCTTATATTTAATCTTTGGGAGGGTTTACAAAAACTGAGTTTTTCCAATGGGTTTTTCATATAAGGAGTAGTTAGGTTAATGTGTTTGTTTCTCTGGGACAACATAACAGTTTAAAAACACAAATAGTAAAAAATGCATGTTATGCATTATGATACTTTAAAAGCTGCCACTAATTCGTGTAAGAAGTTCTATTGTTATTCCATGAAAAACAGTGCTGTTTAAAATAAGTTAAGACAATAGAAGGCTTTCTCACAGAAACTCATTACATCACAGTCTGTTAAAAATCATGTTTTGCCTTGTAGTGTTTTCTCCTAATTCTCAAAGCCAAGAGAACCACACAATCGTAGGCTGGCTTTGTATGAATATGCAGAAAGAGTATTTAAGCATTAGGAACTTTAATTATGCAGAAGCTTTACTGAGGGATTTTAAATAAAAGTATTGTGCACATTATAGTATATTGAGCAAAGTATATTTCTAGCACTGCTATGAAATATTGCTGTAGTGAGGACAGGGCAATTCAATCAATAACAATAAATGTTTTGGGGTTTTTTATTCCTCAGATACCAGAATTTGTCAATCTCTGCTAGCTCCATGTAACTTTTCAGAATGTCTCAGAAAGATTGTGTGGTGTTTCCCTCACTGCCTTAGGAGCACTTGGGAGTGTTGATGCAGGTAAGTGGCCACATCTGTTTCAGTCTGGTTCTCCATCACCTGCAGCCTGCAGTGAGGTGCCAGATGTTCTGTTCAGCTGGGTAAGACCTGCTTAGCAGCTCAAAAACCTTTTGAAGAGCAAAAAGATTAAAAAAAAAAATCATATCTTGAATCTTCTTGAATTTCACTTCTGGAAAAGTCTCAGAGCTTCTTATATATCCCACAGGCATGTTTTCTGTTGTCTTTCCTAGAATTTAAAAAGACCATTTAAAAAGGCCTCTTAGCTGGACTTGTAGCCCAGGCAACAGTTACAATAAGTGCTGCTTATTTTAATTTTGGGGGTCACAATAAAGATATGATTGCAACAGGCAACAATTTAGAAACCATAGATGCAAGGTTCTGGGGGTGAAGATAGTGCCACCTTGAAACACTTCACAGTTCCCATCACAGTCCCTCTTAAGTCCCTGTCCCTTGAAATTTAAATATAAGTAACCTGTATGTGCTTCAATCCCAATTCAGCAATTTATTAATTAATTGTTATTTAAAGATTGCTGCTGTGTGTGCCTTTCTGAAATGCATTAGGTGTCATCAAACAGAAGTTCTGTGTGTGAAATCCTGTATCATTGAGTTGAGTGAAAACACCACATTTATTTCTATTGAGATTTTCATGTTTAATAATGGTGTGAATTTCAATATGTGCTCTTACCTTTTGCATTTGACCGTTTGAAATTTAGATCTGTATAATGAAGAATGACTGATCTACAGTTGTCTGGCATTCTGAGCAACTTTAATGAGCTAGCAAGTAGCATTTATTTAAAAATTTTATCTCACATATTCTAAAAAGAGACAAAGAGTACATGACATGTAAGACAGAGAGAGACAACTGACAAGGGCTGGAGGGACAGGAGCCAGGGAATGGCTCCCAGCACCATAGGGCAGGGCTGGATGGGATCTTGGGAATGAGGAATTGTTCCCTGTGAGGGTGGGCAGGCCCTGGCACAGGGTGCCCAGAGCAGCTGGGGCTGCCCCTGGATCCCTGGCAGTGCCCAAGGCCAGGCTGGACACTGGGGCTGGAGCAGCCTGGGACAGTGGGAGGTGTCCCTGCCATGGCTGGGGTGGGGTGAGATGAACTTCAACGTCCTTCAAACCCAAACTATCCCATGATTCTCTTCAATAATTCTAAGATATTATAATTTAATATCTGATTGCAGATTGCAGTTTAATAAGCACTGACACTATTTTCCACATGACTTCCAGAGAGGAGTCTTGTGCCCCAAATCCACTGATTTGGCGGGTCAGTCTGCAGGAACAAGAAGGGGCACACTTGGTTTCTTAATATGCCTTCATTGTGGCCTATGAAACTATTTTTGGCTAAACTATTCATTAGGTTGTTTCAAAGAATGACCACAGCACTACAGTTTGTTCCTTTCCCTCATAAAAATATGGAGGTGTGTACTCAAAAATTGCAGCAGTTGCTTTTCAGCTTTGGGTGACAGACGCATGAAACAAAGAGACCTTTCCAGCCTTCTACTTCCACACTCTCTTCCTTATAAAACTCTATTTTACAGACCTTAACATTTACAAAAGAAAAAACATATGAGAACAGAAGAGCAAAAGGAAAAGCACTGAAATAAATAAAAAAGTAAGTACCTCCATCATAACTGTGCTCTAAACTGGAAAGAAAGCCCTAATGACAAAGAAACACGCTTTTTGCTAAGTATAGGTTTTTTCTGAATCATATTATCAATCATAGCTGTTCACAGAAAACCATAAAATGCTGAAATAACAGTAATTTCAGAAGAAATCTGCTTCTAGTCAGATCCAGCTCTCTCCAAGGGAGGAATCAGTAGTCATTCCCTATTTCTGGTTTCCCCTTCTTTACCATTTGCCCGGAGTTCTTTTTTTTTTTTTTTTTTAGTATAGGTTTTTTCTGAATCATATTATCACAGGTGTAACATGAAAGTGGCCTTGTTTTGTGAAATAATTAAATAATTTGCTTTAGTCTGGGTGATGATAAGCAGCATCCCTTGTCAACCAGCATTTTGACTTTTGTATCCTGCTGATCCTGAGCACAGCAACAGCAGAAAATTGTGGGCTCTGTTGGGTACTCTTCAAAATGATTGGTTTTATTACCTTTTTGGATTATAATTTATGGATTTAGATAATTACATACACAGACTTGAATCTCAATTATCTCATCATTACTCTTGGACAACACACTAAATATTACAGTCAAAACCTGAAAAGCTTTCTTTAGAAACTGTACTACTGAGTTACATTTCAGCAGTTTCAAATTATTTTTTCTGTATTATGATGGAAATAATATCTGTTTTGGCCCTAAATATGTACAGATAAATCTATTTTGAGGCAATACTTCACTGAGGTGTGGAGAGCCTGTGGGGACAGGGTTGCTGGGCATTTCTTCCTCCAGACTTCATCTGCTTCTATTCTTCTTCATTCTCTTCTATTTATTTATACAACACAGGGAAGCTTTTCTAGGACCAACATTTTTCCAGGAAAATCTATGGATTTGATTTTCCATTGCAGTGTCCTGACACTGTGAAAGGAACATGAACTGATGAACACAATTGTTTTCTCAACCCTAAAGCCTTTAAGAGATCTCAGGCTTCCTCTTGGCCTGCAAGGGATTACAGGAGTGTTTCTTCTGGAGTTTTGGATCTTTGTCCAGCCTTTCCACAGCTCCATATGACATTCGACACTTCAGCTCTTGCTTCTTCTGAAGCAACTCTCTTTCATAAATAATAAAACTCACTGTAGAAGAGATGAATTAGTATGAGGCAAATTGGAAGGGGGCAGGAGGGAGATGCTTCCATAAGAAATATGACATGATTAAAAATGCAGGACATAAATCATGGACCTGCTTAAAAAATGAAAAGTGTTTCATGGTGCCATATTTGGGATATTGGGAAGAAACTCTAGTAACATGGGCAGGGACACCTCCCACTGTCCCAGGCTGCTCCAAGCCCCAGTGTCCAGCCTGGCCTTGGGCACTGCCAGGGATCCAGGGGCAGCCCCAGCTGCTCTGGGCACCCTGTGCCAGGGCCTGCCCACCCTGCCAGGGAACAATTTCTGTCAGAGCCACACTGATTTATGCCAACAAATCAGACTCCAGTCCAGCAGCCTTTTTGCGACACAACACTGAAGGGCAATGATGGTACTTTTCATATTTCTGTCTCTTTTTCTGAAGGAGGACATTTCAGTCATTGTGGGCCATTTTCACTGAATATTTTACATGTATGAGAACATTCATTGTGGCATGCATTGCAAGCTCAAAAATAAAAGAGAGGCCTGAACCACCCATTTC
>NW_005054445.1:333358-357083 GCF_000277835.1 Geospiza fortis
TTTACATAGAGAAAGGGAGAAGCAGTTGCTTTAAAAGCACTGTGCAAACTTTTATGCCCATTCCTGTGTGTGCACACACACTTTGCTGCTACAAACAGAAGCAGAGGTATAATTGCCTTTGCTCAGTTTGGCTGTCCTCCAAAAATGATGCAGAAAGTCACTTCTTAAAATTATTCTTAGCCGAACTTCCCAAAGTCCTGGAGATGTCTTTCCAGGAGCCATATGTATGGTTTGGGCACACATTGCTATTTTGCTGTGTGTTGTGGGAGGTATGCACAGGAGGACACAGAAAGAGCTGCATTTCCATATGTAGGATGACTTTTTTAAAAGGAAAAAACATGTATGACCAGAATTTGTCTCCACAGTTTTGGAGAATGGTGCAAAAAGAACATATACAGCAAGATGAGAGGCATATGAGCTCAGGCAGGCTCTGAGATGGGACATGGGGGAATTACTGATTAGAAAAACTTGTTTGTCTGTGTTGGGATCAAAGGGGCAAAACAGAGTCCATAGCACTCACCATTTTTTAATTATAAACTCCAATTAAGTGATGCAGAATAATCTTCACCATTCCATCTGGCAGCTATGAGGAGAGAGGGAGAACAGCAGCTAATGACATTAATCAAGGCTTGAAGCAGACAGGTTCAAGTACCACAGACTTTGCTTTAAAAAATGAGCTGAGGACAGGGTTAGTCTTTAAATAACATTCCAAAAAAGCTTCATGCAGCCCAAGAGAGAGAAGCAACATTAACCTGGGCCTCTTTCTTTAACTCTTAGGCTGCTGGCCTAACTGCAGCCACATGACCAGAATCCTCTCATTGGCTACTGGTTACTCAAGTCATACAGGGGGTTAATACTGAAGTGTGGGAAAGAACTTTAAGAAACACTAATGCCAGGCACTGGTGTCTGTGTAGAGAAAAAAATGTGAATCTGAACATCACAAGGGTTCAACAAGGAAAACATAATCTTTTTTTAAAAAAAAAAACAAAAACAACTAACAAGTGATCCATGAAATCACCAACCCATTTTAACATGTAATGTGGTAGTTGGGATTGGACATTTCTCACAGACCACAAGTGACAGGACGAGGGGAAAGGGCCTCAGGCTGGGCAGGGCAGGCTCAGGGTGGGCACAGCAGGGATTTCCCCATGGAAAGGGGGCTCAGGCCTCGGCAGGGGCTGCCCAGGGGGGTTTGCAGTGCCCATCCCTGGAGGGGTCCCAGGAAGGGCTGGAGGTGGCACTCAGGGCTCTGGGATGGGGACAGGGTGGGCATCGGGCACAGGTGGGACTTGGCCTTGTAGCTCTTTTCCAATTTGAATGATTCTGTGAGGTTTTTCCAACAGAATCTTTGATTTTGGAAAAGGATGGAACCACAAATCATGGAAGAAAATAAATATATAAAAAAAAAGAATGCATTTCTTTTGTTTCTATATTTACATACCACTGGTGCTTTTGTGTGGTCTGGCTCTAGCCTGTGTTTTAAACTACAATTACAAATTTGAATCCTCTGAAAGAGGCTTCATAATTTCTGTAGCAATAAGGTATTTCTATCAAATGTTGAGAAAGAACCAAACAAATTATATTGGTATTTGAATGGCTAAATGTTATTTTCACTACTGACTTAATAGCTTCAATTTATATTATACTAAAGCTTTTGGAATTTTGGAAGCTACACATTCATATCAGAATTGAGAATGAGCCCTTTTTCGCACCCAAGGGGGAACAGTAACAGGCCCTTAGCTGAGGAGCAATTCTTGGGGATTTTATATGACTCTTTTTCTTCTCTACATGTTTGAGTAAAATCAGATTATTCCTATAAAAATTACTTACAGATTGAAGGATTTTTGGCCTAGGCTGAACACCAAGCTTGAGCTAAGATTAAAATTCTCAGAACCTTAACTTTTTGACAAAAACGTAAAAGTGCCAAATGCCCGCTCAGTAAAAATCTGAACTAATAATTTAAGAACGAAGGCATCAAGAAGTTTCTCTGAGACAGTTATTTTTATGTGTTGTTTCCCAGTGTTTACCCAGCCTCACTGCAGAGTTTCCAAAGGAACAGATTACCTCTGCTTTATTCCAGAGAGTTTTCATCATTCAGGAGTAAAACAAAAGTTGCAGGGACACTTTTATCAAAATATTACCTCATTCCTGGAAGTTCTGGTCTCACTAAATGAGGCCAATAGTAAAAATGAAATTTCAGTGTTTTCTTTTACTCTGTTGGGAAGATTGGATCCATTTAAGCTTTGTTAATGCAATTATATAATTTTAAATACTGCTATATATTACATGTTTCTACAGTTGCTAATTCAAAGGAGAAAGAAAATCAGGCTGAATTTGAAAAGAGAAGCAATAACTGAGTCTTTCTTTCCACATCAGGGAGCAGGGGGAAAGAGATCATGTGGACTTACTGAAATCGATACAGAGTATCTGTAGATAGCAAAGATTAGGGTCAATAGAGCATTACCTTAAACATTTGGATTTTTGAGAATTTTATGGACTAAATATAAATAATATTAAGCCTCTGGGGAAATTCTCAGGCAATTAAGGGGATAACTTGATGCCAGAAAACTGAGAGAGCTCAGCGGAAGATGGAATATCTCTCTTTCTCCTGACTTCTACCAGGTGGAATTTCTCAGTATTTAGAAACTGAAAAGGGCAGAAACAATAGCTCCACTATTTTGTCTTTAGATAAATACAAATTATATTAAGGTAAATACAGTTTTTTGAATCATTCTAGTTTGGGGGACTTTTGGGTAATTCTTATGATATGACATCAAGCCAGAATTTTTTTTTTATTATCAGAATGAATTTATGTTTACCAATAGGTTTTTCTTCCTTGTTTCTGGTTTTTATTGACCATGGGCAGGCCATGGCAGTAAATCATTGCCATCTGCTCTGCTGCCTCTGCAGAGTCATTTTCCATTTCCATCTGCCTAAATTCCCAAGGAAACAGCCCAGCAGTTGCACCTGATTTCTTGGGATGCTTCCCCTGTTTGTGAGATGTCCTTCTGGTGTGGAACACTTCCCAGAGGGCTGTTCCTGTTTTCAGGGCTTCATTTCTATGGTCACTGCTGGCAAACCACCTCCATCCACTCCTCCCTTCCCAGAAACCCTGAATGACCCTTCCCCAAGGATAACACAGCCTGTGGAGGAGGTTTTCTCTGGAAGCACCGAGGGGGATGCCATGGGAGTGTGATCCTGCATGGATAAAGCTGGAAGGTTTCACCCCTCGGCTGTCAGCCGTTACCTTGTGCTGGTGCTCCGTGCACTTCCATGGTAAGTTGGGAAGAAACAGGAAAGCTGTTCCACCATATGTTTTTGGAACGGAATTAAAAAGAAAATATCAACTGCAACACAGAAAAAGTCAATGCTTTTTTTTTTTTTTTCCTGAGAAAAACAGGGTGTAGGAAGGTGATTGATAAGTAAGAGTTTGTCCCCAGTTTCTGTAAAAGGTCTTTTGAGTCCACAGATTCCGTGAAAACTGACAGCAACTCACGAATTGTCTCTACTTTCACTTTTCTTCTTGCCTGGAAGCACAGGCCATATTTCCTCTGTGAGTTCCCCATTCAGAGAAGAGTTCTCCATTACAAACAAGCTGCTCGGCTTGGGATTAGATGCATATGGCAGCAGTGGGTTCCAAGGGAGGGGATCAGCTGCCCTGTTTTAGCACCAGAATTCTTAGCTTGATGCTTACATGGACTTTTCATTAAATTCATTACTCTTCAATAAGGTCTCTGCAAACGAGACAGATAATCCTTAATGAAAAGGCTTTTCCTTAAGTTCAGTTAGTCTAAAGGTATTGAGCGTCCACTAAAAGAAATATCTAGTTTGAATTAGTATTATCTCCTGAGATGGCTGATTTGATTTCCTTTTCCAAGCGGAACTTCACCATTGCTTGCTCGTTACTCCAAACATACACAACATATTAGTTTAGCTGCTTCTTTATACTCAGACCTAATCTCTTCACTTTGCTACAATATTCACTTTTCCAAGCTGGATGAAAACATGCACATGAAAAAGAACCAGAAAGAGTCCTTATGACATTTATGCAAAAGCATAAATAGGGAACTCTGAACAACCTGTTCTAGTGAAGGTGTCCCTGTCCATGGTGTAGGAATGAGATGATCTCTAGGGTCCCTTCCATCCCCAAATATTCGGTAATTCTATGACTTTATGTTATGTGTTCACTGAAAGGGAAGTGTTCCAATACATTTCGAATAATTACGTTTTAATCCCCACCCCTGCCAATAGCTTTTCAGTTTATTCTCCTGAATGGGGAGGTTGATTTTTAAGCATTAGCAACACATTAATATTTTTTACAATGAGCAAGAGAAATACCTTAAATATTATTTAAAAAATCAATTAATCGACAAGCATGGAAAGAACAAAAAAAAAGAATTTTCAGTTAACAAAGCTGTGATAATCCTGTACAGGGTAAAATAGAAACACAGTAATTTCCTTGGATAACCAGACTGTTTCTTGCATTTTCTCCTTGCAGGGTGCAAGTACTAATGTTGTGTTTGCCTGATGAAATGATGGCTGAGGCAATCAGTTCCTGTCAGTAAAATTCAACTTAAGGTTTATCATGGAAATCCATGAAAAGTGCTATAGACAGTTACAACTGAATGTCAGGTGCACAAAATTATTCTTCAAATTATTGATATGATACCCTTTTTACTGTAAGGAATGGAAATATCTTAAGGATTTAAGTAAGATAGAATTTACTCATTCCAGAACCAGGCATATCTTTTGACTGGTTGTGATTTTATCTAAACTGGAGTTAAATAAAATTTGGATTAAAAAATTCATAGAGAAGCATGGGGACATGGCTCTATAAAGTTCCTGTAGCTCTGATGGAGTGTAAATATAGTAATAGTATTTTTTAATATTGAATTCATGAGTTTTGGGCTAGATAAGCAAATATTGATTTAGCAGTTGCAAAGGAATAAAAATACTGGGTCTCAGTCACAATTTCACTTTTATTTTATATCCACGGATCTGTTATTGATAGACAGTGGAAAAGCCAATCCTTTATTTTAGTGTGGTTAAGATAAAACATGGGATGAAGCAGGAATACTTACTCAGGATGAATTAGAAATTGTATACAAAAGCAAGGTTTCCTGAAAGAGATATCAATATTTTTAGCTTATTTCTTTCAAAATATACAGGCTATGACAATTTTCTACCAAACCAGTGCAGATTTCCAAATCAACTCTATGAAGGTACAACAAGATTTTTTGGAACAATGATATATTGTTGGAATTGGATGATCTTCAATGTCTCTTCCAATCCAAACTATTTTATGATCATAAAACCAAAACCAAGGTATATATAGTTACTCTATATAGTTACTATACTATATATTTGCGCCTTGGTAACTATACTATATATAGTATACTTACCAAGGGGCAGATATATAGTTACTGAAGGGCCTGTTGGCTTCAATGGCTCCCCCATTAAGCTCATCCACTGCAATCTCTAAATCTTCCTGGCAGTGTTATGTGGTTATGTTTGAGGAACATAAATATTATTAGGTTACTTCTCTCTAGACTGCATGGAATTTAAGAACTAATAGAAATACAGATGCAACTTCCTTGACATTTGTTAGTTTAAAGTATTTTCAATAATAGCTTCAATGAATTGGTTGAATGTTTTTCCATTAAATGAAATCTCATTTGGAGGCAGGGGGGGAGGGAGCAGCAGTAAAACAGATTTTAAGGACCAGAGCCCTCAACTGAAGGCACAATTGATGATGGGAGCTCCTCTTCCTTTTCTCTGCAAAGTAAATTTTTGACCCATTCCTGAACTGAACGAACCTTACACCTTTAACTTGGGAGAGTTTAGAGGTGCTGACAAAGATACCTGAACATGAAAGGGGATTTTAAAATCTTTTCTAAGCTTTGCCTTTACTATGCCAAGGTGCAGGACCGGCTGTTCCAGCCATTTGCAGAGTTTTTCCCAGTCACCTCCAGCAGGAGTTTGAGCTCAGGGGCTGGATCCTGTGTGGAGGCAACTGCAGACAATGACAGAGGCAATTAACAGCCACTTGGGAGATGGCAATTAGCAGGGAAATACTCACTGCATTCTTCCAAGTCTGATAAACTTCTAGCCCAGTGTTGCTCTGGCCATCAAGGACTCTACATGGAATGGCCACAATGGGCAGCCCAGGCACTTCTTGCTAATATGTACAATATTTTGGATATTCAAGGCAGATGAAACAACAGTGCTCTGAATACATATCAACTATTACAGAATTAAAAGCAAGTTTGGCCACTGTCCATTGTTTGCTTAACTGCATGTTCATTTTTTGGAAGTCATCTTAGTTGTAAGTGAAACAACAGAATGGAAAAGGTCCTGAGAAGTTACCAACTGCCAATAAAAGAGATGTTTGCATAGAAAATCCTTCAGCACTGATCAAGTAGTTTATTAACACAGTCCTATGACTTTAATTTCATAGGCATCACATATTTCTATTTATGACTGTGTTTCTGACCTCTCTCCTACATTTCAGTGTCACCTTGCATGTTCTCGTTTTGACTCCTGTGGTCATCTCTAGTGGATTCAGTAACATTTTCTACCAAGGAGCAGGAGCCCTGCCTGCTTAGGAGACAGAACATTCCTTGGCAAACAGCTGGGCCATGGCTAAATTCTGCCCTCAAAATCCTATTATCTTAAAATTACTTTTTAAATGTAAATGAGGGCTTACAAGGCAGAAACACTTTACACTTTTGTGTTTGCCTGAAATGAAATAATACAGCTCATCCTACTAAAAAGCTGATGTATTCATTGCATATAAATGTGTCAAATAGGGAGCAATAAAATCTCTGTCTAAAATTAGCAAGAAATGGAAATTTTTACTTCAATTCTATAGACTGTTTTGCCAACTTCTGAAATTTAGCAGCATTTCTTATGGATATGGAAAGAAAGAGATTTAAATATAAATTGATTCTAGGTAACTGAAGGAATGATACAGCTGACAAATTGTGTGCTTTTTGCTGTAGGACTCCATAAAACACTCCAGTCAAAGAATGGAGATAGTGTAAGAAGTTTCATTCTAAAAATTCGAAGTTGAATAGTTGTGGAAAAATTAAAATCCAAGGGTTTGGGTATAAATGTTAAAGACTCTTGATACTTCCTGAGGTCGTGAGGAGGAGATAAATTCTGTGTCTATCTGAGGCAAAAAGCAATGGGAAGCAACAGGAGCTGAGTTATTTCTTCCAGTAATAATAAATAATAAAAACACAGGAAAATGCTTTATATAAAGGAATTAATAAAAATATATGCCTAAATTTTTTATTGAAGAACATCACAGTAATGATCACACTAATTTCTTTTTCTGTACCATAATTACTTTTTGAAATTAATGTTTCTACATGATGATGAGGTTTCATCAGAAGCTGTTTTTCCTATTTTAGCCCTTAGGAATGAGAAGATTCCTGTCTTTTTTTGTTGTTTAGTAACACTTGAAGCACATGAAGTAGGTCTAATTTTTATCAGGCTATGGATAACTTGACATCCTTCAAAATGATTCAGTGAAGAATCCCAGCTATCCCCTAATAAAAGGTTTTTCTTCTGTGTTCTGTATGTTTTAGGTACATCTGAAAGTGAAAGGAAAATGAAGAATCTACAATTCCTAAATTCAAGTTGAGTGCCTGATGCCAAAACTCATGTGGATCAATGTTTCTTATCGTTAACCAGATATTTACCAGTTTTGGAAATCAAATAAGAAGAAGACGGGATTTTTTTGTCTATAACCTCTTGTTCTTATCCTTTAATGACTCTTATAAGGAATTATCATGACATGTCAATGAGAAGGGATAGAAAAATTGAGAGTGATCACAGGAACAAAAATGAATTCTCTTGACACAGTGCTGGATTTTCCCCAGCCCGTTCCTGACACCAGACCAAGAGTGCGCTGTTCCCAGAAAGCAGCACAGTCTGGGATACAGCTGTAGGGCTTAAACTCGATGGCACAGGCTGTCAAGCATCGAGGGCAGGAGGAACAATGAGGGAGAGGTCTTCTGTGTGGTTTCCAAAAGGATTTATTCCAAGGAAGGGTCAGGGACAAGAGACTGAGAACACCAGCAGGAGTTCATATATGGGAGAGGTCTCAAGGGGAGGGTACAGTCTTTAACCAATAGGGAAAACACAGGGGGAGGATTATAGGGCAGGATTCACAATATACAAACCAATGGGGAACTCAAGTGGAGGGGAACAGATCAAACAAACCAATGGGGCTTCAAATATTAGGTGATTTCCAAGGCGATTTCCAGAGCAGGGGGCAGGTACCATGTGGGATTGACAACTCAGAAGGAGGAGGAAGAGAGAACATTCTATAACAAGGGGTATGTCTTTGGGAAGATGGACAGGTAGGGGGGAAGGTATAACTTAGACTGAACCAACAAAGCAGGGGGGAAACAGAACAGACTATTAGTGTCAAAAACACACTGCAACACTCTGGAATAAAAGATAGCAATTTACAAGAAGCTGTTACACACATCTGTAAAATAACTTCACTGTGAGTGCTGCTTGTGCACAGCAGTGCAAAATATGACAGCTGAGATAGGTTCAAATGCAAATGAAGTAGTGTTCTTTGTAATATTGTTTTTTGAACTACGAAAGAAAAGCACGTGTCTATGTCTACTCTTCTGCTCTGAAACATTATTGTAGCTGCTGGTTCTGTTTAGAACTTATAAAAGGTTTCCAATCAGCTGAAAAATCACAGCCACATCATGAAGAAACATCTGGAGAAAAGGTATAATATTCCAGTTGCCACTTAGGAATGAAGGCAGGGACACTCCTGTAGTGGCGTGGGTGGCTAGTGAGTTGCCGCTACCTTCCCAAAAGCATCTCTGTATGAAGGCATCAGGGCAGGTGTTGCCACATACAAGCTGGTTTGTGTCAGGCAAACTAAGCAGCCCCTGGTTTGACTGACAGGGGCCTTGCCCAGTCACACCTGCACTCCCAAGGCTGCAGGCATTTCTCTGGCCAAAACCTGAAGGGCCTTAAAGATAGACCAATGAAAATATCCAGACCAAGTTTTCAAATGCCCTTTCTAAGGAAGGGCTTGAGAATAAACACTCTCTGGTGCCACATGAACATTGGGCTGAGCGGTCTCTTTGTCTCCAACCCACTCACCCCCCTCCAAGTCAATGTTCACTTGGTGACCTGTGAAGTGATACGACTCAGCCATATTCTGCCCACGGAGCAAGGGAGACAAATGGCATAATAGCCGGGATTTAAAACAGCATCAGAGCTGGACTGCGGTGTTAGAACCAGGATAAAAACAGCGTCAGAGCTGGAAAACTGCGTGGGAACTGGAACTTAGGTGTCAGAACCGGGACTTTACTGGGTAGACAGTGCTATTGCGGTGGAACTACTGTAAGCAGTGTAAAGCTGCAGCAAAAAATCCCCATGACATACAGAAGAAAGTGCTACATGGTTTCAAACTGTGTTTTTGTGGATTGGAATTGCCGTTGAGACCATGGGGGCCTGGACTTCAGCACCAGAAGACCCTGTTCTGAAGGTACTGTAATATATGTTAGAAATAATTCATGCTATCAAAGAATGTATTTTATAAAGATTGTGAAATCCAAACTAGTCTCTGACTACAAGCAGCCCGAGGGACGGATGTCTATTCAAACTCCAAAATTCCTGGAGATGGCTAGATAACGATCGGCATTTTAGCCTAAGAATAGACACACCCAGCACGATGATCACCGGTATCTCGAGTCATTGGAAACTGCCTAAGAGCGATCATTGTCCTGTGGATAACAGCAATCAAGATAGCCAGAGTTGCCAGGAAGATACATGTGAATACATGGCTTCCCCAAACTCGATCAATGCCGGCTATCAACCAGGAGACGGCCTTTGTCCAGCTCTGCACAGTGAAAGAACCAACCATGAATGTGAAGAGTTACAAAAGAAATTGGGACTCCTTCACCTCGGACACAATAAACTGTATAAAACCTCGTCACTAGAAGTGGCTCTTGTGAACGAGGGGGATCTGATGCGATAGAGGTCAGATCCAGGTTCACCCAGCACTGAACCCGGGCTCGACGCTGTCTTTTTGGCTGTGGTGGTTTTGAGGACTGTATTTTGGTCGTGCAAAAAGATAAATAAACCTTTTTGCATTTTTGATAATTTGGCTTTCGATTGATCAATTATAACAGTATGGATGTGACGGTTGTCACAAGGGTTCTTGGGTGAAGGAAGAGACGAGACCTTTGACTCCATTATCAGAAGGCTTGATTTATTATTTTATGATATATATATACTACATTATATCTATACTAAAAAGAAAAAGCAGGAGAGCTTTTCAGAAGCTTGCTAAGCTAAGAATAGAAAAGTAAGAATGATAAGAAGGCCGCTCTCTCCGACTCTGTCTGAGAGAGTTCCCTCCCCGGATTGGCCATCAACCATAAACATCCAAGCTGGGCCAATCCAGACGGACCTGTTGCATTCCACAGCAGCAGATAACCTATTGTTTACATCTTGTTGCTGAACTTCTCAGCGAAAAATCCTAGAGGATTTTTCATAAAAGAAATGTCTGTGACATATGGACTTTAAAAAAGAGGGACTAATTATGATGAATGGGCTCTGCAAGCTCTGCCCATGTAGTGTAAGAACCATGAACTGGATGTATCTGAAAGAGCATCATTAGACTTACCAGTTTGGGAGGAAGCTGGACAAAATATACTTGCAGCAGCTTCCACTGGCGATGACGCAGCCATAGGTGTTATAAAGCCATGGACAATCATTACGGATTTGTTAAAACAATTGAATTAAGAGCGGCAAAGGAGGATGGGGGCACAGCCACAGAGTGCCGTGAAACCTCTGTGCGGAGCTCGGAAGCTGCCCGCGTGGGGACGATATGCAGACCAGGTGTTCTTCCACTGCGTGGAGCCGTAGGGCCAGCTCCCACCAGTACGCGCTGCTGGCAGGACATTCCCCCACGGAGCGAAGCTGCAGGGAAACACCTCAGTGCCAGGCCAGACTGGGCAGCAGCGCAGCCATTTCTTTGTGCCCCCTGTGCCAGAGCCCTGGACGCTGTGAGAATGCGCCCTGCTGCTGTGGGACCACGGCTGGCCACTGCAGAGTGACCGTGGGGAGCAGCACAGCTCTGGCGGGTGGAGAAATGTCCCAGCCCCTCTGAGTGCCGCCGAGGGGAACACCGGCCAGTTTACAAACTGTTTTTCTCTTTGCAGACTGTTTTCTCTAATAGTTGGGTTTTCCTCTAAGGGTTAAATGCATTACAGACTGGTTTTTAGCAGTTGGGTTTTTCTCTAAGGGTTAAGTGGGTTAAGCATTAAATGGTTTCTTGTTTTTAGAGCTAAGTTTTAACTTGTAACCTATAAGCATGAAGCCTGTGACATGTTTGCCTGAGTTCTCCCATAACAGATGCTGGACATCAATGCTGCAGCTCTAGTGCAAATTAGACCCATGCTGTTTTCTGTCACATGGTTTGCAAAGGACCCTTGCAGATGGGTGACAGAGAGCAGATCACAAATTTATATAAAGACAGATGGGTGAGATGTTGCCACATACAAGCTGGTTTGTGCCAGGCTAAATAACCTGGTTTGGCTGACAGGGGTCTTGCCCAGTCACACCTCTCCCAGGGCTGCAGCATTTCACTGGCCACAGCCCGAAGGGCCTTAGAGATCAGACCAACGAAAGTTTCCAGACCAGGTTTTTCAAATGCCCTTTCTAAGAAGGGCTGGAGAATAAATGCTCTCTATTGCCATATGAGTGGTCTCTGTCTCCAACCCACTCCCCCCCCCAAGTTGACATTACAGGCACACAACCAACCACACAGTCCACGCAAACACACACTATGGACAGCTGAGGTCAGCAACTGAAAGACAGGAAGGGTCTTCTTTATAGTGTTCTGGTGGGTTTAATGCAGCCACATCAAAGACATCCAGGGACAGAAGACAAGGAACAAAGGAGGGTACAGGTTTAAATATCGGGTAAGAAGGGGTGGAGATATTCTTCAGGGTCCAATAATCTGAGGGCACAGGAGCAGTACACAGGTGGGACAAAGGGTGACAACCAATAGGGTATAATAAAGCTTCTATTCTGGCCCCTGTCTTCAGGGGGATGGGGTGCCCGAAGCTAGGCTAGCTCGAGGTCGATGCCATGGGGCTACCCCCTAGCAAGCTTGGTGATTATCACCATTATAGTGATTGCAAGCTCTCTTAGGATTTCAGCTCTTGCTTGCTAGGTAGGGTGCTCCTGGCTGAGGCTGCAGCAGACGGTGAGAGAGGAGAAGGAGGTCATGGCGGTTCCACATGGATGGCTTTATTGAGGGAGTCTGTAAAGGGTCCCAGCGACAGCTCTTCTGTTGAATGGGCTAAAGTATGCCCCTTTTATAGGGTTAAGGGGAATCCAAACTTGACCAATAGTAAGGGTTAGGTATAGTGGCCCATAGGGTTACAGAGATAAGCTTTGGGGCGGGGGTCAGAGACACAGGAACTTTTGCTGCTGTCTCAGCAGTTCCTACTATTCGATTCTCCATGGGGCCTTACCCAGGTCCATGGAATTTACTACAATAGGGAATGCCAGGGTGGATATGCAGGGATACAAGGGCCAATGGGGAAACAGGAAATAGAGAACTTTTAAGGACTGGGATATATATGGGCAAAGGGGGCAGGTAAGGCCAACAGGCCAATGGGGAGGACAGAACTGGGGTTAATTAACATGGTGCTGCAGAGCGCTGTGAGGGAAGCCTTTTTTCTCTCCCTGTGTTGTGAGGTGTTCCTAGGACCTACATATGCCCTTCCAGGTCATGGCCATTCGTTTTTCCCTGCAGTTCAACAATGTCCTTCTCTGTGCACACGAAAGCCCCACAGTGTTCTGGAAAACAATCTCCATTTCAAATAAACACCTAGGGAAAGGACATATCTGTCAAAAGGTTCTGCAGCAGCTGCCTAACTCAAGGGCACCTTTAGGAGAATTGATTATTCCTGTGGCTGCAGAGATGCAGAATTTTGGTGTCAGAAGGCTGTGAAATCACCCTGTGCCTCCAGCCCAGACCCCATGACACAACACTCCACACACACATCCCAGAGAGAAAACAGGTGGTGTAATGGAAAATTATTTGAAAGATGCATTTGGTGCAAAACTTTTGCCAACCAACATCGGGAGTAGCTGACAGCCACATCCCTGTCTGCTTTTAGCAGCCTATGAGCTTGGTAATTCTTGTGAATGAAGTCATGGCATGAGTGGAAGATCTATGCTTCTAATTCTTCAAAAGGGTTTTTCCTCTTTTGTGAGATAATTTGTGAATTTTGTGAACAGACAGTGAAATAATACCGCACCCTTCCTTCTACCAAAGTGTCTCAGCTTGTCTCCAGCAAAGTAAATCAAAACAGTCGGTCAGCCACTGGACTGCATTCAAAATATTTTGATTAACGTTGGAGTTAATGATAACTGTAAATAACATAAAAATAGTTCTAAAGATACTAATTTATTACATGACAACTGGAGTAATAGCAAGTGTAGATCATTTTGCAAGAGGGAAAAGTAAATATTTATGTGTTTATCTGCAAGGTGCTATAAAAGCTCTGAGTGTAAGAGGCTTAAAAAGTAGAGAGCTCAGTAAGTGGGAACATCAAATCTGATAGTTTTGCTTTACTACACATAAAATAAATCAACAAAAGAAAAATGTTATCACATAGTGATAAGTGAACCACATGTTCAGCTAGTTCCAAAAATAAAGGTAACACTGTAGACTCAAAATATCTTATTTCCTTCAACATTATGATATCATTGAGTTCAGCTATAAAGGAAAGTTTCCATAGCATGGTGGTGTATTAAAATAAGATATCAGTTAGTGTAGGATGTACGGACAAAAAGCAGACACATCTTAACATTTGTTTTATGTTGTACATTTTATTCACTGCTTTTATTGTGAGAAAAAACCCTTTGAAACTTAGACCCATTTAGCAGGTGCCTGGGAGGGAATCCTGAATGCACTGGTGAGTTACAAAATGCCTTCAGCAAAGGGAATTAAAGGCAGCTTGTTTCATCCAGCTTTACTCCTCTGCTTTACCAACTTCTGCTCCAGACTCCCAAAGTTCCAGTGAGGTGAGGAAGTAGGGAGGGTACCAGGGGTTTGTGGAACCCTCACATTCCCATTTCCACTGCAGGAGGGTCAATACCTGCCCCAGGAGCAGCAGCCGTGCTGGGAAGGGTGTTCAGGCAGGCAGCACCAGGCGAAAGGCACCCCAGGGCTTGGGTAGAAAATGTGCACAGGGACCCTTTGCATTCACCCTCCTCCTCCCCGGAGCAGCTGAGGCACCAGGGCTGCTTTAACTCCACCAAGTACCAGCAGGCTCTGGTGTGCGCAGTATTTTTGGGGAAACACTCCTCCAGTCTGGCAGGAAAAGGGAGTTAAGGGAGCAGCTAAGTACCAGTGGAAGATGCTCTTGTTAGTGCAGGAGAATCAGCCCCAACCTGACTTCACTCCCTGTCAGAGCTTAAAATCCTCTCTATCAACCACACCATGGATTTGTGACATAGCCCAGCTCAGCTGGGCCTGGTCCTGAGTCAGTGACCTCAGTGCTGCTCTGTTTCCAATAAATTATATGAAATCAGACCGTTGACAGCATCACTCCTGTCGTTCATGTTCAGCTCATTCTTAATCAAATGAGTAAATCCCACTCTTTAAAGGGAAAACCACAAGACATTAATGAAAGTTTCATATGCTGTGAACAACACATTTTGTTATTCAGTATAGCTGACTTTGACTTTTCATTATAAAGTCTCAGGCTCTTGAGGAAATGACTAAAGAAAGGAGAAAACTGAAAGCTGCATTTATGTACCTTTTCATTATTTGCACAGGTATAAACAGAATTTATTCAACAGGTGGCTAAATCACAAAAAATTCAGGTTTCTGGTGTATCATTCTATAGATGTTAATGAGCTCAGAATCAGGGGAGTTAACTACAAGAAAGACAACAAATTCTATTAGCATGACAAATTATTCAGTGCTAGAAATCCGAAGTGCAGGAGAAGAACCCCACAGTTTTGAAAACTAGAATGGGATAGAAAACTATTCAATAAACAACATATGGTAGAAAATTTCCCTTTGTTTCTTTCACTTTGTGACATGGATATAAAAACAAGATCTCTTAATAACCAAGGAAAATTGCTCTTGGTTCATTTTATTTTATATAATTTTTAAATCTAAAATCAACTAGTTGATATAAACATTTCTAAATTCCAACTATGAGAGGCAGAGTAATTTTTAATAATCCAGACTTATTCTCTATATAATTTCTTTGAACTCCAGTTGATCTTCTACAAAAGTACTACTAACAACCAGCATTTATTACATTATAGTTGCATTAAAAAATTGCATAAAATTGGATCTCACTTATGCCAGCTATGGGATAAAATATCTGGGATACATCCCACGTCTGGGAGAAATAGCCCAGCTTGCAATAAGTTGTGGTGGTGCATTTTTGTTCTAATACCTTGTTTGGTTGTTATTGTATGTTATTCCATTTGTTTTAAGTGGTTCATTCTTACCTACGCCCTTGCGGTTGGTTTGGTCCACCATTGTTTCCTCCCCTCTCCCTGTCTGTCAGTTCAAGTACCTACCCCTTATTCCTGACCCATCCATGTCTGTCACTGTAACCCTGCCCCTCTCCCTTCTCCCCTCACTGGCTGTGAGATTGTGGATCCCTGCCATGTACTCCTCCCCCGACTCCTTTTGGTTGGTTGATGTATTGTATCCTCCCCTAAGACCTCCTCCCTTTATAAGTTCTTTCACAAGTACCAAAGGTGGTTGTTTATGCAGAGCCCCGTAGGGGAATAAACCGCTTGGAGACTCTCGCTCCTTTGTCTCAGCCCTCGACACCACTAACCATCCTTCTGGAGCTGGGATCTGCACCCCGGCTGCACCGCTACCCGTGC
The DNA here is from genome assembly GCF_000277835.1 of Geospiza fortis. Lineage (NCBI taxonomy): Eukaryota > Metazoa > Chordata > Aves > Passeriformes > Thraupidae > Geospiza > Geospiza fortis. Next base: position 349,280 of record NW_005054445.1, read on the forward strand.
CCGTCAGTGGGGCAGGGAGCGGCCACTCGGTGGCGCGGTTCGGGGGGAGAAAGGAGCCAGCCTGACAGAGGCTTCCCCCAGAGACCGGACACTGCGTCACAACAGGCATGAGTACTCGTGCTTTATAGTGTCCAGGAACAAAACTAAGATCTTGAGTGTAGCTCACAGCTCTTCTGCAGCAGTGATCCAGTTCTTTTCCTAGAAACCATGGATGCCAGGAGTTGTGCTTCATTCCCAGCTTTCTTCTTATGGGAGGAAGAGTTCTGTGGTTTGTTAATTTGTGCTTCCTCATGCTGGAGTTTCATGCTCCCGGAGAAGTTGTGTGACTTTGCTGGCCAGATGATGCCATCTGCTGGGGTCTGCCTAAAGAACCGAACTGATTCACCAGATTCTTCTGGGGAAGTCACTCAATTTTAGTTACAGTCAGTTTAAATGAACATGTTTTTCTCTGGGTTTCAGTTTCTGAGGCAAGGAGTTCATGCAAGACAACAGCTTTACTCACAAGTCTCAGTTGATTGTCGTTGGTTTTTTGTGTTGCATTGCTCATTTAGCAAATTTTCAGGTCCCCAAAAATTGCTGGCAGGATATATTTACTGAGATTATTTAAATACTTACTTAAAGAAGCTGTACCTTATACATTCAGTTTTAAATGTGTGATTTGTAGTTGTTGCCATCCATAAAATATTTCATAAATGTGTGTATATGTATGTATATATATATATATATATATCATATATAGCGTTTGTTTAACGGGGCTACTGCTCTGCCAGGTATAACAAGACATAACAAGCTATAACGTGGTTCCATGACCTGCTGGACTTTCCCAGAAGTTTCAAGTTAAATATTTAATAATAGAAATTTGCTATGTTGAGCTATTAGACAGAAGTGTTTGGGCCCTGTTGGTTTAGAAAAGAGGGATCTTAATCTTCTCCAAAGTGGAGGAATTGCCATGGCAGTTCTAAGGGAAGTAGATCCCACCAGGAAACCTCACTGGCTCTGACTTCCCTGGAGCAGCAGGTCCCAGATGGAAATTAAAGCACAGTGAGTCTGTGTGTGAAATGGCGCTGTCCAGAGTTTCCCATAAAGCCTGAAGCACAGATCCCTTCCACTGGATGGGTGTGATGGTGCTCTTTTTTCTTCTTTCATTTATTCAGTTGTCTTTACTACACTGACTGAGCCAAAACCGTAGCAACGGAAACATAAAAGCTGTTGTTACAAAATAAAAATCCAGGAAGTGAGACAGGATGTAAATGTCTGCCCAAATCCAGTGATTTCTGAAACAGTAGGCACAGGCCTTTGGGTTGGTCAGAATGTGACAGAAATGTACATACCAAGAAAAAGAAAAATAGCTTAATACTTGTTAATGTTGCTACTTTTTCATGAAGATGTGTTGTGAATCACTCCACTAAATTACTTGGCACCTTGGTAGTGTTTGTGTAGAGAAGGAGGGAGAAGAGTTTTAAAAATTCTTTTTGAATGCATTCTCGTATTTACTTAATGAGGTCTCCACCTGCCAATGAGACATGGAATTACTCCAGATGAAGCTGGTGTCTCCTAGAGGTCCCAGACAGCACTGCTGATAGGCCACTGTGAACTGGCATATTTCAGGCGGTGGCTGGTGGGTCCCTGGGCTGGTACCAAAGCAGGAGGCACACAGTGTGCTCAGCACAGGTGGATTTGGGAATAACCCCACTCAGAAGAGTTACCCTCGGTTTGCTGTTTAAACACAGCTCTGTTCCTTCTGTAAACCTGCACATGGGATTTCTTTCAGATACTTCCCTTAAGTGAGCTTTAACTAAGTCTGATGAGGGGATTGGGAATTCCTGCTCCCTACTGCAGCCCTGTCCTCTCTGGTAGCCTGCACTGATGAAAATTACTTAGATTAGTGCAATTTGCTGAAACACTACCAGGCTGAAATTCCTCTAATGGCTGCAACAAGAGATTCTTGCATTTGCTGCACTGAAATTTTGTGGTTATTGTTAGATCTCTGAAGCACATCATGATAATATGGATTGTCTTTCTGAATTCCACATCATGCAAGAGCTGTACACTTTAAATGCCTTTAAGGGGGAGAAGGAACAATCATTGTGTGATCAGTAAGGCTTTTTTTCAGACATATGATTATCTTTGTCCTAAACCTCCTGACCAGCAATTAATTCCTCTGATTCATTACTGTTTCCAGTATTCAGAGCTGCTCTGAAATGACAGATGCCTCCTCTATTATTACTGAAGTATCACTTGCACAATTGTATTTCTGTCACACACAAGCTTTTTACTGAAGCTTATTTCAAAGTGTATTTTCTTAATATGTGAAGGTGGCTGGTGACATTTTTTAAATTTAATTGAACAGTTAAGATATCTATCTGTCTGCCTTGTGCTGAAAGAAAGGAATAACAAGTGGGTTTTTTTCTACCAAACTTTGTATTAATTGCTGTGGTTCTTTTTGCCTGCTCTGAGAAAGCACTGCACTTTCAAATATTTCATTAAAGAAATAGGCTTGAATATGCTATTTATGCTATTTCAGTTTTTCAATAATATTTTAGTGGTATTTAATTTTTAATCTTTATTCTTAGACCAGAATTATCAAGCTATTGCATGCAGTAGTAAGTTAGATAGGCATGTGTATTCCATCTGTGGAATTTAGGAAAATATATCCCTTCCGTTAATTGAAAAGGAGCTGGGACTAGACTTGTAAATATTTCCATAAAACTGAATTGCCTTGTCTCTATCTCAATACAGCAAGTTACTAAGGAGAGAGGAAGTTAGAGAGTAAATAAATTTCAGAAGAATAAAAAATCATAGTGAATAAACTGACCATGCACAGCTCTGAGAGGATTTCCCTTCTCCTGTCAGTTCAGTTGCAGATGCACCATGGGCACACAACTTCTAGGCCTGAGTTTTCACATTTCTGCCTGATAACTCAGATCTGGGTATGGCAACTTATTTTCCTCATTTATAATAAATATAAAAATACAAACAATGTGAAAATTGAAGTAGCTGGATTGGAGATTCCTCTTGTAAAGATTACAGAATAACTTAAGTCCCTTTTCCTTGTGGCTGGATGAGCTGGACTTATCACTCTGCAGTTACTGCTTTTTGTCAGTAGTTAATTTTACTTGCTTCACAGGAGATCCAGGATTGCTTTTTGTAAAGGAGAAGATTTCAGAACATCATTAATTGCATCATATCACATTTGCTCTCCTTGAGACTCAAAGTAAAACACTGTAGATAAAGCAGGAATATTTAGCCCTAATGATGGTACAATAGGTGACTTGGATTTGCAAGAAATTACAGTTAAATGATTATAAATTTCTGTAGAAGTTAAAAAAAATATTTATTCTCCTTCCAAGTGAAGCATGGTTGGTGGCAAGGGAATGTCAGCTCAAAGCAGCCACTAAGAATTTCAGACATTAAAGGAGGAATGCAGTTTTCAGTTATATTTTAAATTTCAGTTATATTTTAGTTCTTGAGGCAGCAGGAGAACATCTACTGCTGTTTAGCAATAAAAGAAGCAACAGCTTGGTTTCTGACCAATAGTCTGAGTTAAAAAAAAAATAGGAAGCTCTGTTTGGATTTGTAGACATAATAGATTTCAATAGAAGCTTATCAAAAGGGTAAGAATGACCTTATCACTTGGACTTATTATCAAATGAGAGTTATTTTAGCTGACAATGGACCAGGCTGCAAATGAGGTGCAACTTCAAAGTTTAAGGAAGGAGGAAAGTGAAACAGTCAAGAAGTCATAAATTTTATAATGTGAATAAAATAGATGCAGAATTTCCATTAATTAGAGACAGGTTAAATCACTTCATGATGTTTTACTGGCCTACTTCCTCCCAGTAACTGATCTCTCACCTACTTAACTGGGCTTAGGATCCTGCTACTAATGGTCTAACATATCACAACAATTTTAAAATAACTACTTTCTTTTTTTTTTTAATGAAAAGCTGACCTATTTTTTTAACTGGAGGATAAACTAAACTCAAGCTTTGTCTATTACAACCAAGTAATCAAACCACTTGATGAAATGACCTCTTCTGCGCTGTGTGGTTAGGGGAAATATTGGTAAAATGTGGAATGTATTAGGTCTTTACTTCATTTAACTGCCCTGCTTCTTCCTGTGGTTATGTTGCTGTTTTCATTTCATGTTTGGACTGCAGCAGTACTGGAGGTCAGAGCAGAGACAGAACCCTGCTGGGAAAAATGAACGCCTGAGATGGCATGGATCCTGCTCCAAGCATGCCAGAGCAGCCAGGGGGTAGGAAGGAGCAGTGCTGATCCCATCCCAGTGCCAGGGATGGTGAGTGGGGCTGGATGCAGACCTGGGCATTGCTCAAAGCAGAATCCTCCAGTGTTTGACTGCAGAGTATAGCAGCATGGTTTGCACTGGCACTTCCTTCTGGCATTTCTGCTGATGGAAAACCATTCCTAGCCTGCCCACATGCAGCCCCTTGTTCTGCTGAAGCAGTCAGTCACACTCAGCCTGTTGTCATTCTTAATTTTTCCTCCTCCTTCAGAGCTGGAGTAAACATGTCCAAGAGCCTGGCTCATCCCTGCCTGTGCTTAGGCACACAGTCAAGGGATTGGGGCACTACTGCACGTGAATACTTTGCTTACATTGTGTTTACTCAGTGCTGAGAGGTGTTAGGCACTCCCAGAGGTCCATTTACCTGGTGGTAGCAAAAGTGTTCCACTCACCCATTTTACAGAGAAAATCTGGACCCACATTCAAATATGGGAAGGAAGATTTGCACAGTTATGTCCCTGGGTATTGCTCCACAATCTTGTGTTGTCCCATATTCCTAACTTTATTCATTTCTGACTTGATAATATAATAATAGAATATTTAATTTTATAAAATCATAGAATCTTAAGGGTTGGAAAAGGCTTCTAAAACCATGGAGTCCCAGCTGTGCCCAATGCCCACCCTGTCCCCAGCCCAGAGCCCTGAGTGCCACCTGCAGCCCTTCCTGGGACCCCTCCAGGGATGGGCACTGCAAACCTTTCTGGGCAGCCTCTGCCAATGCCTGATCACCCTTTCCATGGGGAAATTGCTGCTGTGCCCACCCTGAGCCTCCCCTGGCACGACAATATAATAAGAGATTAATAGTAATGATTTAAGAATTAAAGTGGCTATCACCTTGATGCAGCTTTTATTTGTTGGGCAAAAAGGGATCCTTTAAAACCAAGCCAAAGAAATCCTGCATTCCTTCAACAGTGGAGCAGCTGAAGTGGAATAACTACCTGTAGCCCTAGGTCAGGTTTAGCTCCAGCAGAGACCCCCAGCCCATAGGAGATCCCATTGTCCACCCACTCATCCTGATCTCCTGGGGTTACACTGCATAGATTTCTGAATGTGCAGGAAATGACCTGAGGCTTGGGGGAATGAAGGGAAAACAGGGAAGAGCTCTGATAATGGATTTCAAACAGAGTTTTGTTTTGCAGAGGTGGTCAGTGAAGTTGGCTGATCTTATTTGATAAAAGCTTGTGGGTTAACAAGATAAAAACATGAAATTTCAGGATATACCTAAACCTGGCACATTTCAAATGTAAAGATTCATGTGGCAAAACAGTCACTTAAAAGAGTAAAGGGACTTTTTACAAGGGACTTTTTGCAAGGGCCTGAAGTGCCAGGACAAGGGGAATGGCTCCCAGTGCCAGAGGGCAGGGCTGGGTGGGATATTGGGAAGGAATTGTTCCTGGCAGAGTGGGCAGGCCCTGGCACAGAGTGCCCAGAGCAGCTGGGGCTGCCCCTGGATCCCTGGCAGTGCCCAAGGCCAGGTTGGACACTGGGGCTGGGAGCAGCCTGGGACAGTGGAAGGTGTCCCTGCCATGGCAGGGGTGGCACTGGGTGGGATTTAAGGTCCCTTCCAGCCCAAACCATTCTATGAGTGGATGATATAATTTAGAGTAAGTTTTGTGCTAAAGGGCACATTTCTGCATGACTTCCTTTATTAACTGTAATCTCCAGCCTAATTCAGCCTTTGAGATAATTGCAGCGTGAGCACTTTTATTTTTCATAGTTGTACAGTGGGTTATTTTATTCTTGCTGTAGTAAAAACATGACTCTTGTTGTTGACTTTTTAAATAGCAATCACTTAATTGGAAACAGATGCTACTGTAGGAGGAAAAACATTTTAATTGACAAATCGGGGCTGGAAAATTTCAGATAACTGAGGAGCTGAAGCAGATTTTAAACAAAGGGTAGGATTTGCTGTCCATTATTTAAATTACAGATAATTTCATCATAGGATAACTAAACAAAAGTTAATGAGACCATTGGAAAGTTTGTATTATTTAGTTTGTATACAAACAAACACTGAACAGAAGAAAAAAGTGAAATATATTACTTTAAATGCAGATTTTTCTCTCTAAACAAAAGGCTCATAGAAAATGATTGTTTTGAGTTGTTTTCACCTTCTGTGAACTTTTATAAAGCTTATTTATATATGATTTTTTTAATATTGTCTTTTCACTCTGGACTTACAGAAACAAAGAAAGTATTTCAGTTTAATGTCAGCAGTATATTAACTTCAAAAAGTCTTACATAAGGACACGATGCACTCTGGAAGTGATAACTGGGTGCTGGTAAAAATCCTAAAACCCCAGGGTATTTTTATGAAAATTTGGACTTAAATGCAAATAAAGCAACATATTAAACACTTGATCATTACCAGTGGGCTGAAATAGGCGAGCCTCAGTTTAATTTCGGTTGAAATAATATTATGTGATTGACAACCTTTGATTAAAAGCAATAACATTCAAATTGAATGTCTCTCATCTTCAGGTGAGTCCTCAAGGGCAAGGTAATATCTGCTGTAAAATTTGGAGAAATACATTCCTTGTGACCTCATGTGGAATAGATTAGAAGAACCATTTCCAGTTGCAGTTTTCTCAATCCTCAGCGCATCAAATACATCATGTTTGGCTCAGTTGATTTATAATTTAATTCTGGGGGAGTTTGGGCAGGAACAAGCCCAGCACCAGCACAGGCTGGGGGAGACCTGCTGGAGCAGCGCTGCAGGGAAGGACCTGGGGGACATGGAGCTGTCCCTGAGCCAGCAGAGTGCCCTGGGGCCAAGGAGGCCAAGGGTGCCCTGGGGACATGGGGAAGAGCCTTGGCAGCAGCTCAGGGGGGATGCTGCCCCTGTGCCCAGCCCTGGAGGCGCCTCTGGCTGCTGTGTCCAGCTGTGGATCCTCAGCACAGCAGGGCCAGGAGCTCCTGGAGCTGAGCAAGGGCCTGGAGCATCTCGGTGCCCAGGAAAGGCTGAGGGAGCTGGGGCTGCTCAGCCTGGAGAGGAGCCCCAGCTGAGAGGGGCCCTCAGGCCTGGGTGTCCCTGTGAGCAGGGAGGGGCAGAGCAGGGCCCAGGCTCTGCTCCGGGCCCAGCCATGGCCCCAGAGCCACGGGCAGGGCCTGAGCCCAGGAGCTGCCCCTGCCCATGCACACAGCTCCTGCCCTGGGCAGTGCCCAGCCCTGAGCAGATGGCGCACAGAGGCTGTGCAGGCTCCTGCCTGGGGATACTGCAGAGCCACACGGACACACTGCTGTGCCCTGGGCTCTGGGATGGCCCTGGGGGAGCAGGGAGGTGCCACCAGAGCAGCCCCTGTGGGCCCCACCAGGCTGGCCCAGCCTGGGCCTCTGTGAGTTCCCATGGGGCAGTTTAGACTCCCCATGTGGAGAGAGAACAGGCAGGATTAAGTTACTTCTGATTAAGTTACATCTGATTTAGCCCAGGATGTCTTGTCTAAAAATATGGCCTGCTCTAGGTGAAGACATGCAAAAGCACAAATCCCATTGTGTACG
>NW_005054445.1:357119-371721 GCF_000277835.1 Geospiza fortis
TCTCTCCACATGGTGGACTAAGTGGATTTAATACCAAAATGTCCTGACTGTGCAGCCATTCCTTGGTAAAGGGTCTGCGCTGGGAATGGGCTCCGTGCTGTGGAAGTTCCTGCTCAGGACACTGTTCACTGAAGGCACTGAGGGAAAAAATAACGTTTGGCACACAAAGCTAGGTTTACATAAAAATAAGACATTTTAAGACCTATGACCTGGCGCCCATTTACTGTTTCTGGGCTTCAAACTGACTCCAAAGTCCTGCAATGTTGGTACAGTGTAGTTCTCACAAAATCTAAAAATAAAAATATCTGCACCACATTCCCTTTAGTGTTTATTTTTCTGGCTGATGTCACATGAGGAGAGTGGCAGCTCTTGTGACCTCAAATAAAAATTGAACCCAGAGAAGTAGTGGGAAACCTCAGTGTGGTTTCAGGCTAAAATTTTCATCCTTGATCACGACATGTGAAATGAGGACCTGCAGCTGTGGTGTCTTTCCAGCCTCCCAGTAACTCACCACTGTCCCTGCTCACAAGTGGGGACATCCAAGAGTGCCATAAGTCATGCACAACACCCAACATCAGCCTGGAAGATCCATATTCTGATTTTTCACAGCTTTTTAACATTGTACTTTTCTCGGGTTTTTTTGTTTTCTTGTTGGTTTTTTGTTGTTTTTTAACAGTAAGAGAGATTACAAATGAAGATTTTTGGTTGCATCTCTCTGGAGCAGGGATCAACATTTTGGATCAGCTCAAGACCTCATCCTTGTGTTGTTTTAGAGAACTTTGACATCTGGACTGAAACAGGTATTTTACAGGATAACACCAAGTATGTAACTGCAGAATAATTAATGTCTCTTCAGCTATATTTTCTGACTCCTCTGAGCTGATATCCAGATGATGTGTGAGGTCAATTAACCTGGCATAAACTATATTTAAGTCACTGTAATGATTCTTCAGACACTTTTCTATTTGTTTGGTTTTATATACACTTCTAAATAATTGCCAAACCCCAAAAGACTATGGGCATATATTGCCTAGGAAATGGATGAAAATAGTTATTTTTGTTAATGTGCTTTTTTTATTTCAAGATCTATTCAAGCTATTTTAAGAGCTTGTGGAATTCATAGCATAGGTTTGAAGTGCAACATATTTTGTAACATTTCTGTGGACAACAAACTGTACAAAATTGCATTTAAAATATTTTTAACAATTCAAGTGTTATTAGGAACAAAAAAATACTGATTTTATATTTGTCGGCAAAATAAGTGTTTCCTATAAAATAATAGGCAAAGGAGGAAAAAGAAAAGTGATTTTTTTTTGTTAAGAGGGCATTTCAGAAGGATCTACGAAAGCATAAATAAAATTTATTCAATCCAGAGGATTTTCATTTCCTTTTTAAAAAGAATTAGGAAGAAGAAAAATGTGTCATTCATTTTCTATCAAGGGGAGAAAAAGCCATTTTCCAACAAATTCCAAACAATTCTAGATCTGAGAAAAAGAAGATACCTTTTGATCCTTGGAATCAAAGAGAGACATCTCAGCAAAACAGCAGGTAAGTCTGTAATGGCAGAGCAGTTATTTCATCTGTTTATTTCCTGTCTCATCTGCTCTGAGCTATAAATTCCCACAGTTCTGTGGACTCAGAGTGAAATGAGAAGCAATATTTTACCTCTCTCTAGGATGAGAGAGAGCAAACTGGAGGAACGTGTCCTGTCTGGGGCAATGCACTTCAAGGAGGACAAGTAGTTGTGGCCCATTTGAAGAAATCTCCCAAAACAGCTTCAAAAGACATCAGAGCAGCTTTTGAATAAAAATATAAATGAATTAAGGTTGTTTAGCCTAAGGGGAAGAGCATTAAACACAGTAGACTTTCAGTCTTATTATTCAAAAACTTTTATTGTAAAAGAGCAGGTGTGTGTTCATTACTCCATCATATCCACCTTGGAGAAGATGGGAATAATGCAATAACAAGCTTAGGTCAGACACGAAGAGAAAACTGCTGTAATGGCTGGGTAGGCTGTCACTGGGTGAGAATCCCTAGGGACCTATGGAGTCTCCAAATTTAGGAACAGTTTGGCACAAAGCTGACAACTATCTCCTGGGAAAGACGTAATTGTGGTCTGTTTGGGGAGATAGTAGAGGATTAGTGCATGTCTTGTGCTCCTATCCAACCTCTACTAGGGTTTTTTTTTCATGCTATAGATTCTGATTTTGTTCCTAACACTTCATGTCTCTTTTGAGTGCAGAATTCAAAATGCATTTGAGAGAAAGGAGGGATGAAATGGAAACCTAGATTTATTCCTTAAAAATTGTATCCACCAATGTTATGGGACAGAGCTTGCAAGTGGCCTGTCTGACTTGAACATGGGGCAGCTGAATTCCATAATGGATGGAAATTTATTATTATTATTATCATCATCACCATCATCATCATCATCATCATCACTATCTGTTTTACAGAAAAGAAATTAACCTGTTCTGGAGACATGTTGAAATGAATTTCATACTCTGTAGCTCTCAGGACTCTGCTGGTCAGAGTGACTCTGAGATAGGTACAAGCTTCTTTTTCCAAGCCCAGCAGTCGAAGAAGGAGTCAGGATTCTTTTGTTCTCATTCTCAAGGTTGTTTATTACTTCTTATCTATAAAATTCTTTTGCTGACCTGCCGAGGTCTGTCTGGCAGGTTGGGTTGAGGCACACTGGTGTTATCTTTTTATACTAAAAACTATATGTACATTATTTACCATAACTTCCCAATACCTATCACCTATGTTAGACAGTGAGTTCCTATCTTAAACCAATCCAAAAGTGCCACCATCACAGCAGAAGATGGAGGCCAAGAAGAAGAAGAAGAAGAAGAAGAAAGACTGGACATGCCCAGATTCCTCCATCTTGCCTCCTGAACTCCCATTCTAAAAACCCCAAAAATCTATTTTTCACCCCGTGACAAACTAACTATTATTCTACTTAAACTCTTTTGACTTGTAATTCTTCATATAAAGGCGGTAATTTGTTCCACGGCTCAAAATCAAAGTCACAGGTGTCTTGGGCTCTGTGCCAAGGTCTCTGAGCCCCCTGGGCAGGGGCTCGAGCCATCCAAGACAGCCAGAAAGATGTCTTGGCTTCCGACATGTAGCATTTACAACTAAGAAATAACCTGATGGTGCTCTTTTAAATAATTTAAACTTCAAAGCTATTCATGAGTGAGCCAAGTGTTTCTCATAAACTTGTTATCATTTTTGTATGACACAAATAAGTTCTCAAGAGATACAAGAAAGGTTCCCACAAAATGAGGCAATGGAGGGACTGAAATACCACTTGAGCTGTGCGAATTGGACAGCTCCTTCTTTGGGCAAGAAAACATCTACTTGTTCATGACGTAATGAAAAAATAACATGTTCTGTCAGTCAGACCCTAGACAAAATCCAGCTGAGAATTTTGGACAAGCCTTCCTGTGGCAAAATGGGAATGTTTTCCTATGACATCATTTGATTTTTGCAAGCATCTACAAGGTAACCATATCACACATCATTTCAGGCAGAACAAAATCAGCTTTTATTATTGTGTATGTGCCTTGTAACAGTGTGGAAATGTTTTTACATCATTCCTCCTGGACTGAGAAGCCAGCTCCTTAGTTTTCCCTAGGGTGTGTGGAAAACTGTGCTCTGCAGTCCCTCTGGTGTCGCCTTGAATTTCAGTGCACTCTGCAGCCTTCTCTTCATAGTATTTGCAACACCTGAAAATTAAGATTTCCATTTAGTGACAGCATAATGATTTGGCAAACTGCTTCTAAGATGCTGAAAGCACAGTCTTGGCTGCTCTATGGCAGAGGCATGAGGAGACAAATGGCCACAGTTCTTTATGCTGCAATTTTTTATACAGAAGGAATTGGCCTTTGAGGAAGAGTTGGCCACACACTCATTTCTCATTCAGGGGGCAGTTGTTGAATCGCTTGACTTGTTATCTTACTGACGTCTGTAGGGTACCTGTTCCCAGGAGGCCCTGAACTAAGTGAAAAGACAAATATTTAGGGAATGTCATATCAGCCACACTGAGAATTCCTCAGTGCCACTCTGTGTTGAAATGCAATATCTTCCAGCACCTTCTGCTCATAGGGCAACTGATGTCCCCAGTGCTTGGCCTGGAGGGTTGTAATTCTAAGATTGTGTTCCTGCACGTTTTTTTACTGAGGACGTGAATTTTTTCAGGACTAATGTTAATGTGGGTGCCCAAAAAGGGAGGCATCCTGGAAAATATAGTTCAAACAATCAATCTGCTTGAAGGCTTGGGAAGGGGTGGAGGGAGGGAAGGCACAGCTGATTGTCTGTGCAGCCAGAGAAGTAAAGGGATCCCTTCCCTGAAATAAAGGAGTGCAGGTCTTGCCTACTGCTCCACCTGTAGCAAAATAAAACTCATGGAATGTTTCCTGGAGTTTTTACTGGATTTATAGGACACTGGGCAATAAAAGGTGCAAATTGTAGTTAATTATTTTTTCTAACAAGTAATGGGACCAGGATAGACTTTGATTTTGCTTTCTACTCTGGAGCATTCAGATGTTCAGTTTTGCTGCTATTGTGGGCAGAGAAATCACAGAAAATGGCTGTTTAATTCTCTCATATTCTGAGATTACAGTCCTGTGAACTTTCTTTATGAAACAGGTGTATTTTCTGTCATAATTTTATTGGACAAGTTATCCTTTAGACAAAATGGGAAATATACTCTGCAAAGAATTAATTATTCCACTGGGGTTCATATAGTAATTGTGGAGATAAATTTAAAGTTTATCACTGTAAGTAAATCAGTGAAGTTGACTTTTTTTTTTTGTTTTTAATTCAGAGATTTGGGAGGGTCCTTGACATGTTATAGATTCATCTAATACTCTGGCTTTATGGATATATTCACATTCATATGAACAATCAGAACCTGCTCTCTTTGTAATGCACTGAGGAAAATAGTTGAAACTTAACATTACTCAAGTAGCATTAGATTTTAATTAATAAACACATGGAACAACTGTTCAGATAGGAATACTACTTTTTTCTAGTGAAATAACTAAAATAAAGTGCATTGTGTGAATGATCACAAAGAATTTCTCCTGGACCGTGCAAGATAAATATCATTAAGTGAGCCCAGCAGTTGCAAGCTGAAGATAGGCTTTATCAATATGGAAGGGTTTTGTGATAAAGAAGTGTTGAATTTATGGCTTGATGTGACACCCGAGAGCCCAGAGCTGCTGTAAGGAACAACTGGGAGGCAGAGCAGTTCCTGGCTGTATTCACTTGGATCTGTTTTCGTTTGTTGTGTGCTGAACAATTGTGTGTTCCTGCTGTTGGTCCTGCATCAGACAGAGCATGAGTCCTCCTCTGCCTCCCCTCCTTAATGCCATGTCTGATGACACTGATTTCCACTCAGAGAACTTTTCCATGCTCCCTCTTATCCCTGCACAACCCCATTCTCAGAACGACTGACAACGTTTGGGGATAACCATGGGATTATTGGGAAAACTCATGCAGAATTTACCAAGGAAGCAACAAGAAGTAAACTTATGTGTTACACTTGCAGGAATAGAGGAAGAGTCTGGATGTAGATCTGAATCCTGGTTTATGAACTTTTCCACCTAGATCTCGAGGTAGGGAGTAATGATTTTTAAATAATAGGCATAATATAAGAAAGAAGCAAAGAATTTCCCTTTGTCAGTAACAGATGAGGGAGGGAACAACTGGGACCTTTTACTTTCTAATTTTGACTTTATATTAAAACACAGAACATGATCTGAATTCCCCCTGCAAATCTGTACTAAAGGATGAGCCAGAGACAGGTAACCCAGACTTAATTCTTAGACGTGTGAAGACTCTCAGGTACTCTTTTATCACTTGAATTTATCTCAATATCTGCAAGGGGAATTAACTGTTGTACAGATTATTCATTCAGAAAAGCACACAGAGCATTACACTATTCTTCATTTCTGTAAGGATACCACATGTAATTTAGGGAATAATTAAGACTCCAAGTGATCAAAACAAGAGATTGGTCAGGATACAATTTTCCCACCAATGTAATTGATATCTTTGACCTTGATTTCAGATGGAAAGAAAAGGAAGGAAGGAAGATGCCTGTATCATGTACAAACTTGCCACTTTCCTTCACTAATCACCTAATTTCACAGTAACCAAATCTCCTATTATCAACTCTCTTTATACGGAATTTCTCATTGTAGCACATTACTCCAGTGAAGTGACTCCACCTTGTTCCAAAGTACCATCCCTGATACGCTGTGGATAGGCTAAATTTGACTAAAATATTCTGGTTTTCTCAAATTGAGAATGTAAGTGTTTCTAGTTTCTTTGGGGAGGAGTGGGTCAGGATGGGTCTAAAATATTCTTTGCAGTGCTTTGGTGCCTCTAATCCCATCATGGTGCATGACAGTTGTATTTTTCTTACTTTTGATTAATTTTTTTTTCTGTTTCAGACATTACTGTTGTCAAATTGGAATTAAACAAGGCACATCCTTAAGTGAATTTGCCTGTTATTGAAGAGATTTTCTGGGGAAAGACTGTTACAGAACTCAAAGCTGGGATCTCCATGAAGTGCAATTTAAAAATTAGTTTTAAGTGCACTTCACTTCGGTTTGCTCACAGTGAGAAATATTTACTTGGTTTCACACTGCTGGAAAAAGCAAAATGGACAGGCTTGTGTGATGGAGAGCACAGCAGCAGGATCTCCACTCTGTGTTCAGGCACACTGACACCATAGAAATTTAAAGAAGTAACACACAAATAAATAAAATACTTATAAACCACATGTATTAGATTTTGATCCTCACATTTAGCTCTGGCTGGGATCCAAAATCTAAGATTGCTTTACACTTGATTTGCAAATAGAGAAGTTTGCCGAATTTGGCAGAATTTGGCCAGAGAATGCTCAAATTCCCACAAAGTTTCCAACATTCAGTTTGGATGATGTACTACAAGATCAACTGCTTTCTAACTTAATTTCTCCATTATTTGCAGCAGAAATGTTATTAGATATGGATTTCAGTAATGTGATTACCAGTGAGTGGCAATTTTGAAGGATCTGTGTGGGAACTGCTGGAGGAATTATTGTGCTGCTGAAATCAAACTGTCATTCAGATTTAACCTAATCTTACACTAAGCTATTGTTTCCTTGTTTTGTGTCCTGACAAAAGAAAACAATAGATTTCAATTTTCTATAATTAGAAGCCAAGGAATCAAAACTTCCTAAGAATTTTGAAGAAATATTAGGAAAAAAAAGCTATTGATCAAAGTTCAGGAACTATTCTTGGTATAGTGGCCAGGTTTTATTTAATATTTAGAATCTCATATACCTGAAAACTTCCCATGGAGAATGTGTATCATCTCTGTGTTCCTCCAGCCCATCCTCCGTGGGGATGTTTTCCAAACTGCTGCTGGTCTGAGATGACTGAAATGATGGCTTTAAGAACTTCTCTGTGGTAAATATTGGAGTTTGTTTATGTTTGCTATGCTGGTATTTTCTTCCATTTAACTGTGTCTTGTAATAGCTGCTAAACAACAATTTATTTAAGGTTCAGTTGGGAAATTCAGCCCCAAGCCCAGGGTGAGTTAATTGGTAAGAACAGCGAAGCCCCAGCAAGGTGAAGCCTGATGCACATCAGATCGTTCACTGTGGCAGTGCAGGGGTTTCCAGATCACTTTCCATTCCCTCTGCTTTGAGGTTTTCCTGCTTTATGGCCTGCAGTGCCTTCCTCTTCCTGTCCCTGCCAGCAGGGGTTGCAGTGCTCTGTCTTTGGTCAGATTTATGTCACGGCCCGGACAATATTTCTGGTTTCCTTATCTGTTTGTGGTTCTGGGATTACTCCTGAGCGCCTCCACCTCCACCTCCTACTCCCCAAACCCCAGAGCATGGCACACCCTGCTCTGGTGCATCCCTGTGGAGCATCCCTTGGTTCATCCCTAGACTGGATAAGGGGGCTAGGAACAAGCTGGCACAGTGAAATTTAGATATTGAGCCTCCATTTCAGTCCTCAAGCAGAACAAATTCTGTGTTTGCCTCCATTTATCTCTGTTGCTTGATCTTTCACTAAGACAAATAATAATTCCCCAAGGACTGGAGTCCATGGTGCTCCTCTTCCAGGGAATTTTAAAATGTGGCCTTGCAGAAACTTGTCACTTTCCTTCAAATCTTTCTCAGGTTGCTAGAACTTACTGAATTATTAGAACTGACCATAAAGAATGAGTCTTTTGCGGGGAGAAGTCTGCAATAGCTGGGGTTTTGGAGGTTGTTTTCCTTAGCCAGGGTCAGATTTTGGCTGTATTTCCAAGTGTCATCAGACATCTCACTGACAGTAGAAAACTTCTGTAACAACTGCATCAACACAGCGAAACCAGTCTTGTTTCCACATTCGGCAGCTTTACTTCAAATAGAGAATAAACTGAAAGAATTGGAATTTCTGCAGTAACATCTTACCTGACAGAAGCCTGAAAACTTTTACATTTTTGTTGAAGCTCTTTGCAAGGAAAAAAAAATCATATTTATCTTTCAACTGACAGGCTTTCCAAGATAATGGTATTGTGTTAATGTTTCAGGCTTCCTGTTAATATACATATATTGCTTCAGAATCACACCTGGAAGGCTCAAGCCCTGTCTGGTGATAAATGTTAGGTGATAACAAGAGCAGATGACTCAGTTTATAAACATGCTGCTGTACAATGTATCTGCTGTGGGGTTTTTAAATAAATGAGTAAGAGAATGAATTAAATTATTGAAACATATTGATCACTTGCATGTTTTGAGGTGTTGGGGGTCTTTGTTGGGGGTTTTGTTAATTCTATAGCTTAAAAGGTAATTTTGAAAAAATGGACAGTGAGGAGCTTTGTCATGTTTGGAATATATTTTCTCTATCAAATAGTCTTATTAACATTTGAACTGGGTTTTTTTAGCAGTTTCCTTCTAACCTGACCAGTAAAGAAAAGCCCTGATTTTATGGTGTCCCATAAGGATTTGAAATGTTGTCTTACAGGATTTGGATTGTTTGGGGGGTTTTGTTAGCTTGATTATAGCACTTGGTTCTACAATACTGGATTCTGATTTGCTTTAATAACTTGACAAACTGGTTTTTTTCTTTTCCTACTGAATTTGTACAAAAGCCACACTGATGGCAAAATTATTTGGGCTCTTTATAAGAGGGGAATGGATGTGCTCGTTTTGTTGTGATTGAAGAGCTTGGAACTATCGAGTCAGCTCTTGGCTCTGGGACAATTTGGGTGGAGCACAACATCATGAAGTGGGATGGGAGGTCTTCTAGTTCAGGGGATGCTCTTGAACAATTTCCAAACATCTGTCAGTCCTCAGGAAAAATATTCCAAAGCTGGTGTAGCCCTTTAACTAGAGGATGTGTAAGGCTGCCTAAAAATTTGAACCTTATCCTTCTTGTGCCTCAGCTGCAGTCTGTGCACGACAGAAAGACAGCAGTGCTACCCTCTGGGTGAGTTCTTTTAAAATTGTAACAATTGTAAATGTTGCATTAATGGGAGCCATTGGAACAGCTGAGCTAGAAGCCCAGAAATTACAAAAAAGCAAAAATATGAAAAAATATGATCTGACGTATATCTGTCCAATGAGGTGAGTGTTGTTCCCAGCATCCATTCAAATATGGACAGGAAGGGTATAGACTAAAGCACTGAAAGAAGGGGGACAGCGTTGGTAATCTGTTGTAAAATAAAAATGTTTAATATCAAGCAGCTTATTTTTAAATAGTAACTGCTCTTGTGTTATCTTGGGCATCCATTTACTACTATTGGCAGTCAAATCCTGAGGGTGAGCTTATAATTTAATGCTTTACATTAAAGAACTATTCTCATCTAGCACATTTGCCTTGTAGCCTCTGCAAATAAATAACAAGTGTGCCATGAATCACAGGCCTCTGAGTGCCACGGCCAAATGGCTAAAACTGCCCGGGCCGTTTTTTGTAGCATGGAATAGGAAACATTTATTACAGCCATTATAGACAGCCAAGTGATTTAAGAGCCAGAGAGGTGTCATTTATACAATGTTAAAATTCTTTTAACTCTGGGAAATAAAATAAGCAAGGATCCAAATGGCTCTACAGCTGCACTGCAGCCCCACAAACCTGGGCATTGCTATAAACCCAGATCAAGTGGAGCTGAATTTTACAGCTGCACATTTCAGTGCTCTATCTTGTTGCCTGACTTCAAACTTTATGCTGTTTGAAGCACCAATAGAGATAAAATTTCTTTCCTTGCACCTTGCTTCCTTTGGAAGTTAGAAAAAAACTTGGTGACAGAAAACCCTTCAGAAACCCTTCACTCTATCACTGCAAAACTGTTTCAGAAATTAAAATATTGCTAACTGGTCACAGCTGCTTCCTTGAGCATTTGTTGTTATATCAGACCTTGCTCATGCTGATGCCAGGATATGTTCTGGAGGGGAAGCAAAGATTTATTACTAATAGTGCTCATTCTTCTGTTGTCACAGAATCACTGGGATCTGCTCTTTGAACTGGGCTCTGCAGAAAGAAAGCTGCAGATATTGAACTTCAAAGCAAGAGATAACTGAGAGAAATAAATGTTCCAAATGGTGGAGTGTATTCTGTAAGCACTTGGGAGACCAGCCTTAGTGAGAGACTGGAACAGAGACTGCACTGAAGTGAAATAATTGCTCAAGGGGTTGATGTATTTTCTGCAGGCAGTCATACGTCACCAGAGTTCTCTGGAAATGGTTTGAATCGCTTGTCTTCCAGACATTTGGCAGAAATCACATGGAGATGTGGGGGTGTTACATCTGTTCATGGCTAAGGATGGCCTTCAGAAGAAGATTTTTCCTTGCCTTCTCAAAATCATTTGGAGTTACATCTGCTTCTTTGCAAAGTATCAAGTTCCTTACCAGGAACTGCTTTATGGTTTTTAATGTTGTTGAATTTTGCACTTTGAATTTCACTGTAGGTTTAGAAAATGACATCCTATTCTTTGTGTGCTCTGTAAAGGGGCCTGATAAGTGTCTGAACACAGGAAACTTGCTGAATTTCCCCAGGGCTGGTGATCTTATTACTTTCTATTAGTTGAATTAATCCTCCTGGGAACCATTCAATTTTTTTACCCCTTAAAACTTTCAGAGCTCCATATTATTATGAAAGGTTTTACTGAGCTAAAGTTGTTAGGACAGGGTTTAATTTTGCAGCCCCCATATTTACAGCCTCATGAGGCTGCCTGGTTTGCCCTCCAGTGCATAAAATATGAGACTCTGAATCATTCACCTCCAGGAAGCACTTTTCAAAACTGGGGAGAAAATTGCATAGCAGCAGAACGTGAATTGAGGTGTCAGTGAATGCCTCTTCCTCCTTATCCTGTTGCATTATCTCTTCCCAGCCTCCTTTTGAACAATCCCAGGACCTGCTGCTCCAACTGTAACTCTCAGCAATGGCTCAATTCCACTCTTCAGCAGTAATTGTCTCACTCTTTTCCCTGCAGCTCGAGCAGGATCCTTTTCAGCTTGCAGGTGGGTTCCTGCCTAGGAGGAAATTGTTTTCTCACTGCCATATGGGGTCTCTCATCCACAGTTTGCAGCACTTCTCCTTCATAAATCTTTCTTGTGAGGGAGTAATTTGGTTTAACCCTCTTTGCCCCTCTTCCCAATGCCAGGGATGTGCCTTTGTGATAACACAGGACCTACAGCACGAATTCCTTCATCAGTGGTTTCTGTGTCTCCAGACAGATCTTTCACAAAACTGTCTTTATTCAGGCAGAATCTGAGCTATTTGGTGGGCTCTGTGTGCAGTAGTTTCATGCCAAGGTGTAAATCAGATTAAGACAATTGACTTGTCAGTGGGAGATTTGATGGGATAAGGAATGAAAGCCCCTGCTCTGAGAGGAATAGTGGTGTCTGTTTGTGTGTTCAGGACTTCATCTCAAAATGTACCTGTACCAACACTGAATTTCAGTGTAGGGTATGGAATGTGTTTCTGACACAGTAGGAGTATATTGCTAAAGCTGATTTGGAATGTAGATTAATAATATACTCAGTACAGATTTCTCTGTACATTTATTATGCATCTCTTCATTTTCTACAGGACCAGAAATTTCTGCTGTAATTTCAGCTCTAGGAAGTTGACAGGGCTCAGAAAAAAAATCTGATTGCTGCACTTGCAAACCAAGTCCCTTCCAGGACCAAAGTCAAGGACAACAAAAATGCCAAAGGAATTACTATAAATTACATCCTTCATACTCTACACATCCAGGGGTAGTGTTTGTCATCAGCTGTGATCTCTGATCACTCAGTGAATGTGCTGGTCCTGCAAATGCTTTTACCCAGGCAGGACTCTAAGAAATATTTCCAGTAAATACCATAATGGATCACATCAGTTACCAGATTGAAACCATTCTTGGTTTCCAAATTTTTGACAGGCTGACAACATTGGGGCTGTTCAGCCTGGAGAAGAAAAGGTTAAGTGGAGACCTGATGGCATCTTTCCAGTATCAGAGGAGGCTACAGGGAAGATGGAGAGGGACAATTCTTCAGGATCTGGAGTGACAGGACAAGGCAGAATGGGCTGAAACTGCCAGAGGGGAAATTTAGATGGGATATTGGGAAGGAATTGTTCCCTTGGAGGGTGGGCAGGCCCTGGCACAGGGTGCCCAGAGCAGCTGGGGCTGCCCCTGGATCCCTGGCCAAGGCCCTGGCTCACTGGATCCAAGGCCAGGGTGGACACTGGGGCTTGGAGCAGCCTGGGACAGTGGTAGGTGTCCCTGGCCGTGGCAGGAGATGGAACCAAATGATCTTCAATGTCCTTTCCAACCCAAACCATTCTATGATTCTATGATTCTAAGTGAACTTCGGCCAATTTGAATGGTCCTGCTTTTTTTCAGTCATAGTTTTAACTCAAATATTCATGTTTTTTAAAATGTGTGCTTGATGCATCCGGATAATAAAATGGGCAATGATTGTACTTTCCCCATCATCCTGAGAATATGAATTTCTGCTCCATCAAACCTCTGCTGATGTTTCTTTAATCCACTTTTTCATGTGAAAAACAACTTGAGAAGGTTGTTCAGTCCTAAAAATGTCTTCATAATTTTTTTTTTTATTAATATTGGAGCAGTGTGACTAACACAGTGGTTTCTAGGGATCCAGGCAGGAGAAGACATGGATCAGCTGGGGGGGCTGCAGTCAAATTTGTGGTGTTGCAGTGGAACTCTCCAGTCCCCTTTGAAGGTGTCACCCACTGGATGCTGTTGTCGCCAGCACCTGGAGCCCCTCAGACCTTGGCTCTCTGAAGCTGTGATAAGCTCAGCTGGATTTTAGTGGCTGCCATAGTTGCCATTCTGTTATGTCATTGTGTAGGTTCACATCTGTCTGCTCTGGAGGGCAGTCTTCAACTTAGAACACTTTAGAAAAGAACTTTTTGACTGTGGAAATCTATAGAAGATGCATCACTTTTTATTCAGAGCACACTCCTGTGCTGAAGGGGAGAAAAATGCAACTCATGGAGTTGAATTTTGCTATTTGTTTGTCACCAAAGACTTGAGTTCTGTTCTTCATTTAGTTAAAATACTGTTTTCTGATATATTTGAAAGCTATTGATAATCTGTCCTTAAATTACAGATGAAAAGACTGTCCCATACTTATAGACTATCCTAAATACATGTCCTGGTCTCAAGCAGATAAAAGGAACTACCTATTCCACAGCATGTTGTTAAGTTTACTTTATTGCTATAAGAGTCTGTGGAGCCTGGAAGTGTAAATGGGTTCTAAAAAGGGTTTAGCTAAATCTGTTGGTTGCTACTAAACAGGGTGATCTACAAGCAAGTGCCAGCTCTGAGAGTTCTTAAACTTGTCATCAAAGCTGAGAAATACCCTGTAGAAGGACTGGTTTCTTGGGGTGGTGTGAAGAAAAGTGTCTTCCCACACACAGAGAGATGTTCCACCAACAGGTATGGTATTGTTTTTCCTTGGGTATGGCAAGAAGTGAGTAAAAATCAGTGTGTGAGTAGTACAGCACCAGGAATAAAGCCCCATTCCTGAGGTAGTCCCATGGAAAGTGAAACCGTTTCATTTTTACCAAATCATTTTTACAACTTGAAGGAATATCAAGTAAATTAGCAGATGATACTAGATTGGAAGGAGTTGTTGACTGGAAGGCAGGGAGGCCGTGAAGAAAGACACTGACAAGTGAGAGGGCTGTGAATCACCAGTAGTATGATGTTCAGCAAGGGAAAGTGCTGGATTCTGCACCTTGGATGGGGCACCCTGGATGTACAGACAGACTGGAGAGTCTGGGAAGTGGCATGGGAAGGGACCCGGGAGCCCTGGTGGATGGCCAGGTGCATCTGAGTCAGCAGTGTCCTGGAGGCAGGAGGAATATCCCTATCCTGGGGGATAAGGCCCAGCAGCACTGGCCAGGCCCAGGAAGGGATTGTCCCTCTGGGCTGGGGTGGCCTCACCTTGAGTGCTGGGGCAACTCTTAGCACCATGAGGTAAAAAAAAAAAAAGACATGAAGCCATTAGAGAGTTTACAAAAGAGGCTATGAAGATGGACAAGGGCCAGGAGGGGCCGCCCAAGGAGAGGCTGAGGGCACTGGGGCAGCTCCTGGC
>NW_005054445.1:371882-390625 GCF_000277835.1 Geospiza fortis
TGGGGGGTCTGGGCAGGGCCAGGGGCTGGATCCATCATCCTGGGGGGATTGTTGGGGGTCTGGGCACAGCCAGGGGCTGCATCCATCATCCTGGGGGGATTGTTGGGGGTCTGGGCAGGGCCAGGGGCTGCATCCATCATCCTGGGGGGGATCCCTTTCCTCTCAGGATATGAGATGAGCATATCCATCTCTGTGATTCTCTGATTCCATAACACAGTTGTGCTTTTTCAATGAGGAATGGCAGTAGCACATTAGGACAGCATCAGGAGGGGCGTTGTTCCTGGTATTCCCAAGGCAGGCAGAAATGGGTATTTGCACAAAAATAGGATAATTCTGGTCTTTATAAAATAATAAAATGAACTCTTAACAATTTTTAATCAAATGGCAAATAGCAGTATCTTATTAGCTAATAAATTCACCAAGAATTTAGGGAATTTAATCCATTAATCTTAAATCTCTGCATAGACAGGAGGTCATTGAGATAATGAGTCACCTGAGGCAATAAAATTCAGTAGAAATCAAGCAGCTAATTTTTGTCAGAGCCTGTGAATATTTCTTGCAGGAATCCTATCTCTTTCTCTTGAGAGAAATATTATTAGCACCTTCTGCACTCCTTTCATGCCAGAATGCTGGAGGAACCACATGCAGGACTGGGTCTCTCTGCTCTTTCAGGCATTCATGTCTTTTTTTGATGCTGAATAATTCATGAAGAGCATTTGCTAATAGAAACATCTCAAACAAACATTCCATCTAAATTTGGCTGTTTGTTTTAACATTTAAATTCCTCAGCAATCTGAAGCGTGGCTTTTTGTGCATTTATCTACTTCCAGTAACCCTTTTCCCACTGGAAGAAACACCCATTTCTTCTCTTTTTTCTTTTTTTTCAATCTAATCTTCAAATAATTGCAACAAATGAGTTTCTTTTTTTTTTTCCTAGCATATTTGGCTTTTTGAATTTTCAGTTTCTACAGAAGAGCTTAGAATCAAATTACTGAAATGTGATGTATTAGAGTGTGCATGTGGTGGGGTGATGTGATGGAATTCAGGAATACCAGCAGGGAAAAATCAATGTTTATCATGATCTTTTCTCAGTGTGAAATGGACTGAGAAAGGATGTTATGTAGCATGAAATCATGTAGAATGACCTTGAAAGAATTTAGAAGGTAATCATGAGCATTCTGTCTGAGCCTGCAGATTTATTGTAGCACAAAGATGCTATGAGTTCACCTATTATACTCCTAAGTAAACAGAGGATTTATAATGGACATCTGTGTGATTAAAAGCTCAGTCTCCAGAGAGAAGAAAACACCTCATAATTTACAAACTGAAAAATGGCAACTGAGATGTCAAAGACATTCCTCATTCTTGGAATTAATTTCATATTAAGGGCATTTAGAATGGGGCCTCTTTCTCCACGTTGGAGGGAGCGATTAAATCTTTGTTTACTGTGTTTTGGCTTTTGTTTTTTTTTTACCTTCTGATTCTGAGTCTGTGTATGTGATTATTCTGGAATCTTTGCATGCAAAAGAGACTTGGGAAAAAGTCCTGCTATTTTAGAGTCTGTGTGATCATCAGGAATTTGTTCTCTGTCCAACCACCACAGGACGAATGTTTATCACCCAGTTATCCTCAGTCTGGTTACAATTCCTACATCTCCTTAACTTCCCTCCTGTGCCTTTATCCATAAAAGACAGTATTTTTTAAGAATTCAATGGGAAGATAATGAACATCACTACTAAATAAATATCATGTGAGCTTGCATGTGGATAGAAATAATTCTGAGAAATATAAAACTGGCTATGTTCACAGTGATGCTACAGAACAGAATGTCCAAATCAATTCAATTCTGGAATATTTTCAGATGCCTTAGAAAACTGCAATTGACCCATACAACCTCATGTTTTGAAAATGTCTGAACATGCTGTTCTTCTGTATTTGAAAAAAATATATCCTGGAAAATATTTTCTTGATCTTTTCATTAGTTTAAAAATAATTCAGAAGCTCTTCTGCTTCTGCAGGTTCATTTCTCTGTCACTTAATTTTTGTGGTCTTTTTATTAATTGATGTCAGCCAGGTGATTTTCATCTGCCATCATTCTCCCATCTGCCTGCATGGCCTCCTCTGCAAGTCTTGTCTTAATGTTATTTTTTGATGTGATTTTTGATGTCCTCCAAACCCAACTGCTAAATGAGTGAGACAGTGTTTCCAACATTTTCATAGTGGTTATAGATGTAATTAATTCACAGTTGTCTCAAGGAATGTTAATAACATCATGTAGCATTTTTGTCTATATTTTTATAGCAAAAATCAAAATTCAGTTTTTCCTATCCACCACTCACCATCAACTCTCAGGCACGACAGTCTGTTTATTGTATGAGCTGGAACAGCTTTGAAGTAGAGGGTTATTTTTTTTCAAGACAGGCCTATTAAAATATTTCATGTATTTGAAAATTCTCCTGCTAAACAGAAAGAATATTTTCAAGGTATGCAATTGAAATGGAAGCATTAAGGACATTGGTGTGCAGTGGTAAATCTTGATAGATTCTTCCTTTACTCTGTCAGCTGTAATTATGTTATAGATGTGTATTAGGGAAAGCACATTATTTTCTGTTGAATTGTGTGAGTCAAAATAGATTTCTCTCTTTTCTCATCAGAGAATATCTTGACTTATTTTCTTAGGCCATATTTTATGGAAGAGGTTTAGCTTTGAACTTTTTTCCATACTGGGGTATTTTTTTCTCCTCAGCTGAGAGCTTTACCTATGTTTGCATTGCAGAAAGTGTGAGAATGAAATTTCATTCCTTTCACCTGCCATAGATGAACATTTTTGGGCTGTTCTTCATTGCAGTAAGAGGAAAAAAATAGTAGCTCACATTTCCATCTAGGATGCTAATCTTTTCAGATGTTGCCTTTGAAAAGGCCCAGACTGAGTCACCCAGGCCACTTTTTCATAATTACTCACCTTGATGTGCTGCATTTATGTTCTGTTTCAGTAGCCTGAATTGGAGGGGATCAGAATTATTGGAATGTCAGCTGGGGGGCGAGTGGGTTGGAGACAAAGAGGCCACTCACCCTGATGTTCATGTGGCAATAGAGAGTGTTTATTCTCAAGCCCTTCCTTAGAAAGGGCATTTGAAAAATGTGGTCTGGAAACTTTCATCGGTGCATCTCTAAGGCCCTTCAGGCTCTAGCCAGTGAAATGCTGCAGCCCTGGGAGGTGTGACTGGGCAAGGCCCCTGTCAGCCAAACCAGGGGCTGCTTAGTTAGCCTGGCACAAACCAGCTTGTACATGGCAACATTGGACATTTGTGAAAAATTGTGCCTAAACACCTACTACAGTGTCCAAGAAAGGTTGTTCACAGCATTTTATTGTGGAGGGGGTGGAAAGGGAAGTGACTTAACTGTGAGTTCAAAAATAATAAGGAGCAGTCCCTGAATAAGAATCATCTTCTGAAGCCATTGCTTCCCCTCCCATGATGAACTGTGGAATCATCACCTTTAGGAACTAAATGTAAATACCTCTCTTTTTCCTCTCTACTGACTCGTGATTCCCACCTGTGCCTAGCTGAATGTTTTCTCCTTCTTGTCCTGGCTGTACTGCTGGGCAGAATGATGGCATTTCCATTACATTCCCAATCTTCCTCAGCCCCATGACTTCAATTCAAGTGCTTTAGTTTTTCCATGTCAGAGAACTACAGGACTGTGCAGCTTTTATGCAGGTGAAATTTGCATTACCCACAAGCATTCCTCATAAAGTACACATTTCAATTAAAGTTTCTGCTTCCTTATCTTAAGAAGGGAAAAAGACCCTTAGTGGAATATCCAACAGGTAATTCTGCTACAGATCCACTATATCCTTAAAAATTATCTACCTTTCACAGTGAAAAAAGTCCCCCAGCAGAGCAGCACAGACATATAAATGTTCTAAATTTTCAGAACATAGTCACAGACTATGTTCTAAATTTTCTATCAATGAATATTGTTTTCTGTCATCACAATTGCACCACGAAATATGAAAGTTCAATTTCCTCTTCATTTCCTTTTAATAAAACTTCTGCTTATTTCATTTTTGAAGAGATTGGATCTAAATTACTTTGACTTCTTCTGGCCCAACTTTGGTGAATGTTTCAAGAGAGAATCTGAAACCCTTTTAAAACCCACCAAAGAGATCAAGGGCTGTGTTCTGGGGATTTAGTACTCACATTCTCATCTCTCTTTCAATACAAGTCTTTTGCATTTAGAAGTGGCAGTATTGATTCCAGGACATGGTTTCAAGAAGTATAAATATTGCACCCACTGATGGAGCTGCTGTTCAGAACTTAACAAACAGCAATTTTTTTGTTAAAACAGTAGGAAAGGGAAATATGTGCAAGATTACTTATCAGCAAAGCCATTTGATGTTGTAGACCTTATTAATCATTCCCAATTTCCACACAGAGAACTTGGGTGGATGGGATCCATATGATCTTTATAATTGTACCTACCCATGATCAGGTAAATGGAATTAAACCAAAGGGAAAAAAAATAGGATAAATCAAATGCAGATTTCACAGGTTGGCTCTTCATGCAAATTCTATTTTTTTCCTTTTGGATAAACATGGGAGTCTTTCCTAAAATTACATCAACAATTCAGAGTAAACTCAGTTAATGCATTAATAACTTGAGCTTCTGGGTCATGGACGTTCCTGAAGTTAAAGGTTTCTGGGCCAAATAACACAGAACCATGGAATGGTTTGGGCAGGAAGGGACCATAAAGCCCACCCAGTGCCACCCCTGCCATGGCAGGGACACCTCCCACTGTGCCAGGCTGCTCCAGCCCCAGTGTCCAGCCTGGCCTTGGGCACTGCCAGGGATCCAGGGGCAGCCCCAGCTGCTCTGGGCACCCTGTGCCAGGGCCTGCCCACCCTGCCAGGGAACAATTCCTCATTCCCAAGATCCCATCCAGCCCTGCCCTCTGGCACTGGGAGCCATTCCCTGGGTCCTGTCCCTCCAGCCCTTGTAAACGTTCTCTCTCCATCTTTCTTGTCAGCTCATTCCCAACACAACAGAAGCCTGGCCCTTCTCATTACAATGTGAATGTTTCACAATGTTAATTCACTTCAGCTAAAAAGTAAGTGGTGAATGCTGTGGCATTGATGGAATTTCTGCCTAAACCTCTCTGACAGAAGTTTGGTATTTCCACTATTTTCAAAAATATATTGGGACTGTCAGAGGCACAAATAGCAGCAGTTGTCTCAGGGTGCATAACTTCCTGCACATGTGTCTGCATTAGTGAGGGAATGTTTGTACTCAAGAAAGCAGATTTTTTTCAGCCTTTGTTGTGGGATCAAGGAAGAGGCACTGGATGTTCCAGCTATTCTGGATGTGATTTTTCATCCCTGGATTGTATGGTATGGCTGACAATGAGTCCCTGTTCATAAGTGCTCTTCGGGCAAATCACAGCCCTCAAATTTTTTGTGACACATAAATCCAGACAGGAGATGTCTTTCTGTCTGTTCAGAAGCTCAGTATTTGCAGAGCCAGCTTTTGTGTGTGTGTCCATCAAGGAGCACTGGAGACCACAGATCCTTTGGAGTTGCTTCAGCATAACCAAGGCTGGTATTTTGTGGGTGAAGCTCTGTGTGCCCATGAGGCTGCACCTGTGAGTGACACCAAACACCCTTTCCTGCAGTCCATCATCTCCATTAATAGCAGTGCCCCAAGTCACATGTTTAGAATTTATAATCCAAGGTAAATATATGAACACAAAATTTTGCTAAAGGCTGTTTCGCATTAAATTTATAATGAGTTTGAATTCTTCAGAAATCATGTAAGACAATCCACTGGCTCCACAGTGATGTGATCTCAACTGTGTTAAACTATTCCAACAACTCTCTTGTGCCCATGAAGTGAAACAAGTTTGAAACAATATTTTATTTAATTTCCAATGTGTAATTGTGAAATGTGCTCTTAATTTTCTTTTTTCTTTGTTGGCAAACTATTACAAAAAACCCTTCATTTGACAGTCTTGGGTTGGCTGAGGGAAAAAAGAGAAGCAGGACCTCAGACCTCAATTTCCCTTATTATAATAAATCAATTTCATACTCATTTGTGTTCAATCTCCATTGGAAATTTGCATTATCCAATCAGAACTGAACAGGTCTCTCAGGGGTGATCAAGTGTCACATAAAAATTCAACAGGAAATTCATGCAATAAATCAGTAAAAGTACAACTCATATATGGAGATTTTAAACCCATCTAAATTCTATTAAAAACCTGTAAATCCTATTTTAGACAAGAAGGAAACTTGGGAACTGTAGCAGCCCTAAGAGGCTCCTCAAAGTGCACATACTAATATTTAATCATTTATCCTTTTTGTATGTCCAAATTAAGTAGTTTGACTGAAGTGAGTATAGCTTTCATTTCTACTTCTGATGAGGAATAGTTCATAGAGACAACATTATATCATCATAATCTTCTAATATTTAGCTGGTAAAAATATATTCTGTAAGCTGTAGGCAACTTTTTATCCTGTTGAATTAAAATTTGAAATATATTTAATGGAAGAAGGGTTTATGTGAGTCACAGTGGCTCCAGACACAGCTTCAGGACACTTGGGCATGTGTGTATATGTGTTCTTTGAAACAAAAGAGAGGTAACAGGAGGGATGGAAAGCAGGAGGAAGCAGACAAATGGCAACGGAGAAAGGCCAAGCTGTCTGCAGTGAAGGAATTAGTAAATTACAGGTGATGAACTTTACATTTTCTGCTTTGAAATGAGAAAAAGATGTGCAGTAAGGGTGAGCTTCTTGCTGTTCAGCAGCAGACAAAAGGGAAAAGAGAGCATTAGGTCTGATTGATTGATTGATTGATTGATTGATTAAAAAATCAACAGTTAATGCAGAAGCAGGAGTCAGTGAGGCACCTTCAGTCCTATCCAGCTCCAGTTCAGGGGCACAACTGCTCTGAAATCATTTGTTGTCCTAACTGCTACATTTGATCTTCTGGATTTCTAGGATGTTTCTCATCTGGTGGAAGAATTCATGCTGAAGCAAGAGACAGAAGCCTGGAATATTTATTTAATATCAACAAGTAATGCTGGAAAACCTGCACTGAGGAAAGAGTCTTCCGAGACATTTGAAACACTGTATGTACTTCATATTTAATTAATTTGACTGATACAATTGCAGTTGGTATCTGTGATAAAGCAATTCCTTAAAGCTCTAAATGTGGTGTTGAAACAAGGTAGGAGAACCAACCAGAAACCCACTGTATCTTAGTGATTGCATAATAAATGCCTTGCTTTGAAAAATGGCATAAAACCTCCAATATTTATATGTTTTAGAAGGGCTGAGCTAAATTCTAAAATTATATTAGAACACACATTTTTGTTTAAAACATTTTATTTGGACTAATTTAAACTAGTTTTGTTTGAAGGTCGACCTTAACATTAGGTATAATTAACCCATGGTCTCTGTGGTTTTGCATCCCTGAGTTTCAATAACTTGAATGAGTTTCATTTTCACTTTAAAAGAAGTTGTTCTAGGGGAGGCTCATTGTAACTGGCACATTGCTGCTGCCCACATTTCTCTGATATTTCCTCAAAACATGACTCACACTTAATCAGAATAGGCAGGGTGTCTTTATTACTTTGGATTGTTTTAGAGAAAGCAACAGATGGTGGTATTTGAGCTGTCCAGATATAGAAAACATGGCCTTGCACCATCAGGCTGTCTTTGCATCTTGTTAGCCTTTTTACAGACATCATTCAGAATAATTAGGCAAGTATTTAAGGTCCTGCCTAAGTAGCAAAGTGGATCAATAATGTGTGCTTGAAGTTATCCATCTGGTTGGAAGCTTCCTGAAGCTAATATTTTATGGACGAACACTTCCACTTTTGACAGAAGATGAGCCTTTATCTTTTGCATCTGTTTAAATCTGTCTGCAGTTAGCACCAGGCAGGACTAACACTTTACTTATTTAGGGAAGGAAATTTAAGCTTTAGAAAGTTCCACACTGAGGAAATGAAAGCTGTCTCATTCTCATTAAGACACATTCCATTTCCTTTTTTCTTTTCTATTGCTCTTATTTCCCCTTAAAGTTTCTCTGAAGAAAAGAAAATTAAAAAACATATATTCTTGCTTATGACAATAGGAAAAACTGTGTTGAATCAAATATTCTTGGGTTTGGGGAAGTTTCTTGGCTGATAAAAGGTGCTCACATAAATCAGATCTGTTATACAGTGTGACGGTGTAAAGACATGTAGGAAGTAGGTCTTAATTCTACTTAATGATTATGCAGATGAATTGGACCAAAGCAGAAATTGTAGAGGAACACAAATTAATACTTCATTTATTATTGTATCACTCTTGTAACAAGCTGATGTGAGAGATCAGAATAGCACAATTCAGATTTCTTTACAGTCGCCTCACTTTATCACTTGGTAATACAATAAATAGAATTGGTGGAGGGGGGGAGGGTTTGTTTAAACCACAGTTTGAAATGTTTATAATAAAGCTCCTTTTTTCTTATCTAGTGCTGTGAATGAAAGTCTGCCAAGAGTGATAAGAAAGTTTTGTTAATCAGAATCGGTTGACATATTTTTTAAAAAGTGTAGTCATGGATAAGAATCACGGGAGTTTTGAGTTGGTGCTGATTATATTTCATACAAATAAAGAATCTGTGGTGGCATTTTAGAATTGGTAATATTACTTTCTCAATAAAAATATGTTTTAACCTTTTTTAGAGGTTTTACCAAAAGCCCCCTGTTTTCTGTGTACATATAGATGTACACTGGGGGAAAACAGGAAAAGCACAGCTCACTATGAAAGAATGCTAGGCTAATATCTTTTCAATGCTTGCTGGCTTTAGAAATCCTCTAATAAATTACAAAGTAATTTAATCATACTCCATAATTGCATGCTCTTGAAAGAATAAGACTTTAGATCCAGGCTGTCTCCTGCTCAGAATGAAATGATGTTGTGTATCACACACGCAAATTGCACACAAGCAAAATAATGGCCCTGAGGCTGCCCAGCAGTAATAGATAAGGAGTACATGCTTACAACAAAGTGCACATTTTATTAGAGACTGAGAAATGTAATTTGACTCCAGCACACAGAAAAGTTGTATGGTGATTTTTCAAAAATTTTTGGGGCAGGTTGAAATAACTTGTTTTGAAGTTCTGGTATTGTCACCAAAATTAACTAATTTGGGATTGGCTTCTTAATTCCAGTTGATAAGAGCAGGACAAATGAATTTTCTAAACCTTGCTACTTCAAGATAATTCAGTTAGACATGGAGAATCCTGGGGAGGGGTGGCTATTTGTGGAGTCTGAGCAACCCAGAGCCCAGCTCTGGTCAGGGTGAAGGGTGTAGAGTGTGCTTAATAATCCAGTCTTTACCAAACTAAAGCAATGACCAAAGCACTGTTTGTTTGCTTGAATTACCAGGACTGAGGATGAACAATTTTCTTTTAATGTGCACCAGATGTTGTTGCTTTTTCGAGTCCCTGACAGCCATTCTGCTGTGAAATACTGCATCAGCGCTGGATCTCTTTCTCTAGCAATTTGTTCTCCCCAGTGTCAAGATTTTTACTGTGTCATTATGTCATTCCTAAGGAGAGTTTTGGGTTTAGTCACATAGGTTTGGGGGAAAAAAAGTTTCCAAAGTTTACATTTCTTTAAAAGAATGCACTAAAATTTTTGAGCCCCAAATTTGGTTATTTGGTGTGACTTTTTCATATAGGCAAAAATAGACACACAGATACAAAATAATTCCTATATATGGAGCCCAAATTGCCTTTTATGCCACCACAAATCCGATTTTAGAGCACACATTCAACATGGGAGACAATAAATCATTGTATTACATGAATAAAATCCTCTTGGCAGTTCATTGGGGTTTTATGCATGTAAAAATATTTGATCATCTGTGTTCATTTTCATTTTCATTTTAAAAATGGAGTTCTTGTGGAGATGAGAAAATTTCTAAAATAATCAGCTTGCTGTCCTCTAAAGTTCCTCTCAAGCAGACTACTATGTTGCCTGATTAATGTTGAACTTTCATAGTTCTATAAGGCAAAGAGACATCTTGTAGAATGGGAGTTACTTGTCAACCATCTGAGCTGGAAGAAATTAAAAGAACTTGTTTTTTTGTGAGACATTCAGATTGGCCATCTTTTCATCTCAGAAAGCAAGGCATAATTCCATCTTCCCAAAGTTTTCAAATTGATTCATTAGAAGGATAGGCTTTAATTAATTTAAAATGCATTTCATATTTGCTCAGCTATTAAATCCAAGATATTCTGAAGACTGTGGGAAAATGCCCACTTAAGACTAAAATTAGCTGGTATCACTCTTTGTTCCATCTGTGTTCTATCTGACTGCCAGAATGGGGAAAGAAAAGAGGTAGAAGGTTAGGAGTGGAAGCACTTATAAAAAGCAGTAATTATTGACCTTGGTGGTGTGTCAACAGCATGTTCAGCTGCTCCTGAGAACCAAATGTTCAGGACGACTTCAACCCACTCCTGTGCTGTTCCCACCTCGGCAGGGAAATCACGGGGTGAGCACTGGCAGAGGGATCCCAGCACTCCTTCGGTTGTGTGGCTGCTCAGAGCTCCTCCTGGGCCTCATTTGCAGACAGTGCTGCACTAAAGGCATCTCCAGTGCAAATGGCTTGTCCTTCACACTTCTGGAGAGCGGCTGTGTGACCTTGGATGTACTGGCAGAGACAGCAAAGCATGTTCTGTTCAGCACTGGCTCCGTGGTTGAAGGCCAGGCTACTCTGCCTCCTCCAGAGCAGCCCTGGGACCACACACACTGCCCATGAACCCTTCGGCACACAGAGCTCCACAAAACCAGGAAGTTTATAAAATCACTCGTATTATAACTCATTAGATCTGTAAAATCACTCACATTCTAACTCATTCGTTTACCCACCTTAATGCCATTAAAATAATCTAAGTTTATAAGTTTAAGGTTTTTTAAACTAATGCTAGTTTATAAGTTAAAGCTTAGAAGTATATAAGTTCATAATATTTTTAATTAATAGAAGTGTAAACGGCATTTGAAGGGAGATGTTAGAGGATGGACCAGGTTATGCTCTGTGGTTCCCAGAAATGGGACAAAAGGCCACGGGCAGGGCCTGAGCCCAGGAGCTGCCCCTGCCCAGGAGGCAGAGCTCCTGCCCTGAGCAGATGGTGCTGATCCAGTCAGGGATTCTGTAGAATCAACCTTCACTTTCCTCTTACATTTTAAAGGAAATATAACAAAGTAAGATCAGTCTCCCTTAATGCTATTCCCTATTTCAGATGGAATTCACTTCACAATATATAGACCAACACGGTTATATTTTGGTATTCCTGAAGTTGGAGTTGTGCTAACTTTATTTTCAGTCTTGATATTTTTCTTCTGCTTTGCTAATTCCTACACATTCCTCATGAATCCTTAATTAATCCTTAGCTTTCTCTGTTACTGATCAGCTTTGATTTAATATGGTCCAAGTCTGGCATAGTCCAGGATGTGAAGAACTGCCTGCTGTGATATGACTATGGAGATCTTAGGCCTGACCCATACAAAATCTGCATCTCTTCTGGGACATTCCACATAAATTTGGTTGTCTACAGAACAACTTCAGACAAAGCAATTTACAGATAGTTTTAATCCTATTTTCAATCCCATTGCATCTGTTTAATTTTTTTTTTATCAGTATAAAAAAAGTGGGGCTAAACCTCTCCATGCTTTGTTTCTTGATGTTGTCCTAGAAGGGACCATTAGAGATCATGGAATCATGGAATGTTCTGGGCTGGAAGGGACCCCCCAGGATGATGGATGCAGCCCCTGGCCCTGCCCAGACCCCCAACAATCCCCCCAGGATGATGGATCCAGCCCCTGGCTGTGCCCAGACCCCCAACAATCCCCCCTGTCCATCCCTGGTGCCCAAAGGCTCCTGGAGCTCCGGCAGCCTCGGGGCTGTGCCCATTCCCTGGGCAGCCTGGGCAGTGCCAGCACCCTCTGGGGGAAGCAGAACCTTGCCCTGCTCTGCAGCCTGACACCAAAAGGTTTCCGTGGAAACTGGCCCTGGGGAGGAACTGGAGGGCTGGTGGTGGCTGTGGCTGGAACCTCAGTCCCGAGGGAGATTTGTCAGGAAAAGGTTTTTCCTCATACCCAAAAGATCATGGAGGTGGATTGCCACAAGGAATCTAAATGTGCTTTTATAGGAGAGGGGGAGTTCAGGGTGGGTTTTAGCTGTGAAGCTGAAGAGGAAAGGCACAGGAAAGGAGCAAGGCAATCTGAAGCTTTCTAAAGTTAAACCTCTCTTGTGTCTTGCTAATTCCTACACATTCCTCATCCCACCATTTAACACAGAAAGTGGCTTCCTTCCAACATTGACTTTCCAGGTCTTGAGAAACATATTCATATTTGGAGTGTTCATTCTCTACATTTTACATTAATACACCCCATATTCTTTTTTCCTTTGGGAATAGAGCAGGAGAGAACCCTGTCCCGCCTTTCTTGGCTTGGGACCACGAAAGTGCTGTAAAAGCTGATCAGAGGATTGCTTGGTTTTTTCCAATTCACATCAACTAGCACGCTTGGAGAAAACAGGTTAGAGATAAATGAAGCGTTCTCAGGGAAATTAATATGTTCAACCTCTCTAGAAAATGTATTACTTTGTTTACTTTCATTTTAGATGAATATAAAAGGACCTTAAGATATTATACATATGCATTTTTAGTGTGTGTGAAATTTATGTGCCTCCATTACATGGCATTCTGCTTCATGTTTTAACCTCGAGAGTCTCTGCTATAAAGGTGGAGTTAATTTCCAACGCTGGTAATTTCACTGGGTTTGATTATCTATTACTTTATATCATAAAAATTCCTATGATCTCAGCTACCTATTAAATATGGACCTGGGTGAGTGAGAAAAAGCTCTCAGGTGATATCATTATCAAGGTAGATTCCAGCTGTACTGATATAAAATAGAACATATTCATTGTGGGAAATGTCAAACAAATAGCTGCGGGCTGGAAAGCATTTTCTTACTATTTCTGATGTTTATAAAGAAATATGACCAAATATTTGGAAAGCCATAGTTCTTTATGGCTTTTTTCCTGAGGTGACATGTTATAACACCAGGCCTACGTAGTGCTTCCTGCAGCAAATTACAGCCTGATATCTTAAATTATAGACCAAATTACATGTCAAGTGAAATTCAAACAATACCATGTCTTTTTCTTTTAAAAATCCACTACCTGGAGCTGTAGAGCTTTACAGATTTAACCTCCCAGAAGATTTTAAAGACATTTTAAAATCACTAAACCTGTACCTTACTACACTCCAAGCATTAAGAGTTGTTTACATCAGAATTTTAAATGTGCACCAGCATTTTTTTTTAGGTGCAGGTGAAATTACTCAGTTATTTTTCCTTCCCTGCATGATTTCACTGCATCTGTAATTCCCCACAAGGATGAAGCATTGCAATCAGATCTAGATGACAGAGAACGAAATATATATATACAAGGGAAAAACTCTGGCAGGATGAGGGAGATCAGATGGGGAGAGCAATGTCTTTTCCATTATTCTAGTGGATAATAATTTCAGGATATTTTGTTTCCCAATCCAACTGTTGAATGTTCCTCATAAGTATTGTAACTTCTGCCTTTGCCCTAGGGTACTATTTTGCAGTCTAACTATACTTTCAAAAAGATGTATTTCTCCCTGTGAGCTTTTTCCCTGTGAAACATTTCCTGGTTCAGTAAAAAAACCCTTTTGAATGCTGTCTTCAGAGAAGCTGATCAGAACACCTCTTTTCCTGTCCATTCTTGTCAAAATAATGCTTGACTACAAATTTCCTTAAGAATCTCTAAGCAGTTACAGTAACAATTTAAGTAAGAAAGCACTTTTATAGAATGCTGACAGATATGAAAAATGCCTTAGAAAGGTAATTTTGAAGTGTCTTATTTCAAAAAACTTTCATTCCTAAATAAGTGCTTTGTTTAAATGTATAATTTGTTTATATTCACAACATGAGTAAAAAATTCTTTCATAGCAGCACAAGAAAAAAAGGAATTTTGATATAGAAAACTAGATTTAGGAAATAAAAATGGCGCTTTTTTTGTGAAACAATTAAAAAACCCTAATCTTTTAAGGTTATGATGGTATTGATATTTTGATATACAATTTATAGTGAAAATATTTTCCTCATGGCTTGTATTTATAGAAGATTGGTGCATATGTTGAGGTGGAGGAATACTTTTAAGAAAAAAAAATAAAATCTTCCTACAAAATGCCAAATTTTTACTTTGACCAATTTTTTGCTACGATAGTCTTTAAAAATTATATTATTGTTCATGAAGTGCTTTTAATTTCATTCAACATTTTCATTTTATGGGAAGGATATTTTAGTGATCAAGTCTTTTGAGTGTGACCTTAATCCAGTTCTTGACTGAATTAGGGTCTGTAATTGGAAAAGTCTGATAAACAGAACCCAGATTTTATAATCAACAACCCTATTTACTGAATCACTGATGAGTAGAAATAATTCAAAAGGTATCTGCACTATAAATTGCTTTCTAGATATAAATTTGGATGTATAAAATACAAATATGAGGAAACACACTGCATTTTCATTTAGAGAACAAGTCCCTGGCTGTCAAAGCAATCTGGCTTGAAGAGAACTGAGTTTGTTCAGCTCTCGGAGAAGTCAGAGAGAGCCGATGCAAATGGCAGTGCCCACATTTGATGATGAAAACACAAGCTCCAGGAACCTTCTGTGTGTTCAGTTTAGAATGTCAGCCCTAATCAGCGTTGCTGTTGGCACAGCCCAGGGCTGGCTCAGAGATCCTGGGGAATAGGAAGGGAAAAGACGGCAGAATGCGCTTGGGTTGTGCCCACCCTATCTGTGTGTGGGGTTTTGGCCTCTCCTCGTGGTAGGCTGTGGGTGCCACAGCAAATCTCCAGTTCAGCAGCCCCCTGAGCAGAAACAGATCCCATTTCCCTCTGGACTGGGACCGTGATGGTGGTGCCTGGCAGGGCAGGAGGAGGAATCCACGACTCTGCAGGAATCTCTTTGCTGCTAAATTGATTTTCTTGGCTTGTGTTAACATTTCCATAATAAAAAGTAGGTCTGCAGGAAAAGGAAGCCCTTTTTAGGGTTTTATTAAATTAGAAAATGGAAAAAAAAAAAACCCAGAAAAAATATAAAAAAAATGAATGGAGAAGAGGGGTAAAAGATTCTTGAACATGTGTGTGTGTTTCTGTGTGCATATTTATCGAAACAACTTTCTTTATGTCTCATTCTGGAGGTAATGTTGTACAAATTTTTTCTATAGACATCATTTGTGAAAAAAATATGTTCAAAATTAGATGGATTTTGGGAAGGTGGTACAGGATCTGCTTGTTTCCAGAACAAAAGTATCTCTGTTTATGGCACGGGGCCTTCAGTGCTTCAGCCCAATAACCCTCCAGTGAGGAAATGGGCTCTCTGTGCTAATGATGGAAAAACTCTGAGTGGAAAGAAAAAAAGAAAACCCAATCCATGCAGGTCCCTAAAGATTTCCAAAAAAAGATCCTGGAGCCAGGCACACAGAGTCAGAAGGGCATAAAATCATTTTCTAGCAGTCATTTTCTTCCTCTTGCAGGGAAGGTCAGCTGGAAGGGAGCTCCAGCCTCCTGCTCCCCAGGCTGGTGGGGCAGCTCCTGGATCTTGCTGCCCCTGGAAGAGTTTCCCTCTGAACAGCTTTGGAAGTCAGAGCTCTACACACAAATATTAAAAGTCAGACTGTACAAGGGGGCACAAAACAGGTTTGACTGTTGTGGTTTGTTTATTTTTTAGTATCAGATGATAAAAACTAAAAATGTCAGGGAAAAGAATTTCTGCAAACAAAAAATAGCAAGAGATCAAGAAGAGAAGCAGTTGGACAAGCAAGACACAGGGGAAAGAAATGAACACAGGCCTGGAAAATATCTGTCTGGTCAGCCCAGTATCCAGTGCTCATGGGGACTTGGGATCCAAATGTCTAAAACAGAAACAGAATTTTCAGTTTATGATACAGAAAACCACAGTCTGGAGCAATCAGACCAGAACGTCTCCTTTGTAAGTTAAATTCACGGCATAGCTCCAGAGCATTCCAGGAGAGCCTGTAGATTTCTCTAACACATTTTTAATAGCTCTTTTGACAATGCATGAGGGATTGGAGGAATACGGTTGCAACCTTTTTTTAAATTCCTCTTTTGAGAGATTCTTAGTGAGCCAGGAATTGAGTCTGAGAAGATTTAACTCTTCTGGAGCACTGATGTTAAGGGTGATAAATAAAGGATGATATCACCAAGCAGCAGGACACACAGAGTGTGTGTTGATAAAATCTACCATGACATTCACCCAAATGGAGTTTGTGGGCATTAGAGAGACTTCTGGAATCACGGACAGTGCCAAACCTAAGGATTCACACCTGCTGAAGGTGCATGCGGATGGTGGTGTTCATTTTTGGTGTTCAACAGTTCAGTGAGAAGGTTGAAAGCGTTCATCAACACCTGACTAAAAATGTTTAGATGTCTAATATTAAATGTAATTCTGAGCCTGAAACATGTGATGGTGGTCACAAGGGTTCTTCAGGATGAAGGGAGAGATGTAGATCTGACTGCATGATCAGAAGGCTTATTATTTTATTATCTATACATATATTATAACTATACTAAAAAGAAAAAGAAAGGAAAGGTTTCCAAGAATAGACAGTAAAGAATGATAACAAAGCAGCTCTCCCGGACTCTGTCTGAGAGAGCTCAGTCCTTGATTGGCCATTAACTATAAACATCCAAGCTGGCCCAATCCAGATGGACCTGTTGCATTCCACAGCAGCAGATAATTATAGTTTACATCTGGTTCTGAGGCCACAGCTTCTCAGAAGGAAAAATCCTAAAGAAAAGATTTTTCACAAAGAGATGTCTGCGACAGAAACACAAGCAAAAAGTTAAATGTAAAAGCCTATACAAATGTATATAGTAACTTGAAAGAGAAGGTGAAGATCTTCTTAAACCTGAAAGGATTTTTAAAAAGCTTTATGCTTGACTTGAGACTGTCTCTGAAAAATCTGAATTTTTAAGGGCTGAAAAGTTTGCCTGATTAGGTCTTTTGAGATGTCTCAAAATCAGACACAAAAAAAAAATTCCAACAGCCATGACTTTTATGTTTCCCTATAACCCATCTTTGGCAAACACTGATAATTTAATGTTAATGATTCTTATATTCAGTGATGCAGCCACTGCTTGCCTGATATTGTCATGCGACAAAGATGTTTATTTTTCTGTTGACTTAATCAGGATTTATTTGAACTCCTTTCTCTAAAGATACAATTTAGAGATGTACACTGAGAGTCCTCAATGAGAATGTTCATAAAAATAAAGGCAGGTGATGATTAGCCAAGTATTTTAAAAGTCTAGATGAGTAACTGGGGGTAAAGGTGAGTAGGGCATGTTTTTACATCTACTGTGCCCTGCACTGGGGGAACTTCCCTGATTATCCTTGAAAGCCCCTGTGTTTTCTAATGAATTGAACAATAAATGGATTTGTGTGTTTTTCCTGTGTCTGAATTCAGTAGGGTCACGTGTAGGATAAAATTAATGCTGATACCTATTTATCACCATAATGCCTTTAAAGTACATGTGAAAAGTAAAACTCCTCTCTATGTACTGACAGCACGCTTGGGGTAATATATTCTCATTTTAACTTGGAGCCAGATCTGATGGTTTAAATGATTAAATGTTAAATCTTGTATTTACACTTGGAGTGTGCAAAAGTCAAAGGGAACAATTTGTCAGCTCCTTCATATTTTGCTTCTGAAGCCAGTTAACTAATCAATCTAACAGAGAAAGAAGTAAGATAAATGGAGGCCATTCTGTTATGTAGAAAAGTGTACATGAAGATAAATTTTTAACATTTTCTTTCATTTCATCTGCAGTTATGAGGGGTCATAATTGCTTCTGAGCACTCAAGGTGCTCTTCAGGTTGCTTCTATAGTCAGAAGGGTTCAAGCTCTTTTGGCAGACCACTGGCCAGCAACCCTGGAATTTTTTGCATTCTTTTTTCTGTATGCTACTTTAGGAAAAAAGCCTCTGTGCTTTTATTACAGGGAACTTGCCAGAAAAACTAACTGTCTAAGAGAGCAGTTTCTGCTAGAAGCAAGCTTGCATATAGGAAATCCTGAGCAAGCTGCACCTTGCTACAATTGCTACTAGAGTTCCCATTGGTTTATATTAAAAATATGTCATAATCTAAGCTCAAATATCTTGCAGTAATTTCTTTTTCTGCCATGGCTTCTCCTGATTTAAGGCGGTCATCCCCTTTGCTTCATCAAAAACCTGCAAGAGGTGCATCCACCGTTTTCAGCTCAGGAGAGTCATCAGGTGTTTCTCACTGCAGCTCATGACCAAAATTACAATATAAAAATCCCTAACAGCTATAGGCTAATGTGTGAAAAATCTAATTACTTTGAAAGGGAGTAAATAGTTCTGTGTGAAATACGATCTTGACCATTTTTACATTGCTGCATCATTCACTGCATTGTTGCTGCACCATTGCAACATTGCCCAGGTGGGCAAGAAGGGCAATGGCATATGGCCAATGTCAAAAATGCTGTGACCAGCGAGACTAGGGCACTGGTAAGGCCACACCTCGAGGGCTGTGCCCAGTTCTGGGCCCCTCAATCCAGGACAAGAGACCTTGAGGGACTGGAGCGTGTCCAGGGAAGGGAACAGAGCTGGG
>NW_005054445.1:390903-408553 GCF_000277835.1 Geospiza fortis
CTCCATGGGCTGGGAGGGATTTTCCAATGTCAGTGATTCTGGGATTCTGTGATCATGTTGTGTTTCTTTATTGAAAACTCTATAAAGCCTAAAGAAAATGCCAGCATTTCTAGAAGAGTCTCTTCCTCTGTTAACACTGGATGATTTTGTGACTAAATTAATTATAATGACACAGTTAGCCACATATGTAAAATCCTCATCAGGGTTTGTAATCTGATTCTGTGCACTGTGATTTTTATGATGGATAAGCAGCCAAACAGATAAGTAGACCCAGGGTAGCTGCATTAAAATTGCTGTAAAAGGTACCCAAGTTTTCTCAGCTAGATTTCTGCAGTAGTAGATGAGAGATTCTTAAGTAGGCATGCTCCTTTTGGCTCCTCCTGTGCACTTTAAAAAGAATTTCAATATAAAAACCCCTCAGCTTTGTGCCAAAGGAATACAGGAGTGGTACTGGTTTTCTTTCTTTTATGGTTTGTCAGAAATTTCATGAAGTTTTATGGCATTACATTTCCAAGCACTCCAGCTGCTGCAGGAAATATATAGCTAAACAATAAGCTCAGAGAGGTAAATGCATGCATGATGTTCTTAAAATACTAATGCAAACTGGGCTTAGCTCAGAATTTCCAAACCCACATCATTTTTTTGAGTTTTAAGGCTCTGCGGGCCTTTTAAAAAACTTAAACGTTTAAATAAATATATTCTGTTGGCAGTAGATTTCATATTATTAGACAAAAATGGATGGGTCATCAAATACTTTTATAGTCACAGAGTGAATTTAATTAATCATTTATTATAAACATGAGTTTTTTTCTTAACTAGCAAATTTAATTCACTTACCAGGAGTTTCATTTCTTCTTTTATGCAGTAAATATTAATAATTTTCAAGCCTGGGGGTTTTTTTTCCCCTCAAGAAATCCAGCTTGGATTCTGCCATCCTGTCCTTTCTACTCCTGTAATTGCAATATTAAGTCAAGTTAGAAAAGTATTATTCTGGAAAACTTGACAGGATAAGAAATAAAGGTTTCCTAGAAAATATTTTGTGATTTGAATTTCTTGCTCCTGGACATTCCTGTGCTCCCCTCAGTTTATCTCCTCTGATGTCTAATGGAAGCTCATATTTGATAGAATGTTCCTGGATTCCTTTCCTTCCAACTTTTTTTCAAAACTTTGCCACAACCCATTTTGCTTGCTCATACTAAAAGGGGGAAAAGTATCCTTTCCTCTCCATAGCTGATTTTGTTGCTCCTCTCCCTTGCCTTGATGGCAAACAGAATCAATGCTGTTCTAACATTAATTCTGAAATTAATACACACTTCTGCTGAAGATTTGAGAAGATTAAAAATAATGTACATGCAACAGCAATCAGAAGAATCTTCATAACTGATTTGACCCTATGAATTATATCAAACTCATCTTCTGTCTTGTGCATATTAATATTCAGAGTGAGTATATGGCATGCTTTGAAAAGTTTGCTTTTTGGACTGGCATCTTAGTCTGCCAAAAATCACCCCAAAGCTCCTGATGGACTCATGTTCCTTTGGGATGCAGCTATTGCTGCACCCCGTATTTTACCAGCTGGTCCAGCTGTCATTTATTGCCCAGGTTTGATAAACAACGTAGTGTGTGAATGCAGAGGAACTGTGCTGCCTTTTCAGTCCCACACTGCTCTGTCCTGGCAGAGCACTATTCCATTAATTGCAGCTTGGAAATGTGTATCACTTCTAGGAAAATGGGGGAAAAAAGAAATTTAAATAGAGGAATTTGCTCTTAAAGTTGAGAAATGCAGGCAAATATGGTCTTCTTTCCCTTTCCCAAGGAATATGGTCCTTTTCAAATAAGTTACATTTTTTCTTTTGTGTCCTTTAGCCTACCCCAAGTGGCTTGCAGTATTTATCAACTTTAATCAACATGAGTGACAGGAAACCTGATAATAGAGAATAGCTGTCTCCACTGGTGGGGCAAAATCTTTTGAAATGTCGGTAGTGAATACACTCTATTTACATTTCTTTGGGACTCTTGCTTACAGAAGATTTTCATCTTTTACACTGTAGGGATGAAAGTAAAGGTTATTTAACTCTACATCAGAAATTGTATCTGATGACAGTGTGACAAAATATTCCTGCTTTCAGAAGGGCCGGATGCCTGCCTCTCATCTCTGGGGCTGTTCCCGTGGTGTAGCAGGTTCACAGCTACTGTTTGTCCTCTAATATTGAAAACTGTTCATCATCCAATTGATGAGAGTCCTGGAGCTTTCTTTGTACAACCTTTTTGTTTTGTTTTTTTTTTTTTTTTTGGTTTGACCAGCATATTAATTCTTTGCAGACATTTATGCCATGTTAAATATAAACAAATAAAATTAGTGGTCACTTCCTCCTGAGCTGTCATGGGACACAATGCTCTAGCCACTCAAAGGCTGAGCCTGGATAAAGCCTCTGGAAAAAGCTGAGTCTTCTGTGCTGGATCAGGGGACCTTGGTCAGATGTCCTCCAGAGCAAAAACCTCTTGCAGCCATGCTGATCCCAGGGGTCAGTCTGTGAGGCCTGAAAGTTTGGAGAACTTTGGCTGAGTGTTGTCTATAGGGACCAGTGAATTCCTTGGGACTGCCAGAGGTTCCTCCCCTTCCTGTCCTGTGGTGAGTGTGGGACTGCTAAACTGGGGCTGTGAGGACTTCAAGAATGCACTTACACGGCTCAAACCCCTGTCTTTCTCTCCCCCTCCCCTTCTCTGCCTTAAATGGGCTGTTAAATAAAATCTGTAGTATTGACTTTGACATAAGGTCTCGTTTGCTCCTTACTTTGGGCAGAGGCATCTTCTACTAATCAGATCCTAATGGGGTTTGTGTTAATTGTGGCAATCACAGTCTCTTCTGGACATCCCCTCTTCCTGGGTATCACCCTGGGGCAGAGCTTCTGGTGCTGTGCCTCTGGGTGCGCCTGGCTTTAGGCTGGACATCACCTGATTTTAGGTTGCACATCACCTGATTTTAGGCTTGAGACCACGTGGTGCCACTGCTTGGATTGGGAAAGCTGAACTCTGAACTGCAAGACCTGTCTTCATCCTAGGAAAGATTTGAGGAGAGCACCCAGTGAATAGTCAAATTAAGACAGCTCTGTTTTCTGGTATTTTCTACCTCTGCACTTCTTTTGTGTTCTCTGTATTTCCTCAGCATTAATCCTCCTTTCTGATATGAAAAAGTTTCAGATTTTCAGCTGTAACTGTGCGGGCCTCAGAAGGCTTTGAAAAAAGAAAAGACTGCATAGGAAAAAAATGGAACCAAGAAGGAGAGCTGGAAGTAGCTTGTTTCTCAGTGAGAGAGGTTTGCTGGTCTCTGTAGGTCCCTTTTGATTTCTCCATTATCCTATAGAGCTACTCTACCTTTTCAAAAACTATTTTCAATTCAGCCTCAAAATACAGTAAGTTTTCCTTTTGACTATGATTGTTAAAGGTATTGGTAAAGGAAATAATTTAAATTTATTTTGGAAAAAAATCTGTTAAAATATTTCAGAAAAAAAAGGAGAAAAATTATATTTCAATACCTTTAGAAATACAAGAAATTACAACACTGTTTCTCAAGAAGGTTAATTTC
Source organism: Geospiza fortis (assembly GCF_000277835.1). Classification (NCBI taxonomy): domain Eukaryota; kingdom Metazoa; phylum Chordata; class Aves; order Passeriformes; family Thraupidae; genus Geospiza; species Geospiza fortis. Next base: position 394,490 of record NW_005054445.1, read on the forward strand.
CCTGGATTTTCTTTGAGTTTCTAACATTGTGATTTTTTTATTAATGAAGAAAAATCCCATTAAATTTGGCAGGGGAGTAATTAAGCTGTAGAGATCCCTCCAAGGCAAGCCCATTTAAGTGAACATGGAACAAAAATAAACACCCAAAATTCCCCAATAATGGTGATTTTCCTCCCTTTTCCTCTGTGCCACTGCTCAGGTTCAGAAGGATGCGCGGTGTCGAGGAGCCAGGTTCCCAAGGCTGACACATTCCCAGTCCATCAGGGTGCAGGAGACACAAAGCATTTTTGAGTGCTGCTGGGGACATCCCAGGGGCAGGGTGGGGAGGCTGGGAATGGCTGTGGGGTCCTGAGGGGCTGCAGGAATGGGACCTGAGCTGTCCCAGTCAATGACAGCTCCCAGGAGCCCTCAAACTGGAGGGGAAACCAAGGTGGAGGGAATGTTTTCACCAAAAGTGTCCTCTGGGTTTGTTGGGACAACAGGCTATCTGCCTTTTAAGTATCACAAATCTATCTCTCACTTCCTTATGTGCCAGAATTCCTTGACCTTTTTTAACATAAACTGCATCCAGGAGCCCCCCAACACTTGTGAGACAAAATTTCTGCATCCGGGATCTGTTCTGCCTCAAAAAATGCTCAGGGGAGACACTGGGCCCTTGAACAGAAATGAGAGCTGGTTTGTCAGGAAAAGGAGAGGAATATGGGTGTGGAGCAGGGCAGGGAAGGGCTGTGACCCTCTAAATGCCCTGCATGGAGCAGTTTGGCGTCTCCAGCAGAGGGGAATCACTGCCCTGGTAGTAGGAGCCAGCAACCAGAAGATTTGGTACCTCCAGAGCTGTTGCACAGACTCAGCTCCATTCCATTTAATCTTCATCAGTGCTTGTGTTTTCCACTGTATCTCCCAACACATTCAAATAAAAACTCCTCAGTGCATAGGCAGCTAATTTTGAAGCCTGCTGAAAGCATTTTGAACTGGAGCATCCAGCTATGCTGGGATTATTGTATTTCCACATGTGCCACTCACACCTCTGAGAGCTCCCACCTCCGAAATGGACCAGCAATCCAAAATACCCTCCTGGGTGACCTTCACACAGGAAAAGGCAGAAGGAGAGTTCTGCTGTAATTAAAAAAAAAATGGAACAAGGCAGCAGGCTCTTGCTAATACCACCATGAATGTGCAGGCAGTGCTGCTGCTGAAGCACGTTTTGCTGATAACCCAGGGATTAGCCACACGTAAATGCAGTCAGTGGGGAGTGCTGCCAAACTGCTACAGTGAATTATCTGACTGGAGCTGCCTGTACTTTCTCATCGAGCAGTCAGAGCTGCTCATGTTTGCAGCCCTGATTTATTTCTTGTTTTAATCTTGCACCCCGAATAAGGCCACCCAGAGTGAGTTTTTGTGGCATAGCTATAAATGAGCCTTTTAATTGGAACGGAGAGGGGGATATCTGGAGTTTTTTGCAAGTAATGAACCTGCTGAGAACCATGGTAGGAGTAAAAGGGAGCAGCCACTTTCTTGTTCCTGCACAGGAATTTAGGGCTGTTCCAGCTATCAGTCCATGGAGGAAAGGGTGATTACTTCCCAGGCACTGGTGTGGACAGCATCCTCCTGTCAGTGATGGTGAGAGGCACTGGAAGGACACAGAACTGTTGGAGCAAACCCAGGTGAGGCCATGGAGGTGCTGAGGGGACTGGAGCAGCTGGGTCTGCTCAGCCTGGACAGGAGAAGGTTGTGTAGACCCCAGAAGGGATCTTGGGAATGAGGAATTGTTCCCTGGGAGGGTGGGCAGGCCCTGGCACAGGGTGCCCAGAGCAGCTGGGGCTGCCCCTGGATCCCTGGCAGTGCCCAAGGCCAGGTTGGACACTGGGGCTGGAGCAGCCTGGGACAGTGGAAGGTGCCCCTGCCGTGGCAGGAGTGGCACTGGGTGGGCTTTATGGTCCCTTCCCACCCAAACCAATCTTTGATTCCATGACATAGCTGTGCTGGCTGTGTGTCACCCAAGTGTCATCACACTGTTACCCTCCAGGAATAACAAATTGGGGGCCACTCATCTTCCTTTAAGAACAAACTTTGGTAGCAAAAATAACCCTCATTAGAGAAATCCTTCTGTCTTGCTTATCTGATTGCAGGCACCCAGGAAAGCTCAGAAACAAGCCAGTATTGACTGACTGGAAGTTTCTGTGCCAAAGAGATGTGTGGCCCATACATGCTTCACTCCCAAAAACAGCCTTGATGTTTCACATTACGAGCTGCACAAAGTTCTCTTACAAGGAATCTGACCCAAGAAAATTAAGAAAAAGTGATGTTAACTGCTGCTTGGGACTGTCTGTACACTCAGCACTGAATGGAAAAAATAAGGCTTCAAAACTAAACTGTCTTTTCAATCTGCGACCCTGGTACTCTTGTGGGTATTTGCTCTCACAGAAAAACTTCTTGCATTCAGTGCTAACTCCCACGTTAGAAGGCTGAACGCGGAACATTGTATAGAAAAAAATACATTCTGGACTGAAAGCAAAATTTATGTTACTTAAGGACAAGTATTTTGATGTATTTTGAGAGTTACGCTGTAAATATATTTACATAATATGGTTTGGATATTTGGAAGTTCAGGAGCGTGTTCTGAAATGTCACAGCCAGTCAAGTGACAGCACCTTTCCACTGGCTCCCTACCTATTGCCCGGGGCAGAATGTTTTATTTAAGCAGGAGCAGGTCAGGGGATATTGATGATGGAAAAATGAGAATGTATGGAGCCATCAGGAGCCAGAACAACGAGAACAATGGCATTCCAAGGCTGGAGACTGCAGAGATTGTGATTCTGTGTGACACATTAACCATGTCTGCAGAGCCCTGCGAAAGCTCCATGAAAAATACTCAACTGAACTGTGAATTCCTTCCCTGGAGAGTGGCAAGGGAGGTGAAGTGATTTGCCCAGACCAAAATGATCCCATGATGGATCTGGCTTAGACACTTCTGGCTTTTGTCCTTCTTCTGGAGAATGTGGCAATGCATATTCAGCTGATGGGAAAGAGAGAAATGGGGTGCATATTAAAAAGTAGATTTTAGAAGGGTTTGATCTATATATAAGGGAAACATTCCTTTACAGAAAGGCACATGAATTTCCAGGGAATTGTTTTTGTTTGAAGGAACAAATATTGCAAATTTAAAAACAGCTCAGGAAGGAGTTAAAAGGAATGTCAGTAAGTGCAGCATTAGGGCCATTTTTGTTTATTTTATAAATTACTGACCCAAATTTGCTAGTGACATAGAAATGAGAAAGGATGATAAAGTAAATACAGAGGAACAGAGCAAATAAATTCAATATGATCGGGATAGATTCAGCTTAGAGGCTGGATAAGTAGCTTATTCAGCTCAGTTGTACAGAAGTGTGAAGTAGTAAGATTAAGAACTAAAAATAATCAAAGAGGATAGAGCCAAAAAGAAAACACAACAAGTAGCACAATCCCAGGAGAGTAGACTGAGTACTTTCCTCTGTTTGTAGGGGAGAAGATGCAAGTTGCTGTGGGCAGAGCAGAGGGGACTTTGCCCCAAACTGGTTCTGACTGACAAATTTAATGAATCATTCCTTAACCAGGTTTGTGGTAATTTTCCATTTTGCTTTAGGGAATTTAAAAAGAAAAAAAAAAAGGCTTATTAAACCCAAGACTTGAGGAAACAATGCTTACCCATTTATCTTTTTTAATACAAACTTTGTTTTGCCCTCATATTATTAGAAAATTGAACACATACAAGTGGATTCTATAAAGAATAACACAAGCCTTAGATATCTTTTCTCACAAATGATCTTCGACCAAATAATTAAAGACACCATTAGCAGCCACCCTCTGTTTAAAATTGGGCTACTACTTTTTCTTTAAGACGTACTTTTATTGTGTTGGAGGAATTATACTGGGTATTCTCTGTCTAAAGTAGCAAAACAACTCTATAATTGCATTCGTTCAGAGTAATGATAACAAGATTTAAAACACAGCTGCAACACAAGAAAACTTAGTGTGAAAAGACTATTCTGTGTCTTCAGCTGTCAACTAAAAGTATATTGAATTTTGCAGAGCAAATTCAAATAAAAGTATTGAGATTAAAAGTGATAAAGCAGCAACAGTGAGATCAGAACCCCTCCAAAAATTAGATTAAATCCTCCTCAGGACCATAAAAACCTCATTATCTTGACATGACTAGATCAATCATTGCAAGACAATTATCTTGAGTTAAAGTTGCTCTGATCCAGGAATTTAAGACTCTCGTTTTTCCTTCTGCTTTGGTACTAAAATAGGCAGTGCATGGTCCAGGCCTTGCTGAGCAGGAACTCAGACAGACACATGGACACTATCCTGGTGACAAACAAGCCATAAAGTCTATGTGTAAACATCAATAAAGGCCCCCTTTGAGCAACAAAAGCTTCCATTAGATTGAGCTGGGAAATAGAACAGCACTAACTCTCGTTCATTACATGGTTTATTAGTTGTGCTATGAACTTGATGTTGCTTTTGTCACTTCTTTAACTTCAAAGCTGTCCCTGCAGCCCAAATACCAGGTTGCATTGCCCCTGTGGCTGCTGTGGAGAGCTCCTTGCCTTACTCTGGAGGTTTGGGGTCATTCTGTATCTCCAGAGATGGCTGCTGCTATCACGGAGAGATGTACAGCTGAGAATGAGGCAAGAATGGTCCCAAAATACTCAGAACCAGAGCCAAGGAGAAGGAATCCTGACCTTTACAGTCTCACTAATGGCAGCAGCAGCCGGAATATGATCAGTATTCCAAGTGAAAACGTGCACTGCTGAGTGAGTAGTTTTTTCAACCTTCTCTCAACCTTGTAATTCCCATTTTTAACTGGGAATTTCATGTGCCTTTGTTGCTTCTGCTGGAATATTTGAAGATATTTTGTCCATATTTCATTACTGTGCACCAGCTTTGTGGGCATTCTTGCTCCTTTGGAGTACCATTGACCTGGGTGTGGATTGAGAACTTGCTCCCTGACTACAGATTTATTTTTAGGGCAAATCAGTGTAGTTCTGTGACAAAGAATGTGGCAAACATGGGCTTGTATTTCAGATCACAAAAGGCCCTCGGTGAAATCTGAAACAGAGAGTGCTTTAAATTCTTTCCAAATTAAAAAAAAAAAAAGTAATTTGTATTTTGCATCCTCTGAAAGGAGCATTAAATCCAGATTTACCTTTTAAAAAATCTTTAGTTTGTCAGTTTTAGAAACAATTTCCTACTGAATGTACTTCCAGCAGGAAGCAGCTCCTAAAGATGATGGCATGGGATGGAATCAGTACAACAAGGGATTACAAACATTTCTGCAGAAGCTGAATGTGACTCTGTAGGCTGGCACAGCTGGCATTGTTCACCTGCACAGGAGAAGCTTGGGGCTGAGCTCAGGGTGGCCTTGCAGGGCCTGAAGGAGCTGCAGGAAAGATGGAGAGAGACAATTGCCAAGGGCTGGAGGGACAGGAGCCAGGGAATGGCTCCCAGCGCCAGAGGGCAGGGCTGGATGGGATCTTGGGAATGAGGAATTGTTCCCTGGCAGGGTGGGCAGGCCCTGGCACAGGGTGCCCAGAGCAGCTGGGGCTGCCCCTGGATCCCTGGCGGTGCCCAAGGCCAGGCTGGACACTGGGGCTTGGAGCAACCTGGGACAGTGGAAGGTGTCCCTGCCATGGCAGGGGTGGCACTGGGTGGGATTTTAGGTCCCTTCAATCCAAACCATTCCACGATTCTCTGACATAAATGGCTTCATGGACCCATGAAGGACAGCTGGGATCAGGCAGCCTTACACAAATAGTAAGTTTAACATTTCATACTGGTTTAATTCCCACACAGTTTTTCAAGTTTTATTAACCCAGACAACTTGTAATAATTATGATAAACAGACATTGTCATCAAAAATCAGCAGAAACTTGATAAGATTAAGTGCAATGCAATACATCTTCCTTGCTCACAGAGCCTGGATAATAAATTACTTTGAGGCTCCAGAATGAGGCATTGTATAATTGAGCAAAACATCAATTTTTAAGGATGCTTATTTAAATGCAAACCAGATTTTTTTGAGAATGGTAAATTTGATTAAAATCCCTCTTTAAGTGCAAATCACAAACAACAATATCTAATACTCACAGGCCATAACCATCCTCTTAATAATACAATTTATTATTCAGATATAATTTTAAGATCTTAATGACGTGGCAGCTGCAATCTACTTTAAAAATTAGAAACTATGAACTCCAGGGTTCCAAAGTGGCTCATCACACACCACGGCTCAGTGATTTACATTTGGTTACTGCAATACTTTGCACCAGATTAAATGATCAGCCTTTGGCTTTTTGTCACACATCATTTTCCCCATCTTTAATGGTGTGCTCCATAAATTATACTGTTTCGGCTATTGTGTGGATATTAAAATCAGATCCAAGCATGACTGAATAGGAATTTAGCCATCTCAGTCCCGAATACTTTTAAAATTGGTTCAATCTTCACATGCTGGCAATACTCAGTTGCTTAATTTTTTAAAAACTTTCTGGATAGGTGCAGTTGTGTTTTTGCATAGCAGCAGCATTTCAGATTTGAGATGTCTAGACAGGATAGAATGCTGTAAGCAAAACTGAATTAAAACCCCTGGTTGTTCCAACTTTATTTTCACTACGGGGCTGATCCAAATGGGAACTTTTGGGAATGAGATGCCATAGTCCTGTAAAACAGCTCTTCCCTGGCAGCAGGGAACTTTCTTTAAGGTGTGAGTGGGGCTGTGGCTCCTCTCACACCCTCACACCTTTCTCAGCACTGTCAGGGGGTTAATTCTCACCTCTAATGGTGCATTTGGGCTGCTTTTCAGAAGCTTGTTTGCTCTTGTTGGAGCACATGGGAGCGTCAGTCTCTTCTAGAAGGGGCTGAATCCATCCTGGGTGCTCCAATGCTCTTCAGGCATCTCCATCCATAGCAAGGGACAGCAGTGCCTTGTGTTCATAACTGACATAAATATTGCTGTGTACAGGGTTGCCTGTTTTCTAAAGACTACGACAGACTTTGGGAAGGCAAAATTTCACTCAAAGCACATCTAAAATTTGAGCACTATTCTTTTTGAATTTTACTTTTCAGACAGTCTCAAAATTAGACAAAAGAAGAGCAACTTCCCAAAGAGAACGAGTGAAAGTTCTTCACTTTCAGTTGCAGTTTTGCAGTCAGCATCTGTGAGCTGTTTTCTTTCATCACTGTATCAAACTCCAACAACAATAAAGTTTCTGCTTGGAGCAGAAGGAGGACTTTCCACCAAAATCCCTTTACGCTGTAAAAGCAGGCTGGAAAATGAGACATCTGATCTTTGAAACAGCCTTAAACTTTGGTGAGACATGAGCATTGTAAGTGGGATATTTATGACTTTAATAACATCCATTAATGCAATATTAATTGCCATTTTTAGAAGCAATAAACTACTTATTAGTAGCTCCATGATTGTGCAGCTGAATTGTGAAGAAATGAGCTCTGACTTAGGCACGTTAATGCTCTCAGGCATTAATATTAGATTCCTGCACATGCAATCCAGGTTTGGGAGCTGAGGTATTTTCACTCTACACTCAGTCTCCTCTGAAAGTCTTGCAAACAGTGTCTGGCATTTATTACAGCCCTGGCAGCACAAAACAAGGCTCTGTCTGTGTTTTAAGTGAGTCCGTGGTGCTGGAGCCTGTTTCACTGGGAGTCAGATCTGGGAATAGAGCCGAGTGCACCCTGCTGTGATCCATGCCAGGCTGGGAGCAGCCAGTCCCCTCTGCCCAGGGCTGTCCCTGTGCCCAGAGCTGTCCCCTCTGCCCAGGGGTGTCCCGTTTACCCAGGACTGTCCCCTTTACCCAGAGCTGTCCCCTTTACCCAGAGCTGACCCCATGGCCCAGGACTGTCCCCTTTGCTGCGAGGTGGCCACAGGAGGGCTCACCCTGCACCGAGTCCAGCCTGAGCAAACCAGGAACTCGGCTGCTGGCTGTTGCAGGGACAGCAGAGTGACAAGGCCAGCAGGGAAGTGGCTTGACAAAGTCTGTTTTGCAGGACTGGTCACTTCTTCCAGGTGACTGGACACTGTGGGATAGAAGGGTAATATTTTAGCAATTATTAGTGACTATTTAGCTGTATGGTTAAATGATTGTAGATTGATCGACTTGAGCAAGAAGAAGCTTCTCCTGTCCTCTAGAAGCACAGCCCTGGAGTTGCATCCACCTTTTCCTCGCTGTCTCTGTGCTCTCCCCTTGCCACGTGCCCTGTCTTACTCTGTGCAGCATTGACAATAATGAACATCATCTATTAGCTAACCCAAGGGAAGCTATCATGGAACACTGCTAAGGAACAAGAGGCTGGATTTTGAAACACTGGTCATTAAGCCCTCTGCTTCAGATTCTGCTTCCACAGCCCATGTATTTCCTACATTAAAACTGATTGCTGCCAAGGAACATCAGCCAGCTTAGTTATTAATAGGTTAAAAAATTCTGTCTGCATCATGGTGTTACTTCACCCCCAGTAATCTTGAGCTAGGGATTCATGTCCCTGAAAATGCTTGGAATGGCTGGCTAACTCCTATCCTGGAGAAACATGAATCAGACTGTTATCCCTGTCCCACAGCAGCATTCCTTGGGAGCTTGCCAAGGATATCTGCTTGTCTGGGCTGCTCTAAGTGTGAAATCTCTGTGTCTGCATGTGCACATGCCAAATCAAGTATTTTGTGTGGTTTTCAGTGCTTTTCCTGGTGTATGTTCACCCTGACAGAGAGGCAGCTGTGGGCACTTGAGGCTCAGGCTGCAGAGCAGGGCAAGGTTCTGCTTCCCCCAGAGGGTGCTGGCACTGCCCAGGCTGCCCAGGGAATGGGCACAGCCCCGAGGCTGCCGGAGCTCCAGGAGCCTTTGGGCACCAGGGATGGACAGGGGGGATTGTTGGGGGTCTGGGCAGGGCCAGGGGCTGGATCCATCATCCTGGGGGGATTGTTGGGGGTCTGGGCAGGGCCAGGGGCTGCATCCATCATCCTGGGGGGGATTGTTGGGGGTCTGGGCATGGCCAGGGGCTGCATCCATCATCCTGGGGGGGATTGTTGGGGGTCTGGGCACAGCCAGGGGCTGGATCCATCATCCTGGGGGGATTGTTGGGGGGTCTGGGCAGGGCCAGGGACTCATCATCCTGGTGGCTCTCTTACAACTCAGCATCCTCTATGATTCTCTGATTTTTTGATTTGAAAATGCTACAAAAAGTCATTTTGCTGTGTTTGCTGAATCAATTAATCATTTTGTTTTACAGTAGCACCTAGAATGTGTCTGGTGGCAACATCCAATAAATCCTGATATTTTCAGTTTAGATATGAAAGGAGAGGAGTAGAATAAAATGTCACCTAAAATTCAGTGTTTTTATATTACTTGTATTGGAGAGAAACTTAGAGGAACAGAATGAACCAATTTCATGGAGCTGATTCCATGTACCAAAAAATTATGCAAAGGAAAAATAAATGAGAGGAGCTGAAGCTGAAGGCAGGTCTGATTTTGAAATTAGAAGAGGCAGAACACTTAAGTAGCAAAGTGCAAATTTATGAAGATTTCTGAGGAAATAACAGTAATTTTGACTTGGGTAAGGCCGAAAGGAGATGTCCAACATCTCAGGTGAGCTGGGTCAGAAAATGAGCACTTCAGTAACCATGGTTTTGCTATGAGACAAAGATAAATATGAGTTTGCTGAAAAAAACAGAAAAGAAAGTTCCAGCATTCAATGTATGAGATCTCTAATGAAGGACTTTGGTTAAAATTTCATTAAAAAATAAATTTAATTTCATGCAGATCAGAGGATGGCTTTCTAATGTAGGAAGTCACAGAATTGCATACAGGAGTGGACAGTCCACTGCTCTGAACCTGTAAGCTGCTATTAACAGAGCAAGTAATTAAAATATTCAGATTAGTGTCAGACAGGGATTACAATAGCAAACTAAAACTAGGACCAACTTTGACAATCAGTTGAAGGTTTATAAATTTTTTTATGAGCTTGAGGCTGACTTCAGTTTCCAGTATGGTTTCTCTCATGTGAGGCTCAAGGTGGAAATCAAACTAAGCCATCATGACTCAAACTATTCATTTACAATTGAAGTTTGCACCCAGACACAGAAACACAAATAACAGCAAAGCCAGAAAACTTTTGATTATATATTTGCAGGTAATTTCTAACGTATATGTGATTTCTGTAATCCTTTAGGCTGAATCTGGCTAAACCTGACTGTCCCGACTTGTGTGAAGCTGAGCACGTTTCGTCTTTGTTGTCTCGGATGTTCCATTTGTGATTTTAACCCATTCTCTCTAAAATGTTCTTCATGCCACTTTCCTTATGCAAAACACCAACATCAAAATGTAGTCCAAGCAAAATTACTGTATTTTATTTCCAAAATAAGATAACATTTCTATTTGATTTTTGCAATTTTGATGATGAATACTCAGTTCAGGATCTTGAGCTTAAAATATTCTAGGAAAAATAAATATATTTGTGCCTTGTTTGATGAATCACAGTTTGAGGGAAATGTCACATCAAAAGCTACACTTAGGTAATATGCCTCATTAAGCTTCTTCTAAAAAGAGATATGAATATTCAAAATTAATGTGGCAAATCCATATAAGGAAAGAATGACTTGTCAGACTTATTATAGATTTTTAGACCATCCTTTGAATTAGAAATTTAATGTAATGTAATATATTGCATATATTCCATTAAAGTGTGTCATTAATTCAGCTTAAAAAAAATCTTTGTGGGTCATATATATAATGTATGTGGGATGGGTGAAATATATACTGAGTGTTCTTGGGTCCAAAAATTATAACTTTATCTACAGTGCTGGTATGGGAATGATGTGCTTTAGCTATTTCCTGAGATGATATATGAGCTCTAAAGAGGATATTTTCCTTGTACACACGATATTAAATAATAAATTATGCAAAGTAAATGCTTAGTTTTATTAATTTGAAGCAGTGTGAGTCTACTACATACATTTTATTATGAAAGCACAGCTATGATTAGCAGGGTCATGTACTCTATTCTCACAGGATAATAGTTCATGAGTAGTAAATCACATATAACCATATGTAAGAGCTGTCTTTTATAGATTTGCCCTGCAAACACGCCTTGGGTGAGTGTGACACAATAAAATGTATCAGTTCTCCCCCACTGCTGGCCTGGGCTCTGCCTTTATGAGATATTTTTCTGGTTGGGCAAAAAATGAGATGGAGATACCACTGGAAATAAAATATGCAGGTGGTTGCTCAACCACACACTCCTGTTTATTCTCAATAAATATGTCATGAGACTTCTTTAGAGCAATAAAACAAGACTAAGACTAGGACATAGGGGAGAACTGCACATCCTCAAAATCCTTCCTGGATTTCACATCACACGTTACAAGAGCTGAGAAGTTCTTGCCAAAGTATTGACAACTGGCAGGCATGCTGTGGGTGATTAATTTCTAACACCTAATTAGTTTATAAAAGAAAAAGGTGCTGCCTCATTAAATCACACAGAACATATGAGAGAAAACCTGAAGGGAGGAAAAAGGCCAGTGGCATGGAAATGTGATAGCCACAGAAAGTGCCTAATTACAAGCAGGCTGGCCAGAGAAAGAGCCAAGCTAAACAAGTGCTGGCACTGCTGGGTGGCCTGAGGGCTCTGCTGGCAGCAGCTCTCCTCCAAGCAGGGCAGGGTTAGGGCAGCTCTTGGCACCCTCTGCTCCTGGTTAGACCAGAGATTTTGCTGGGCTTGTCCCCACTTCTTTCTGGACTGGGATTTATCTGTACATTGCCCTTTCCATTTTCCATAGGAAATTAGGTATATAAAAACTCGCCTGAAATCCTGATATTTCCAGGAGGTGCCTCGCTTTGATATTTGAAGGACAATATGAGACCTGTCAGAAATCTGCCCTTGACAGACAAGAAATGCTGGCAATAAGCACCTAAATAAATAATGCAGGTAAGAACCAGACCATGACATCAGTGAAGTGGCAAAATACTCATTAGAAGCTTCACTTCAGGTTTGCAGTTGATCATCCAAGGCAAAACAGCAGAGATGAGACTCCAGATTTTGGAGTTATAGAATCATAAAGTTTGGAAAAAAACTGTAAGATCAGCAAATCCAGCCATTTACACCTCATTTGGGCTGCAAAACCTGCTGGGAGGCAGCTCCTGACTTGGCCTGGGCTGGTTTGGGGTCAGACCTCCAGCAGATGATGATTTTGGCTTAGACACTGATTTCATAATTATCACCTTACTTCCGCCTCAACAAGATGAGATGAAACAGCCTCAAGTTGTGTCAGAGAAGTTTAGATTATTTATTAGGAAACATTTCTTCACCCGAAAGGTTGTCAGGCATTGGAACATGCTGCCTAGAGCAGTGGAGGAGTCACCACCCCTGGAAGAGATTTGACTGAACTTCTGAGCTTCCCTATTTTTCTTGTAACTTATGGAATGCATCAATATGAAATATTTATATTGGCCACCCATAAAATCCTGCTGTTTGCCCTCCATAAAACGCCACTGTAGTGTAGAGAATGCTGTAAATATTCTCTTTTATTGATCTGCCTGGACCTGTGGACTTTGAGGAACGCTCTCTCAATGCAGTGAGTGATAATTCTGTACCATGTACCCATACAAGTATCAGTGGCATTGGTGTTACATCCATGTATTGCTTTGAATGATTCATTATCCTTATTTCCTTGGATTTTTTAAGTAATGGAAAACTGTACAGAAACACTGCTCACACAACCCTTGATTCCACTTCTGCTCACTGCAGTGTCCTCCACTGAAAGTGTAAAAATACAATTCCTGAGCATTCCCTTATCACACCGATAACTAATAGTCTTTATATATATCAATGTCCCAAATTGCCAATTTCATGTAATGAGGTTTCCTGTACAAAAAAGTTTGCAAATTATATGATCATTATTGAACATTAAAAGTAAATCTGCAAAGGTGCTACTTGGAAGTGAGCAGCAGAGAAAGCAGCTCCTCCTCTCTCATTTGCTGAAACTGAGTTAATGCCCTCCCATTATCAGTATTTTAGATACTCGTTTTTACTTGTCATGCTCCACACCATGAGCTAACCTTTGTTTGGGCCCCTCCAGTGAAGTAATTACCTAAATCTCATTTCCTTTATATTAACTGTGGATAGTGTCAAAATGTCTCTGTCGATGGTTGGTCACAAGGTTTTCGGGGTGAAGGAAGAGACGAGATGGGCTCCATGATCAGAAGGCTTGATTTATTATGTTATGATATATATATATATATCTTACATTATAACTATACTAAAAGAAAAAGAAAAAGAGAGTTTCCAGAAGCTGCTAACTACCTAAGAATAGAAAGTAAAGAATGAACAACAAACCTTGCTCTCTCGGACTGTGTCCGAGAGAGCTCAGTTCTGGATTGGCCATTATTTCCAAACACTCAATCTGGGCCAATCCAGAACTGACCTGTTGCATTCCACAGAAGCAGATAACCTATTGTTTACCTTTTGTTTCTGGGGCCTCAGCTTCCCAGAAGGAAAAAATCCTAAAGAAAGGATTTTTGTGAAAAGGATGTCTGTGACATGTCACCCTTTAAATTTAATTAAAATTAAAAGAAAAATGTTTGTAATTTTCTCTGCTGAGCCATGCAGAGGAAAAAACAAACACCTGACAGGTTATCTGTTGCCAATCAAACTCAATCAAGTGCTTCTGTGGGATGAACAGGGAATTTCTTCACCTATAAAACATAAAATTCTATGATATCACTAAAACAATCTTACAATATAAGAAAATGCAAAAACAATGCAAAACAAAGTCCAAGTCCCAACAGCTGAGTTTCAGGAAAAAGTCCATGGACTGAAGATGTTCTTCTTTGCCATATCTGAAAGTCTCTTTTGGTCCTGAAACAGACTTGCTGCAGAGAATCCATCAATAGTTATCAAACAGTTCCAAACAATTTTTTAAAAAGTTTCTAAAATGTCTTAGACACAGCCCTTTATTGAACAACTTGGGCTGAAGCTAGGTTTTGGCCCTTCAATGCTTTTTGAGCTGCTGCTGCAGGT
>NW_005054445.1:409738-415563 GCF_000277835.1 Geospiza fortis
TACGGGACGGGCTGGAGCGGGGCCGGCAGCACTGGCTGCCCCCTCTGAAAGCGGCGGGGGGAGGGAGAAGGTGGCCCCATCTGAGCATGCTCCGAAGACGGAGGAAAAAAACCTGCAGCTCCGGGCGAAACTTCCGCTGGGACGGGGGGGCTGGGAAGCAGCCGTTTGTCCCCCTCCGAAGGGTCGTCCCCCGTGAGTCGGGGGGAACGGCGCCTGCCCCCTCGCTTCCGCGATCCAGGGAAAGGCAGCTGCTTTTCGTTTCAAAACCGGGAACAATGCCATGAAGACGGGATAAATGCGAGGAACACGGGAAGTCCGACCCCAAACAGCTTGGCAGACAAATTGCATGCATTCCCATACATACGAATCCAATGCATATAGAACATTAGTAAAAAATCCAAAGAACTTTGCCCATCGAAAAAAGTCATATAAATCTTTTTTCAACAGGAGAATTCCATCCTCCTCACCCCATTTTTGCCAGAGGGAAATAAGCCTCTCCTCTGACGGAGAGAGATGGACCTCTGCTTTAGTGGGAAAATTCGTCCACTTTTCCAGCCACCACCATTGCAGGGCAGCATCTTCAGGAAGGGAAAACCTAATAGTACCTTCTGAGAGAGTCCAGCACGCTCTGGCCAGCTCCTGCTCGAGGCTGAAAGGCTCTCTGGGCATCTTCCTGGAGGCTTCAAAAGGTCCTTTTTGTGGTCAGCCTTGCTGTGAACTCTGTCCAAATCTGGATCTTCGGTTCTTCAGCTCCTGGCTAAATCCACTTCTGTGGTCACCTGTGAGATGACCATCAATGCCACATATTCGGGGTTTACCCAAATGCAGCAATGCTCCTCTGGAGTCTCACCAAGTGATAAATGTCCTCAGAAACACGAGGGGTCACCAATTGTCGACGGTTGGTCACAAGGTTTTCGGGGTGAAGGAAGAGACGAGATGGGCTCCATGATCAGAAGGCTTGATTTATTATGTTATGATATATATATATATATTACATTATAACTATACTAAAAGAAAAAGAAAAAGAGAGTTTCCAGAAGCTGCTAACTACCTAAGAATAGAAAGTAAAGAATGATCAACAAACCTTGCTCTCTCGGACTGTGTCCGAGAGAGCTCAGTTCTGGATTGGCCATTATTTCCAAACACTCAATCTGGGCCAATCCAGAACTGACCTGTTGCATTCCACAGAAGCAGATAACCTATTGTTTACCTTTTGTTTCTGGGCCTCAGCTTCCCAGAAGGAAAAAATCCTAAAGAAAGGATTTTTGTGAAAAGGATGTCTGTGACATGTCTCTACTTATTTTTAAGGTCAGTATTGATAATCTTGAAGACTTATTAGTATTGATAAAGTAAGATGTTCCCTTGCATAGCCCATCATTGCTGTTAATTACTTTTTTGCTTTAGCGAGTGGCAAAAATGGTCTGTGTGAAGGGGACTGATAAGAGCATTGGCACAAGGTTTATTAAGTATTATTTTAATTGGTGATTATTCACTTTTGTGGGTTATTGTTTTCTTTTACCCTGGAAATACAGTGACTACTTGAAATGGGACTTTGTCTTGATGGCTGTGGCCTGGTTTTGCCCATAAGCCGTCCCAAAAGTTTAGAATCTCTACATATACCAGTGGGTTCTAATTAGCCACATGATTTTCATGGAAAGTCATTGAAACTCAGCTCTATAAAGAATTGTTGCCAGCCACCTTATTTTTTAAAAAAGCAATTGGTAGTAAATCCTGGAATCCCTATATGAGATTTGCCTTCTGCTGGATACACAGATGCTCCAAGTATTGTAGGAAAAAATAAGAAGCCACTGTTTTATCCTTCAAAAGATCCTGATCTCTCATGCTTTTATCTTATCTGAATACTAGTGAGCAAACCAAATCAGATTAAAGGGGGAATGTCTGTTATCCCTTAGACTTGGTGAAATCTGGGCTTATCTGCTGAGTGTCAGCTATATTTGTGCTTCAAATTCCAAACATCTGGTTTTGAGCAGTGCTTTCATTTTTTATTAACCTCCATTACAACTCAGCATCTGGGCAGGGATTCTGGGTCAGAATTCTAAAAACCTTCAACACACAACATGTTGAAGAATGGCAGAGTTGTGTGGGCACCTCTGAGTGGGAAGGGGAAATCCAGGTACAGCAAGTACAGCTCAGTGCAAAACCCATTTCTATTCCCTTTTATTTCCCTGCAGGCTCTTTCATTTCTAGTGGAAACTTGTCCTTCTGACATCTTCATGAGGAATTGTGGCTGAATCATCATGGTACCATGGACATTCTGTTATTTTTATGGAGAAACAGTAATTCAGGCGAACATGAGATGATAAACAGTCTCTTAAACAGCAGCATCCCAAGGGGGTAAATACTACCTGTAAAAACCAATTTAATTTCTCAGATTATGTAATATTCACTTCTGAAGGAGAAGATACCCAAAACATACATCAAAGCAGACAATATTGTTTATCTGAATTAACTGGGTTTGAAATACAAGCAGCACCAAAGCGGAAGTTTGTAAGTTTATCCTCAACGGCAGTAATGGATGAAATAAATGTTCTCTTTGTTTAACTACATATTGTTTTGCTCAAAAATTGTAGCTTATATTGACATAGATTAATTATGAGCAATTATTAATTAAAATTATCAATATCATAATTTTAATTAAAATATTATTTTAAAATTTGTTTTTAGGAAAAAAATTCTTTTTTTTTTTCAAGTTAGAATAATGAACATATTTACGAGCTTTTCCTTCTTACTATTCTAAAGAATGATATTAAAATCCTTGATTGCACTTTGTGATGTGGTTTAGTGGGCCTGGTGGTAATCAAAGGTTGGACTTGATGAATTTGGAGATATTTTCCAAGCTCAATGACTCTGATATTATGCAAAAGTAGCTGCTTTATTACTTGTGGTGTTCAGGATGCACTTTGCATGTTTTCTGCTGTTTGCAATGTCAGTAATTCTAAGCTCAGTGTATTGCAGCTGTTGAAATAGTGTTTCTAAATGGCTTCACAGCATGATGCCAGTCTGTCAGTGTGGGTTTCCAGTCCAGGGAAAACCGAAGTATCTTTTCCAAACTTCAGGTGGTCACTGACTTTTATAGTCAGATCCATATTTAGGTAAATAATGTACATTCTCAGGGTGCCCAGAGCAGCTGGGGCTGCCCCTGGATCCCTGGCAGTGCCCAAGGCCAGGTTGGACATTGGGGCTTGGAGCAGCCTGGCACAGTGGAAGGTGTCCCTGCCATGGCAGGGGGGGCACTGGGTGGGCTTGAACGTCCCTTCCAACCCAAATAATTCTGGGATTCTAAAATCCAAATTTAGCTGGGAAAATAAAACAAAACAAAACCTCAACATCTTTTTAACTCTTTTGTTGTTTGGAGGTTTTTCTTCATTGAACAGTGTGTGCTAGACCAGAAAATCTCCAACTGCTGTCCCTTGGTGACTCACGGCTGTTTAACTTATTGAATGCTATTGGTCAGTTCTCTTTCAAGGTATTAAATCAATGTAAGACTGTGGGGCATTCAAGTTCTTTTGCATCCTACACCAGTAAACAAAAAGAGAAGAAGGTATTTCATACCACACACCTGTCTGATGCTGACATGTGAAACACCATCCAGTGTTGATGCAGTTTCAAAACTACAACTAAAGAATTTTATTACAATTATTTGACATATGTAATATAGGTTATAAAGTAATTCATGCTAAAGGAGAAAATGTATATTATAAAAATTGTAAAATCTAACAAGTCTCTGACCACAAGCAGCCCAAGGACAGATTCCAACTTCTTTGGAATTTTGACATTCCTGAAGGCAGCAGGAGAACAATGCTCTGTTAGCTCATGCATACATAGACGTGGCCGGCGTCATTATGGGCTTCCTCCGGGGCCATCAGGAGACACCCAAGGGTGATCATCGCTTGGTAGGTACCGCCAAGAAAGACACATCTGAATATGCGACTTCCCCTGACATGATCAGCGCTGGCTACTACTCAGGAAACAGCAATTGTCCAGCCCCGCACAGTGAAAGAAACTCTCATGCATTCACGGGGTTACAAAAGAAATTGGAGCACCTCTGCCTCAGGCGTAAAAATTGTATAAAATAGCCTCACTGGAAACAGCATTCGTGAGCAGAGGGAGATCTGATGTGATAGAGGTCAGATCTGTGTTCACCCAGGGCCGATCCTGGGCCCGACGCTGTCTCTTTGGCTGTGGTGGTTTTGAGGACCATATTTTGGTGGCAAAAATAAAAACTTTTGCATTTATTGATTTGGATTTCTGGCTGATCATTTATAACACATAAAAACAGTGCAGTTCTACTATAGACTTAAGAGACTTTTGCACAGCTTTGTTTGCTCAATATAGTTTAACAACCAACCTGAAGCTGTAATCAAATGCCATTAGCAGGATTACTGTTCTCTGCTGTCCATCATTAGTAGCTGGACTTGGAAACATTTGTGGTGGGATCGGAGAGATTTCCAGATGCTTAAGCATTACCCGTTAACCAGTAGAGGACATCCCAAAATTTTTAACTGCTTTAAATGGTGACCTGCGTCCCTGAAAGTGCTTGAACAGTGCAGTCGTCAAGGACAATGACCGGGATCACTAAAGCTCCAGGCACTTTATTTCCCTGTACTTTCCAAAATTGTCTGAGTTATATTTTATTTTTAAGGAATATCTTGTCAGATAATATATCTGAAAGAAGGCAATATTTTGGTGCTGTAGAATCACAGAGTGTCCTAAGTGGGAAGAAACCCCCAAGTATCATGGATCCAGCTCCTGTCCCTGCCCAACAATCCCCCCTGTGCATCCCTGGGAGCGCTGTCCAAACGCTCCTGGAGCTCTGGCAGCCTCGGGGCCATGCCCATTCCCTGGGGAGCCTTTTCTGCTGACTCAGATGCACCTGGCCATCCACCAGGGCCCCAGGGTCCCTTCCCATGGCCACTCTCTAGCCTCTCATCCCCAGTCTGTCTGTACATCCAGGGTGCCCCATCCAAGGTGCAGAATCCAGCACTCTCCCTTGTTGAACATCAAACCACTCGTGATTCACAGCCCTGCCATTTGCCAAGGTCTGTCTGTTTGACATGATTTGGTGAAGAGAGGAACTGTGACACCAAATTTTAACAAAGCTTTTGCTCCTAAGCATCTCCTCTGCAGTGAGAGCTCTGGGAATCCTTTGGTGTATTAGCAGATATTGTATTTCCATTGCTCATGCAGCACCACCCCAAACAAGATGTCTCTGATTCCTACAGCGAACCCAAACCTTGTTATTGCTTCATTTGGGGGATGGATGCGCCAGCACTGCCTCTGCTGCTGTCAGTGATTTGGGAGAGAACTTATTGTGGTCACCAGTGCAAGTGAGCTTGAAAACAGCTCCTTGTGAAGCAGCAGAGTACAAAATCCCTGCGCATGCTTATGCAGCAGGTACAAACACCTGGTACCACATCTCCCAGCTGCAGTCAAGATGGTCTGAAGTGCTGCTTATAACATGTGGAAGCCTATGAGCCTAGAGGGGAAAAGGCAAGGGGAATGCCCTGGAGGGATGCAGCGTAGGCTCCAGGCACTACCCCCAAGTCAGGGCGACAAAGAATGCTTTCCCCATCGTCCTCTGCAGCACTCGGTTATCTGTCCCAGTTTTGTCCCTCTCGTTGGCCGTCCCTACCCCTTTTACCCTTATTTGATCATGTTCTGGTAAGTTCTCCCTTCCCTGTTTTCCCATTGGTTTGTGTAACCCCGTCTATCCAGCCTGGCATTCCTATTGGTTCCTGCCCCTTGTACCGCCCCTTTGCCCTCATCCCATTGGTCCTGGTGCTCTTCTCCACCCCCTCTTTCCC
>NW_005054445.1:415583-491168 GCF_000277835.1 Geospiza fortis
CCTGTATTTACCCCTGCACTCTGAACGCCGTTGGCTTTTGTGCCCCTGGCACTGTTGGGTGTTGGGGTGTAATGAACTCACCTTGGAGCCCCGCACGGAAGGCCCTCCTTGTTTCCTCATGGTCAGCTTTCTGTGGTGTGCCTGGCTGTGGGGCTGGGTGTGTGCCATGGTGTTCCTGGCTGTGGGGCTGTGTGTGTGCCATGGTGTTCCTGGTTGTGGGGCTGGGTGTGCCTGGCTGTGGGCTGTGTGTGTGCCATGGTGTGCCTGGCTGTGGGGCTGGGTGTGCTATGTGTGCTGGGCTGGGTGTCCCTGGCTGTGGGCTGGGTGTGTGCCATGGTGTGCCTGGCTGTGGGGCTGTGTGTATGTGCCATGGTGTGCCTGGCTGTGGGCTGGGTGTGCTGTGTGTGCTGGGCTGGGTGTCCCTGGCTGTGGGCTGGTTGGGTGTTTTGGGAGCCTGCCCGGCCACGCTCTGCTGGAAGGTGCTGCCAGGGCAGGCAGTGGCACTGAGCACCTCGCCACTACAATGCTGTACGTCAGTGACTTTATCAGGGCAGCCTCGCAGGGAAGGAGAAGTGAATAAAACACCTGCTTTATTATTTCATATATTGCATAATTTTGTCTGCTTGCTTTTCATTATTTTCCTCCCATCACCAATGGGTGAGATTTCAGCAGTGTCGCTGCATCCAGCACTTCACTTTCTAGTCTATGAACAGTGGAATAAAGTTACCCAGCCCAGGATCCAGCACAGTTATAATGTATGCCAGCACCTGAAGTTTGTATGTGCAAGTCTTTGCTTGAATTAAGTCGCACAAAATATTCAATGTTATAATCTTGGATTCTTTGGCTCAGAATTACCTCAGTGACAGAGGGTCCATGCAATGACTTTTACTGTGTGTTAGTCACAGAGCATGGCTATTCCCTGGGATCCACGTGAGGGCCCAATGTGTATTTTGCATTTCAAATTCAGACAATTCTTTTATTTGGGGTGGGGGGAGAGTGGAGTTGTGGTTTGGTTTTTTTTCCTTTTCATGCCTGTTTACGTAAGTATCTGAAGAGAAATTAGACATGTGAGTTGTTATATATGGGTGTAAGTTTTTAGAATGTTTTTGCTTGTTTAGATCCTCAGTGTAATTTAAAGTAGTCAAATAGTTTCTGCAGTGTTTAACCAGGAGTGCTTCTGACAAACCCATCACACACCATACTTCGACCTTCAGGTATAGGAAAGATTGGTGTTTAAAGGGCCATTCTTACTTCTACCTGCTGTTATAAAAGCAATCCCTTCCTTTAAAGCTGAGACACATCAGATGATGTGTCCACACCATTATTTCACCCCCAGTGGAATGTGCCAGCCCTGCTGCAGTGAAGGGAGCCCCACGCTGCTCTTCCAGCACAGAAATGGCACAGAGGGTGATGTGTCTGCTGCCTTGAGGGAGCTCAAAGAGCAGCTCCCAAAGAGCCACAGCACATTTTCCTGGCTGGAGCAGGTGCCGCAGTCAGCTTATTATGTAACTGTGGCTGCAGAAGTGCCTCCTGACATTTTTCTGCTATGTGTGACCTGAAGTCCGCAGAACAAGTTGCACAGTGTGTTAATTCTTGTTACATCAGGTTAGAAGAGGATTAACCTGAAAGCGCTTTTTGCTGTCATCATACATAGGAATAACTGCAAAAATAACTTGTTCCTGGAATTGGGGAAACATCCTTGGGGAACTGAAGCCTACGGTGCCTGCACAAACCAGCAAGGGCAGAGCATCTCAGCATGGCAGTGTCCAGTGAGCATGTGCAGCTTGGAAGGGTTGGAGAAGTGGCATTTTTAATTAGAGAGGCCCCAGCCAGAGTTACAATGACAGCATGGGAGTAGCTGAAGAATGCCTGGTTCCCTGGGGAGCATTGCTGCAGCCCTCTCACAGCACTGGGATCAGAGCAGGTTCTCATCTGTATGCCCAGGATGTGGTGCACAAACTGGAGCTCAAACATCACATCATTTCACAACTGCACAGTTTTGTTCCTTTTATTTCAAGGGAGTTAATGGCAGTGAAGATGTAGGTGAAGGGTTTGAATATAAACTATTGACACCATCCCTGCAAATGCCCCTCATTCCCTCCCTTGTCCTCTGCCCTTCCAAGCAAGCACACTGATGATTATTTTTTCAGTAACATTATCTGGTTTGCAAATTGAAGTCAAAACTCTGAAAGGTTTGGGGGTAACAAAGTGCAGCAGGGAAACAATAAAACAATGTTCCAAAGCAGCCTATGTATTGGCTCATCCATGGTATATTTACTTTTTAATGTCTTTTCAAAATAATGGCATTATTTACAAAAAGGGAGAAAGACCTGGCCCCCAGTGCCATAAAACTTTGATCCATTGTATAAAAAAATAAAGTCATAAAGAGAATTGGACATTTAAAAAGAAGCTATGAAAGGAGGAGTTTTTACATTTTAATATGAAAATCATTCAACATACCTTTCATTTGGCTGAATACTGTCCACAGTAAACTTCATTATTGTTATCCAGATTCCAATTGATCACCTCTAATCAGGCATCTTTATTTTATATTTTTTACATGATGAATAACTCTTCAAATTGCTCTCACCAGATGAAGAACGTCATGCTCTTTAAGACATTCCTTCTGTGGAAAAGAACAACTTCTTGATCAAGTTTCCCAAAGTTGTGAAAGCCTCCCGATAGCAGTAATTTTAAAGAATGGCAGTATAGGTTGAATATTCCTGTATTTTTCAATTTCTTTTTAGCCATGTGTTATGTAATGTCTTTTTATTATATTCGAATCTTTCATTTTTGAGACTTACTGCACATGAAACCCTGGGCTTCTCAAGCTCCTTCTGCTATTTGGAATCAAAGTGAAGCAATTTTTCCAGCATCATTTTTTCTTTGTTATCTTGTCTTTCCATCAGCTTCTCCATTAGCTCAATTATAGGGCTGCTACAATTTTTACTGCTACTATTATGTGTGGAATATGAAATCATTTCCTGTTCTCCAAAACATATTTGTGCATAAAGGTCTAATTTTGAAAGGTTGAAAGCTCACCTCAGCATTATCACACTGGTAATCAACAAAGTAATTACATAAAATAATCTAGAATAAGATGCACAGTAATTCAGCTTTGGGATGCAAACTATTTGTGGTTATAGAAGACATTATTTGTTTATATGGTTGGTTATTCTTCTCCCTGCGATTACCTTGAGAGTTTCAGTATAGAAATAAAAGAGCTCAGGGCACACTATGAGACAGTGGTGTAAAATTCCCATTGTTTTGTCCATCGGGTGATTTAACGGATGTGTTTTAATAAATTGTGCTGTGGCCAAGTGAGGAGGTTTGAGCTGTGCCCCCAGGGCAGTCTGTCACCGAGTCAAGGGGTGGTGACAAATGGGGGAGTGCTCCACCTGTGTCCCCAAGCAGAGTGACCTGGATGTGTGCGGGTTCAGCACTCACTCCCCGCCACAGCAGCTTCCAGGTGTCCAAAGGAACCTCTGGAGGCCGGGATTTCCTCAACTTCACCCTTTCCCTGTCATCTGTTGCAGTGCAGAGAGTTCCTGGATGTGTGTGCTGCTGCAATTTGTCAGGTGCTGCAGCTCTGCCAAAGGCTTGTGCAAACACCAGGGGTTGCCATTAGCACAGGAGGATTAATTGTTTTGGTGGGGACACATCCAGCACTGTGGAGTGTTTTGTTCTCCCAATAAAGATGTGGAGTGGGTGGAATTATCTGTTTGTAAGAAGAAAACCAATGAGGTCCAAATTTCTTAAAGAGATGGGAAGTTATGAGAGAGATTTGAGTCAAGTGGATGCACAGAATGAGTGTTTCCAGTTGTGCTCATCAGGTAAGAGACAGGAAGTTTCCAGAGTGTAGGAACCACTGTAAAATTTGCGATAAGGTGGTTCTGGATTTACATGATTCATTGCAATATTCATTGCAAACAGCAAGTGTTATTCTTTCATGAATTAGTTAATTTCCTCTATTTTGTCTTTTTTTTTTTTTCAGTTCAGTTCAGCTCTTAGGCACAGAGTGGGATTGTTGGAGTGATTGTGTCAAGTTCAGGGCTTGGAATTGACCCCTTCCAACTTGGAATATTCTGTGATTGTCTGATTCTGACCCTTCCAACCCAAGCCATTCCATAACTCTATGATAGTTTTTGACTGACCCCTATGTCTGTAATTTCCGTGTATTTCCCAGAGGCTTTTCTGACAATTAGACACTTTCCACAGCATTTTCACCCATAGAAAATAAAACTTTATATACATCCAAGAATAGAATTTTACTATGTTTTACACAGTGTTTACATATTAAATAATTGTGCCCTGTATAAAGGCAGGGGGAAAATGGCAAAGTGTCTGATTTTAAAACTGAAGTATAAGAATTTCTTTAGCATTTGTCCAACTTTAAAATGGTATAATTTCTACATGTAAGGGCCCAGTTATTTGAGAATCAGTGATCACCTGAGCAGTTGGGGCACA
Organism: Geospiza fortis; assembly: GCF_000277835.1. Lineage (NCBI taxonomy): Eukaryota > Metazoa > Chordata > Aves > Passeriformes > Thraupidae > Geospiza > Geospiza fortis. Next base: position 420,051 of record NW_005054445.1, read on the forward strand.
TTGCTCTGCAGATAAATGTTTTGTTCCCCATGTATAAAAGACATAATAGCTGGTCTTCTCCTTTACTGGATGACTTAAGTAAAATTTATAGAAGGTGTTAAGCCACTAAACACTGGTTGATGAGCTCATTGTTTTATTTGTGATGATGTAACAAGTGTAAACAACCTTGAAGATATATTACCTTGAATTATATCTAACAGCTTGGTATAAAACAATACATTATATCTTCCCACCTCTTATGGACAATGTTTATATTCCATTAAAATCTGTGCTTTAATTTTCATGGTACAAGGTATTGGCTTCAGAGCAGCAATGCTTCTGCTCTTGGCTGCTCCTCAGCACACAGGGATATGCCCTATGCAGATAAACAGTTTTTTTAATTTGAGGCGCAGGAATGAAGTCCAAGCATCAGGTTATCCTTTCATGGGGTCACAAAATGGCCTGGGTGGGAGGGACCTTAAATCCCACCCAGTGCCACCCCTGCCATGGGCAGGGACACCTTCCACTGTCCCAGGCTGCTCCAAGCCCCAGTGTCCAGCCTGGCCTTGGGCACTGCCAGGGATCCAGGGGCAGCCCCAGCTGCTCTGGGCACCCTGCGCCAGGGCCTGCCCACCCTGCCAGGGAACAATGAAGGATCAGAAATAGCTGCTCAGTATCAATATATGTGTTGGGTTAAAACATAAATGCAGCTTCCCTGCTTATAAACCTGCAGGTGTTGCAATCTTGCATTGCATAATCCTGAATCCATACCTCAAGGGTGAAATTCTGTCCTTTATGCCATTGATTTCTGTGAGCTTGTAGTCTCTCCAAAGATGAATAATGCTGGAACAAAATGGTAGTGTTAAGCAGTAAAGTATCATCACTAAGAGGGTTTGCTCATAAAGGTCAAATAAGAACATGTCACCCCTTTTTGATTAATAGCTGGTGGTGTTAGTAGATATTGATTGCATTTAAGAGCCTGTGGGTAAGAGACAATTTAAGTTACCTTCAACATCTTCACAAGAAATAAAGTTCCTGTGAAAGCAGATCCCAGCAGGGGCTGTTGCTGGGGATCCAGTCTGAAGAAGGGGAGATAGCAGATGAGATTTACCCATTTTAGTACAAACAAACTGGTACAGGCATCAGTTGCCTCCCACCTGCTCTACCCAGCCTCTGGTATCAATTCCAGCCCTGGGACTGTCCTGCATTTTTCCTTTTTGCCACTCAATTTCCAGTCAGAGTGTGGTCCTCAACTTTTGGCATCTCAATGTACAAGATTTTCTTCAAGTATTGTAGGACAAAATAACCAAAATACATCACTTTATCAAACACTTTTTCAAAGTCTTCTGGGCAATTCATCACTCATTTATGTTTTATTTGTGGTAATTAAAATCTACCATTCTGGAGCTGATGTACAAGAATGATCTGCACTCCTCAGATTTTGTCTTCTTCATTAAACTGTAACGGCTTCAAATTTAGGATTTCCTTAGTGCAACGTTTGCAGACTTCAGGAAATCTTCTGCATAATCGAGTAGGGAGACCCCAGATCTTTGCTTCCAGAAGGCAAAGCTGTGCTGAGAAAACAGTGGTGAGGGATTTTCTCCCCATTTTAACCACTTCTCTTTGCAATTCCATGCTGGCAATTGCGTAACTCAAGGGGAAAGCTATTTTTGTCCAGGAAGCTATTTTTTTGTGGAGAAGTCAGGCACTTTCAACATTCACTTTTCGTTGCAGAAAATAATCTAAAATCTGCTCTTCTGTTAACATGGATAGATCTGTTGGGTGTAAAGGGGTGAATACAGAATTATAAGCTAATAATTGTCTTTTAATGAAGATGCGCATTTTCCAATGTTCATTTTCATGAAGAATCAAACATGGTCACCACAGTTTTTGAAACAAAACTTTCACAGTGTTTCTGGTTTCTAACCTCCTGTGTTAATTAATTAACGCTGTGTTAGGTGAGATGATAAATTAGGGTAAAATTTTAGAAATGATTCTGAGAAATCTAACACCTGTTAGAGGTGCAGAGTCAAAGATTCAGTGAAAGCTGGCACAGATCTGCCCTGCAGGCAGAAGATAAGTGGGTTTTTTTCATTTTTGTTTAAGAATGTCCTGGAAGGGTATCCTAAGGTATCCAAAACCCACTTATTTCACAGCTACAGTACAGGTGTGTTGGGCATTACAGGTTGGAAGATGCTTTCAAGATAAACCAAGGTTCTTGGGGAGGAAATTGGGGGTTTGCTGAATGGAAAGAGCAAATGTGAACAGGGAAACTCCCCAGGCATGGCACATGCACACGTCACTTCTGTATCTGCATGTCATTATGGGACAGCACTGGTTTTGAAGTATTGAGTATATTAAAATTTAGCTTTAATGCCAGTAATTCCATCTTTGTAGTCAGAATCAGCTGTTTAATTGGCTTGAGTTCTCCTATCCCAGAAAAACATTCATGTGAGCAAATTCAGTAAGACAGTATTTTCTCAGCCTGGCTGGCTCCATTTGAGAGGTTATTTTGAAGTTTTCTTCTGATGTTTGGGAGATATCAATGCCTGCATGCAGATACGATTTCCCTGATGTTTTAAGATAGTATTTAGGAAAGGAAATCACACTTTGCATCCTGCTTCAGTAATAAATGTCCTATCTTATTTAGAGTTCCTCACATGGCCAAAATTGTGCCCTGTAAACTGATTTCAGGCAGTAAGTTTGGTGTAAGACCACAATGAAAACTTTGCAGTGCTTTATTCTGTCACACCAACAGCTGAACTCCTACTCAGTTTTGTCAAATACATCAACCAAGGTGAGCCCACAAGCAAAAAGCCCTCTAATAAAAGTGAGGCAGAAGCTGGATGCATTTTGAGGTTTTATAAAGGTAATACAAACCACACCCAAGGTAAACAAAGGGATGGGCATCATCCCTCTGTCCCGGTGCAGCCCAGGATGGTTTATTTAAATAAACAACAGGGCATTGGTCTGAAAACCAGCAACTTTTGGAGAGCAGATTAATTCCACCAAAAAATGGCACAAGTTTGAAAGTGCAGCCACATCGTCATGCCTTCAGAAGAAGTACAAGCTCATGAATTATTTTGTATGCTATGTGTTTTAAATATTTCCTGGATCTAGCTGAGAAAAACAGTGACTTGCAGCAATAATCTGATAAGACATTGAATTTCTATTAATTACTGCAACTGTTTTGTGTGTTCATCTCATGAATTAAGCATTTTTGCTTAGATTTGGATTATTTTCCGCCTTTCATTACTAAGGTGCTATCAAATCATTGTCAAAAAAAGCAAGACTGATAAACATTTAACATAAAAGAGGTGTATTTATTTATTTATGATTTCTTTGAGCACAAAGATGATGAGAGTACTGACAAATTTCATGTTTCATTGACAAGTTACTTTGAATTTCAGAATATACAAGTATTTAAAACAACAATTTACTCCCAAGTGTTTTGGTATGCCAAAGACAAATGAATCATGCATAAGTACTAATAAGGTTTCCAATCTGTCAGTTCTGTTTTCTCAGCTGCTCCCATGACTTAAGTTTGGATTGATTGGATTTGTTTTAATTTTTAGGTATTTCCTTTGAAGTGATGAATCACAGGTACCAATATCTGTTCACAGGCTGTGCTCAGGGAGATGCTTGGGACAAGAGGATTTTTGGGGGTCCCTTCCAGCCCAGGCCATTCAGGATTCGGTAACCCATCCCACAGTAAAGCCTTGGAGTGATATTTACCTAGGGAATCCTTACTAGGCAGTGGCACAGGTTGTTTTTTCCAGAGCCGTTTCATGAGCAGGAGATGGTGGTGATGATTTTCTAATCCAAACTAGTTTGCTCATTCAATGGTATCCCATAATCACACTGAAAAAAATATATGCAAATGTCAACAGAATTATGGATTCTTTGATTAATAGAGACCAGATGAATTCCATTGGGAATTTCTTTTTGTGCATGTAAGTCATTGAATAATTCAGAAGCTTCTCAGGAAAGATCACTCCACTTAACAAGCCCTGGAATGGTCCAAAAGAGTAGCAGAGATTATCTTGATGGATAATTAGACATTTCACAGAAGACAATTATTATTCCAAAGCATAGAGGAGGGCAGTAGTTAGCAAAGCAACTGGAATTTGTTGGAGTCATGTGAGAGCTGTTATCTTATGTGGATCTCTTCTATGCAAAACCCAGGAGTTTTATTGTTACAGATAGTAATCTTCAGAATTGTATTGTTATTAATGTAAAAATGTGAATTCTCCTCTCACAGTGGGTGGTGGTTGATTGCCTCTGTTTCCTGGTGAGATTGTCCATATATGACTGGAATAGGTATATATAGATTTGAGAAATTTGGGTAGCTCTGGTCTAACACAGCAGGACAATTCGATATTTCAGCTCTTCATTTGCACTGTGGGTAACAACAGAAAATAATGGGAAACATTCTGGGGAGTTCACAACAAGGAAAAACACTGAGTTCAAAAGAATTTTGGATTTTTATTTTATTAATTTAATTATGCCTCCTCTCTCTTCACCCTCTAATGAAGATACTGCAGAAAACTTTACTTATTTTCTACATGTGCAGTGTCAGGGTCATATCCAGACCTAGTTTCTCCAGAGGAAGCAAGAAATTAATGTAAAAGATAAGCAATTTTTCCTACTAAAGATTATTTACATTGCAAATAGTCACAGATGATGTTTAAAAATAGCAAGTGTCTTGTGAGGCATTTTTGATTCCAATCTGAAAGTGGGAAGGTTCACGGGGGGGACAATTCTGATTTGCTGTCCACAGATGAGGGCCCCAGTTCCTGGGAGGTGCCACAGAGCTGTAATGAGATGCTGTGGTGGGAGTTGCTTCAGCTGCCTCTTGTCCATAGCTGGGGTGTATTTGACAAGAAAACCCCATTAAAAAAAAAAAAAAAATTAGCCAAAGATACATACTTTTAGATCAGAGAACAAACACAAATATTCAATTCCTTAATAGCAACCATAAACTTCTAAACCTGCAAAGCTGATACAAGCTTAGGGATGGGAGACTGAGCTTTCAGCCTGAGTAGTTTGGGTTTTTCTTGTTATTTAGCAGGGCATTTTCCCTGAATTCTGCGAAAAAGAGCAGTTTGGGGCAAGAGATGTCTCATCTGCAGACAGGTGTTGACACATCAACTGTAGATGTGTACAGAAATACACTTAACAGGAATTTGTTACATTTAGTTTGTTTTCATATAATAATACTCTGATAAGTATAAATTCTCACATTAGGATTGTGGAAGAGCCATTACCACACATTTCCAAACTTTCTTCCAGAGGGCTTGATTTCTTTGCTATTTTAACCTACCCTTTCAATGGCACAGAATTTTCCCAACTTCTAAATTCTAATTTTGTCTCTTTCTGACGTCACCTTCTGAAAAAAAATTCAAATTTCTATGAGGCACAAGGTTACCAGTAGCTTTGATGTGTGTATTCCAAGCCCTCTTGTCTGAAGACAGTCTGCCAGCAGAGTTTAAGGATGACAGTGTTTCATTACAAGGCCTTTGAAGTTCCTGAGGTACCACAAATGGCCGTTATTGAGAATTTGCCTTGATTATTATTTTTCCTGCCAGACTTTTAAGCCATACAATATCAGCTTTCTTTCGACTCTGCTGCTTAGTTCCTTTTATGGTAAAGCTTAATACAGTGACCATATGGAGCAGCTGAAAGGCTGCCAAGTGTTTAAATGACAAGGTTATAAATACAGAGACAGCACGGGGGTTTTTTCCCTCCTTAATGTATAGTCCTATTGGTTTGAGCCAAAGCAGACAATAAATCAGAATGTATAACTTGTTTTGCCACTCACTTCATAGGATTTTTATATGTAGAGGGTATCTTAGTGCAGTAGAGGGAAATAGTTTCAGTTTGGGGAGGGAACGTTCCATGGAGGATACCTGTGGGGGCCAAAGGAAAAGTGAGATTTTGAGTTTTACAGCGAGCTCCTACCAAAACTCAGTGGCAAAGGGACATCCCTTCTTCCTTGGCTTTGGTCCTAGCCTCAGGCTGCCCTCAGCCCTGACCGGCTCCTCTGGGTGGAGAGGAGCTGCCTTCTCTTCGTCTTTTTCTGCTGCAGCTGGGATGAAATTGAGATTTCATGGCTCGTATCTCCCGAGCAGGAATCTCTGCTTGCTCTGATCTAGGTTCTCCTGCAGCTCTTGTTGCTCTCCCAGAGCACATGAGGAGACAGGGCTCGTTCCTGTCACTGTCTGGACACTCGGGCGCTTTGGTGGTAGGAATTAAATTGTTTGTGTGAATGTCAGAGAGAGGAAAGCAGAGAAGGTACCTTGCACGTGGAAGGAAAGGGATGCTGCTTAGGAAAGCTGTTTTTCTTCTGCAGTAATGACAGCAGGAGAGATTTAAAACTTAGAAATCAAAAGCTTCACATGCTCAGGTCTGTGTGTGTCATCTGCACCTTTGCTCTCTTAATTGCACTATGATATTTTTTGTTATCCAGATTTTATGGTTCTATTTAATAAGAAACTTGTGGGTGTAAAGGTCTGGTGTTGTATCAGTAGGATGAATTAGAAGTATATAAAGTTGTTTTGTTTTGTTTTTTCAAGAAGGAATTGGTTTTTCTTAGCTACCTGCTGCTGGAGGAGAGCTGCCCTACCCCAGAAACACAGCTAAGGCAGAACCAGCACTCCTAAAAGTAATAATTTGGATTTTTTGCAAACAGATGGCCAGAAACACAAACGCTTTGCCTTACAATCATCACTTATCCCTTTGGCTGCCAATACTCCACTGCACACATCTTTGCTGCTCTATGCTAATAACATCGACTGAAAGGACTTGGAATGTCAGCCCTTACCTGCTGCTCTCCACGAGTGAGCTGCCAGCTGGGCTGTTTGAGGGAAGCTTTGTGCTTCAAGCACTAGGTCTGGCCTCTGGAGACTTGTGTTCCTACCAGGGCTCTGCCTTAGATTTCCTGTGTGACCTTGAACAAATAACACTCAACACAACCTCAGCTGCCCATCTGTTAACATAGGCATGGTAATTATGATGGGAATGAACTTCACTTTGCAACAGTTCTTAGGCTGAAGACCCTTCATCAGAAGTGCGATTCCAACTGTGGCCCTGAAGACAGATTCCATCTGAAAATGGAATCTCCCATGGTGGTGGAGGACAAGGTGCTTTCTGTGGTGTGATTGCTGAACTGCTAAAGAGTGACAGGACTGCAGGAGCCTTAAAGCTGGACTCAAACCATTATGTTATTTTATTTTTATTTTTCAGAAGTCCCACACTGGCCATGCCTATTCCATCTCTTGACATGACCATTGTACTGCTGCTTCTCCTGCAGACCCAGCATCACTTTTCTTCAGTGAGTTCATCCCAGCTGTTATATCACCACTTTTCCCTCTGGCCTTTCTTTGCTTCTGGGTGACTCTGAAAATGGCCTATTTCTGTAGCTGCAGCTCTTTACATCACAAAAAGAAGGGTTTTTTAACTGTTTAGTGCATCTGAGTACTCTGGGGGATGTGCAGCCTTTGTTACAGGAGCTGCTGCCTCACGGGACCAGGAGGACCACGGGGACAGAGCAAAGGAGCTCAGAGCTGGCAGGTGAATGCTCCACACACACAGAGCAAACACATCTGAAAATGTTAATTACCCTGCACACCCAGCTGTTAACCTGCCTGAACTGAACAGTCACTGGCCACATGTTGTCTTTAGTGAGAGCCAGGCTCTTCTGTCCTTCCCCTCATCCCAGGGGGAATGTGCCTTGCACAGATTGGTGCTGTGCTGCCCAAGTGTTCACCCTCATCATCTCCTGCATGCACTGGCCAGTGCATCCTGACTCACCTGGCTGTGTGTAGCTGTCATGCAGTGAAACCATCCGAATTGCAAGTATTTAATTTCCAGTTTCCTATGAATAGCTTTCACTATAAACATTGGGGTTTTTTTCTAAGGAGAGCTTTGGCACTGTTGCAGCCTTTTTGTCTGTGTTTATCACTGAGGTATCACCAGGGAAGTCACAGATCTGGCAGCTGCAGAAGGAAAGCCCAGAAATGTCAGCAATCCCCTCACCCAAAATTTTTTTAGAAATGGATTGTCTTGGAGAAGGATGAGGAAGGGAGGTAGACAGTACAGTGGTTCTGGAAATGTTCTGAGTCCACAGGTGAAGTCATAGCTTAGATGATACTCATTTGTTAAATTTAGTTTATCTCTAGCCATTCTACAGTACTCTGGTGGGTGTAAATTATCTCACTTGAATTGTGGAAGATCCATTGCTGTCCATTTCCAAACTCTTCCAGAGCAGTAGAGATGTTCAAGGAGATGATGTGACAACCTCTATCAAAATGTATTGTATGGAGGATAGAGACTCTCTCATTGTTCCCTAAAAGTGCTTTTTGCGTGGTTGGTGCTGTGCTGCCATTTTCTCTCACTTTTCTGTGTGTAAGGCAATAAAAAGCTGTTTCCTGCTGGATTTTAAATAGACTGGAGTTCAACTGGGTTTTGGTTCACAAGTCAGTTAGCACTTCAGGGGGAAACTGTCTGCATATGTTTGCATCTCCTGAGTTTTGCTCAGAGTTTCAGATTCAAACAAAACTGAGAGCCCAAAGGAGAACTCAGCTTGAACTGGCAGCACACTCTGACTTGGGGTTGGAACTATGCAAAATCTCTATATTTAGTGTTGTTTCAAATAGCTACACTAAGTCCTTATACAGATCCCAGAGGGTGTTTTAAACTTTACTCAGTACTTACCCCAATTTCCCTTGAAATATTTGGCAATTTCAAAGTTTTCTATATGGCCTGCCAAAATTTTAGGTCTATAAGAAAACCAAATACAAGCATTTTTCTCTCCCCTGCCCCCTCCAAGTCATTCCACTCAAGTAAGCCCTAAAGGGCTAAGAGAGAGTGTGAGCTGTGTCTTTCTTGTAGAGGCAGATGTGGAGTGAAACCCTGAGAGACTGCAGCCACAGTTCCTCCTTCCATCCGACACCTCTTCTCATTGATTCCAGCAATATTTTCTTAAGTAATAACTGACTCTGACCTTGGCCCCTTGTCCTCTGGAAACTTTTGTCTGGGTCTCTTTACAGAAAAATAGCACAGAACAGATTGTGATGTGAATAACCATGGCATGTTTTCCTTGAGCCAGGCTTACCACATACAGAGCTCCAGCAAGGCACACACATTACTAAAAATAATAGCCTCAAACTATTCCAGGGTCGTTTGTTCATTATTAAGTCTATTACCTCTGCAATGAGGCTGAATGCTCAGGCCTTTCTGGTTCTGTGCAGGGCAGTTTATTAATGGTGCCTTTGTTTCAGAGGGATGGCACAGGGAGCTGAGCCCTGGACTTGGAGCTGCTCAGCAGCGATGAAGCAGCTACTTGATGCTGTTTAATATCTTAAATGACTCCATGCCCATAAATCAGCCAGCCATAAATTATGTTTAATGCTGAAAAATAACCACCAAGCAAACAGATCTTTAACCTGTAAATGTTAATTCTGTTTGTTAATACTTAGTGGCTCCAGCAGTGCTCAGAGCCTGCACGGGCTATTATTCATTTTGACTCCGCTCCAACCCTTTTGCAGAAAAGCCTCTCCTAGATCTCCATAAAAATGGGAGCTGCCTCAAGGCACCCACCATCAAACAAAACTGTAGGAATGGCACAGTCCCAAATTCAGCTCCTACCTGCCCTGCCCAGGACACTGCGCCACAGCTGCCTTGGTGGGGGAGGTGGGGTCATATCCCACAAGAAGCGGAGCTGGGAGCTGAATTCCAGCCATGCCTCGGCCCAGCTGCTCGGTGCAGGGTGGCTTTGCAGGTGTTTGGCCCTGGGACAGAGCAGCCACACTGGCAGAACCACTGGAGCCAGCTCAGATGACTCTGACTGTCACCTGCCTGTGATGCTGAGCATGGCCAGGGCTCTGCGCCAGCGTGGGGGTGAGGGCCACACTCACACTCCTGGGTGCCAGAAGGGGAAAGCAGGAGACAATCCAGGCTGAAAGGAGAAGCTCTATTCCCTTTCTTCCCTGTTTCATTTATCCCAGCTCTGTGTCCCTCCCCTCCTCTTATGCACTTTATACCTACAGCTACAACCCCCATTTTTTTATGTATTTTTGGCTGTGTGTGGGGGGTGCCTTCATTTTCCTTTGTATCATCCACATGATTTTATTCCCACACATGGATGTTGGAGAGGACTCTTGGCTGCAGGATGGAGACAAGGCAGGGAGGAGCAGAATATCCCATCAGGGATGCCTTTACTGCCAGCTCCACCTAAAGTGTGACTGGATCCTGCTCTGTTTTGGTGGTGCACAAATAATTTTGTGAATCAAATCCTGTACACCTGATTCTCCTTTAAATGCTTCATTTTGATTTAAATCAGCAAGTGGATGATTCAAAAAATTCAAGCACACATCATTAGGTGTCTATTTACCTTTAAAATTCTGCTATTGAAATATTTGTAGCATAGGATTATGGAATTACTTGGGTTGGAAAGGACATTAAAGATCATCTGTCTCCAACCCTTCTGCCATGGGCAGGGATGCCAATTATGTTATCTGGAATATTTTTTGCTTCCAATTCTGTTGAAATCATTCTCTCCCTGAGTAACACTAATGTTCACTCTGAATTCTGGCTTTCTTTGTTTCTTCTAGGCAATAGAAAAATCAAAGAATTTATAAGGTAAAATAATTTTGTACATCAAGAAGCCAGCTGGAGCATAAATGTATTTTACATTTGATTCTATTTTATTGTTTTGTCCCTGCATTTCACTAAATACAAATGTTTGGAAATGAAGTTGGTTAAATGATGGCAAAAATCTGTAGCAAACTTTGCAATTAAATCTTTTACCTTCATTTGAGTAATTAAAAACTGTTGATAATGCTGCACATGTGAGTGTGTTTATTCTTACAATGGTAAAGTATCATTTCTGGGCAAAACTGTTTTTTTCCTATTTCATCCCTGATAATTGGCAACAGGTCCAAAGCATGAAGCTGAGGTTTGTCCCTTGTTGAGGTGGAAACTATATTATCTATATAATACTTTATTGAGTCATTTTTTTTCAGTGGTAAAAACTGACTACTGATGAACTAAAGGAGGCATTTTCATTCTGAAATCAGAAAGATTTATCAGTACAGTTCCATTTCATTCCATAAGATAAAATGATGTGGAAATAAATATTGGCCTTGATCTAAGCTGTTGTCCAGCAACAGGAAAACCATATATCTCTTTTTAAAAAATACAGCAGTTCAAAAAATACCAGGGAAACTGGGCCGACAATAAAATGTGTGTGAGAACCAAATGTTAACATTCTACTTATCAAACTCTTATAAGCAGAAGAGAATATGTAGAATGGTAATTAACACCCACTCATCACATTCTTTTGGAAGATTAAAGAACAGGTCCTAGCCCCAGTCCTTACCTTTGCAAATATAATCTCATCAATTCATCCAATTCCAAAGAGAATGAGGTTTTTATTTCACCTTCTTCTGCCACTGAGCTTTTTTTCTCATTGGGCTGCTTTTCCCTTTCACCACATAAGGATCCCTGTTCCACCTAGGGGTGAAAATTCCTTGGCCTTTCAGTGCAGTTAAGTCTCCACAAAAATAGATGGGATATCACAGATGCAGGAATTATGACAGCAGGGTTTAGGACATCTGATAAAGCTGAATTTAAGCTCCTGCAGGAATGCATTATAAAAATCCAGCCATGGAAGAAGCAGAATTTTCCATTTTTGGCCCAAATGCCACATCTCTCATTGCTAATACAGATAATAATTGTTTCCATCCAGAGACCACAACTCCATCTCCCCCTCCTTGTGGAAATGTCACACAAGTTTTTCTCATTCAAATCACTAAAAATATGTATTTAGTTAGCTTTTCAAAATGCATGTATTACCTAATGACATGATTTCTTGGCTGCCTAATTTACAAGAAGTCACTTGCATAACCAGCAGATAAATATAGATGAAGGTTTAATCCATGTGTATATAAAAAGAGAATTATCCATGTGTATATAAAAAGAGAATGTGTGTGGTTTTAACTTCAAGAATACAAAAATTTACCTTAAAGCCTTTATTAGATTTTTTAAAAAGTTTTGTTTTCCAAACATAATCCATTAAGAGACTTTTGATTTGGTGATTTCTGCTGTGTTCTGAGACTTTATAAAATATAACTGCTTTCATTAACTGGGGAATCACCTTCCTTTAACATCCAGTGCCCTTGCATCAGGCAGCATCCATCCCTGCAAACATCCTCTCAGCCAGGAACATTTTCTTGATGTTAGCATGCAAATATTTTCATGAACCATCTTGCTGAGACTTTAGCAGATGCAGATGCAGGTTTCATTTATTGCATATTTTCTAAATATAACCACGATACGCCTTCCATGTGATTCTGAGAGTGAAATGTCTCAGCAAATCGACTTTTCCCTGGAATTGCTGGTTCTTGGCCAGGAGGTGTTGGTTGAACACTGGTAGGAGCACATGTAACGAGGCAATGAAGGTGATCATTAATGCTATTACATACATTTACTGGAGCAAAAGTGAAACTTTCAATTTCCACGCCATTAGGAGCCTGCAGGATAAAAATGCAGTTTGCTATCGTCGCTCAGATAAATGATTGCTGCTCTCAAACCCTTGAGCAGTTTTAACAAATGGTCACTGGCTGGATTCCACTGTTGGATGGTGTCTTCAGAAAACCAGAACTATTTAAACACATCATCAAAGATTCTTAATGAATCCATTCTCTATATCCCTCCCCTATCCTGGTAGGAAACATGGAGCTGGATATGACTGGAAAATTGAACTGATACCAAGGTTCTCTAATCTCCCTCTTCGGCTGAATTTATAGATGTGTTCATGTTGATTTATTATTGAAATTTCTTTTAGTAAAAAGCAATGATATCAGGGAGCTAGAATGACACATGAAATGTAGTCCAAGGTAAATTAAAGTACTTAAGCACAGCAGTTATCTCCTGATTATAACTAAGCACATTAGACATCTCAGGATTCTTGCAAACACTCAATATATTAAGATGATCAGTCATCAGCACGGCTCTCTTCGTCTTGCTGCTGTTATGAATCACTTTTATAAGAAAATGAGCTCTTGATTCCTATCTAGGTAGGGAGATTCAAAGGAAAAGAGAAAAAAAGGTTTATCAGAGCAGTAATGCAAGGCACCCCTGGCTGGATTTCCCCCTGAATTGGTGGAGGCTGCACTAATGGGGCAATAATAAGGTGTTAAAGTGACCTTGGTGAATCTGAGGGTGTGACACTGACATTGGAAGAAATAGCAGGGCAAGAGGGAGGGTCCAGCTTGAAAATTACATAACTGCCAGCTGCACACACACACAAATAGCTTTTTGTACCTGTCAGGAAGAATGAAAATCTTGCTCTCAATCAAACGATGAGACAGCAGTGCATCTCCTATCCTAAAAGAGTAAAATCACAGGCTTATGTCCCTGGGCATTAGAACTCCATTCCAAGTGAGCATCTGGTACGAAAGACAGCAGAGGAACTTCCCAGGAACACACCAGTCAGTCCCTGTCCCTTCCAACACTGCCCATCAATGCTGCTATTTTAATCTGATTTCCAAATATATAAATCCTAGCAAAGGCAAAATAATAGGACTGTTACAATAACTGTACACACCTCTAGAAACTTCAGCAGCTGTGGTTTGAAGGGATCTGATACCACTCCAACAGGTTTTGTACTCAATGAATTTTTCAAAAGACAGGAGAGCAAACTGGGAACTTGTAGTTTGTTGCTGAAGTTTTGAGGTTCACACCATTATTTGCAATAAAGCTGTAGATGGTGGAGTATAAGGAAAGATTGAGCCATCAAAGTTGATTTCTTTTATCCATGGCTTCATTTTTATCAGCTGAAGGACAGAGTTTCCTCCTGGTCTGCATTTAGTGAAGAACAGCACAGCCATCATCAGTGTTTAAAATAATATTATGAATTGGAAAATATAGAATGGGGATGGAGAGATCTGGAAGGCATAAAATCAAACCTGGAGTCTGAAATGAATACTTAATATTCTGTAAATATAGAATAAAATAAATACAATTACGTATATATGTAAAACCCCATAATATAAAGTATTGTATTGTGAATACATTGGCAGCAACAGAGAAACAAAGAAATTGTCATTCAGCATATAAACAACCCTTTTAGATTTATAACCTGGAATGGCATTCCAAGATACAAACAAGGCTGCATGTCTCAGAAAACATCAGAGCTTAAACAGGCACGGGGCAGACAGGGGCTGGTTCTATCCCAATCGTGTTTGCCCCAGCCAGTGCTGCTTGATTGGAATTACTTGTGTGACCATGGAAGGTTTTTGGGAGCCATGAGGTGAGCAGGCTGAGATGGGCTGTGAGAGCAACACAACCTCAGTGTCACAACCTCAGTGACACCACCTCAGTGACACACCCTCGGTGACACACCCTCGGTGACACACCCTCAGTCAGTGACACACCCCTCAGTGACACACCCTCAGTGACACACCCTCAGTCAGTGACACACCCTCAGTCAGTGACACACCCTCAGTGACACACCCTCAGGACACACCCCTCGGTGACACACCCCTCAGTGACACACCCTCAGTGACACACCCTCGGTGACACACCCTCAGTCAGTGACACACCCTCGGTGACACACCCTCAGTGACACACCCTCAGTGACACACCCCTCAGTGACACACCCTCAGTGACACACCCTCGGTGACACACCCTCAGTACCTGCTGTGTGCTCGGGGCTGGGCTGGTGTCACGGCTCATCAGGACACAGCCCAGGGCTGGTTGGTGTCAATGTTTGCCCTGTTCAAGTCCTTGTCACCTCTTGTGCTTTTTTGGGGCTGAAGGGCAGCCTGGGGCACAGGAAGAAAAGCTTTTCTGTTCTTGCACAGCACATTTTGGCTGAATCCCAGTAAAACTGGCTGAGCTGGAGCTGCACAGCTCCCACCACACACGCTGTCCCTGCCAGGCCAGGATGCCCAAGCACCTTCAGTCTGTTCAGCTTTACCCACACAACAGCACCTCCCCTACCAACAAAACACATCAGCATCTCAGAGCACAACCAAAGCTAACCTGTTCTCCAATAATGGCCTCTAAGCTTTGGTCTTGGCTCTGCCTTGGAATCATGGAGTGGTTTGGGCTGGAAAGGATCTCAAAGACCTTCTCATTCCACCCCTGCCATGGACAGGGACACCTTCCACTGTCCCCGGCTGCCCCAAGCCTTGGGCACTGCCAGGGATCCAGGGGCAGCCACAGCCCCTCTGCCCACCCTCCCAGGGAGGAATTTCTTCATATCTGATCCAAACCTATAGCTGCACTCCTTCAGCTGGGACGGAATTATCTTGTCTTAGGGAGGTAGGTGGTGTTCTGCCAAAGCTTGGCATGCAGGAAGAAAATATTCTCCCCCTCTTTTTCTGTCTGGAAGTGTTCGAATAATGATTCTGTCCTGGGATGGATATGTGTGGTACGTGGCTTTCTGAAAGCTACATTATATTTTGGAATTAGTTGCTTCCATTTTGCTTTACTTCTGACTAATTTATTCTTTGGGTTTGCTGTTGGTTTTGCTTATTAAAATGAGGTTTGATAGCAATTGTGCCCCTTTTAATGAGTTAATTCTTATTATAGAAGAGAGGCAGGAGTTTTGGCTGTGAAGCGGAAATACTGTGACCTGTCAGGTACAGAGTTCCACTTTTGTAAAAACTTTTTCTTCTCTACTGCTAATTCATCACAGATAAACCTAGCTGATAATGCACTTTGATACTGCAAAAATAGACGTTGGCTTCCTTTAGCTTCTGAGGAGAAAAGTCTCAGTAACAGACCCATCAGAAAACCTCAAAAAGTAAGCCCGGTTTGCAAGACACAGGAGTATGTTTACAAGTCTGCTATCAATAATTTAAGCCTCACTTGTCAGAACAGAAGATGGAAATATATAAGCTGCTGTGCATTTTCCTGAGGTATTTGCTAATCCACCACCAGCCTGCCAAACAGATTGAAAAGATATTTCCATTTCTGAAGGAAAGTTGCCTCCAACTTTCAAGGTCCATAGATTTTGTGAGTGTGTTGGAGTTAACTTCTGCTGAAGAGCACACTGACAGGGAGCCTGGAGTGTGCATTGTTTCTCCATGGCTGCAGTCGGCTCCATTGCTGTTCTCGTGATGCCTGGAAGCACCTGGGAGCAGACAAAAGTGAATCTGTGGCAGCAAGGGCTCTCCCTGTACTTTTTAATCTGGTGCTGGGGAATGCTCCCAGAAAAAGTTCTCTGCAGATTGCTTTTGAGCTCTGCATCTTTTCTGAGTATATTCCAACGAAGTCGCTTTGTTAAGGAAACTTGAAGGGAGGTGTTGTAGCTGCTCTGTACACAGCAATTAGGAGTCAGGGGTGATGTGTCTGTCAGAGTCACAGGAACAGCACAGGCTCTGCTCAGTCAGCTCTGCAGGCTGCATGGCCATGTAGGAATGAGGGGGACATTGCAGAAGGTGTGATTTTAGGCGTTATTTTCAAGAAATCTGCAAATTAAATTCCTGCTCCCTGATGTGTACTGATGTCTGATCCAAGGGGACTGCACGGCTGGAAACGACCACAGCTTGTTTCTCCAGTGCCCAGTGCTGTCCCCAGCAGATCTAGTTCTGCTGTAGAGTCAATAGGAATGGATTTCAACTCTTATTTTTCCCTTCTATTGCTACAGGAAAGAGAAATCCTTCCTATGGCAAGCTCAGAAGATGTTACCACCATCCCTAATGAAGACATGGCACATTCCTGGTACATTCTCTCCTTTTTCACATCTAATGCATCATTCCCTCCCTGGCAGGCTGGGCAGGCCCTGGCACAGGGTGCCCAGAGCAGCTGGGGCTGCCCCTGGATCCCTGGCAGTGCCCAAGGCCAGGCTGGACACTGGGGCTGGAGCAGCCTGGGACAGTGGGAGGTGTCCCTGCCATGGCAGGGGTGGAATGGGACGGGCTTTGAGATCCCTTCCAACCCAAACCATTCTGGGATTCTGTGATTTATGATTCTCTGCTAATTATGTAAAGAAGGAAAAAGTAGGTGGATCATAAGGCCACCCTTTGTCTCATGCACTTGAGCCAGTAATGGTTTAGCAGAGGGAGCTCTGAGAGAGCCCCAAGGATTAACTGCAAAGGCAATCTCAGCTTCTCTTTGTCTCTGTCCCTTCAAGTGTGTTCTGTGTATTTCCAGGCTATAGAAACCATTCTAGTTTATCATCAAAGAGGCAAACAGCACAGACCACAAGCTCTCCCTTTTTCTTTTTTTCTTTTTTTTTTTCCTCCCATGACTGAGTATTCTGCTTGTCCCTGACAAGGCTCCCAGGTAATCCAGGACAGGGATGAGCAATGGTTCCTTACTGAGAAGCACCCAGCCTTTGTTCCAGAATCCCAGGGGCCCAAGGGTAAGAGAAGCAAGGTGTGAAAGAGGCAGTGTTGTGCTGAGGGCAGAGCAAGGGGAACACTCCTTTTTCCAGGGAGCAGCTCATGTCCCAGCCAGGCAGATCTGTCATTTACAGATCCCTCTGCCCTAGCTTTGACACTTTGGGCAGTTGCAGATGAACATTAATTGCCCAAATGACTCCAAGCTCAGAATATCAGCCGAATTGAAGCAGACAGCCATCTGACAGAGAGATTTCCATCAATGTTCCCAGTCCTTGGAGTGCAACAGAAAAGAGCTATAATGTGATCCTGAGCTCACTCTGGCAGAGATGGGCACACATCTCAGGAGAGGACTGCACTCCAGCCAGGAGTTCTGTCCCAGCACAGGGATGCACACGCAGATACAGCCCAGCCTTGGGGAGGGTGCAGTCAGTTGTCACATTTCCTTCTCCATGGAAGGGGGAAACAATAATGCTCTTTGCTTGCCTTTTAGAATAGACATAAAATTTCAAACCAAAGGGTTTTTTCAGTCCAGGTTGGCAGCTGTAATTTTAAAGGAAAATCTTTTGCATGTCTGAATTTGATCAGTACATTAAAAAGTAAAAAAGAAGCATGAATTGATGAATTGGTGATTG
Organism: Geospiza fortis; assembly: GCF_000277835.1. Taxonomy (NCBI): domain Eukaryota; kingdom Metazoa; phylum Chordata; class Aves; order Passeriformes; family Thraupidae; genus Geospiza; species Geospiza fortis. The sequence continues at coordinate 438,019 of NW_005054445.1, forward strand.
TTCAATCACAGAATCACAGAATGACATGATTTAGAGGGACCTAAAAGCCCATTGCCAGGGCCTGCCCACCCTGCCAGGGAATATTGTTTTTTCCAATATCCCATCTAAACTGATTCTCTGGTAGTGGGAATCCATTCTCCTTTATCCTGTCACAACAGACTCCTTTAAAAAGACCCATCTCTATCTTCCTTGTGTGTCTTTTAACCTTAAGGCTATTGGAGATCCCTTCTTTCAAGCAGATAATGATGAAGAATGTGCTCTAAAAAGATATCAAATTATGGCTGACCATTGGATATCAAGTGGCATGAACAAAAAAAATGCACAGTCTTGTACCTGTCACAGAGCAATAACCTCAACAAAACTCCGATGCCCACCAACACAGCAGAAAAAGCAAGCAGGGAAGGGGATTTGGTAGAATTATGTTCTCTCTTTTGCCCAATACTTGTAAATATTTACATTTGCATTGCTTTTGAAATGTTCTATGTTAGTTTAGATCCAGCTAAGCTGACTCAATTTCCTTTAAGAATGAGACAATATTCCAGACTGTTTAATGTTCCTGAGGTGGATTTCTCCAGGATGTAACACACTTATTGGTGTTCTCAACTGAGCCTTGAGCACATCTGAATCATTTAAGCGTTCACCCTTGTCTAGTTAAAAATCAGCGTTTGAATATCTATCAGTATGCAAAACACTCATTTGCTACCAGAGTTAGAGCTCCTTATTATACCAGGAAGAATTTAAGTTTTAATTAGCATTTCCTCTGGTGTACTAAACCCACTGAGACTACTAGACTTACTAAAATTTAATTAACTTGACAAAAGATCCTAATTGTTTTCATGCCACTAGTCCTTAGTGGGACTAAAAATAATACCCTTCAAATTAAGTGTCTGCAACCCACCTTCCTTTTGGATGTCCTACATACATCAAATTGGTTGGCCTACATATAATTATAGCTGGTAGGAAGCCTTGCCCACTCTGGAATCAAGATTGTTTGCTCAAAAATGGGGATTGTTATGGCAATGCACAGTGATGAAAACCTATTATTCAAAAGGCCTAACATTAATTCTTTCCACCATCTTATTAAGTTTTGGAGGTTTATTGATTTATCTTGATGCACAAACTAATCAACAAGATGTAGCATTCATTTAAATCAATATAAGAAGCCTAATATTGGCAAGAGAAAAGAAAGATTAATGTATTGGTAGTGCAACTATGATAAATAGTATATATCTATATGAAGTGTAGTATGAAATTTGGAATTAAAATAAAAGTACTTCTTGCTCAGGATGCTTCTCATATTTTTATCTCTTTCCCAGTTGAGCTACTCACATCATTCCAAAGCTTTGCTCACTTTGAGACACTCGTCGTGAAAGAAACGTGAGTGTGGAAAGCATTGGGACACAGCCTTAGGAGCACTGGGGACAGCTCTGTTACAGGAGTTTGCATGCAGAACAGAGGAACTGCAATCCAAGGAATGCTTTGGCTATGGATGTCTGAAGACAGGTTTTAAGGAGAAGGGATCAAGGAAAAGTACCCAAACTGTTTTGCCAAGATAAGGATTCCTTTGCGAGTATCCCTACATTACAGGAATCAGATCTGTTCGTCTATTACCTACAAAATTTAAAGAACGAATCAGCTTGGAAATAAATGAAATCCATCACTTGTTATTCCTCTGCTGAACTTTGTTGGGACAGAATATCCCTGAAGTGCCCAGAAGTCAGTGCTCATACAGATGTGTTTGGCAATGTAATCCATTATGTGGATGTTCTTTGAAGAAACTGTGGTTTTGGGAAGGCTCAAACTCCACTGCCTCCTGCAATAACACAGTTCAGGCTGAGGCTGCACCACTGTGAATACAAGAGAATATCAAATATCTGCATTGTTACATCCTCTCAGCACTGGGAGGGAGAAACCTGTAAATCTCTGCATCCACAGCCTTCAGCTCCTTTTTCTGCCCAAACATCTGGCTGCTTTCTCACTTTCTCACATCTGAATACTAAGGAGATTATCTTGGCTGATGAACCATCCAGACTGCCTGTTCAACACCTCTTTTCCGCTTTCCTCGCCAAGTTCCTCCTTTGTTTCCTTCCCTCTCAACTGGAACCACAAGGTACTCTCCAGCCCCAGTTTCCATCCAGATTTATTGATATGAGCTCAAGGCACCCAAGCACATTTCCATTGTACTGCAATTATTAGAATCTCCTGAATATATGTACATAAAATATTTTAATGAACAACACCATAGAGTTCACATTCATAACTTTTGCCCTAATAAATAAAGCCTTTTTTTGTGAGCCTTTCACTAAAAAACCACCACATATCTGTATGTGTTTCTTGAAGACAAATATTTAAAATTAAACTCTAATTAACTTTTCTCTGCATGTATAAAATAGTGAACTCTAAACACTTGTCAGAGGCATAAGTTTAGTACATAAAATTTAAAGAAAACCAGGTATACAGTCAACAACATGGGACTGCAGGCCACCAAATATTCACTGCAGAAGCCTTTATGCATTTGGAAGAAATTAAGTTCATGTTTGTAGGAAAATGTTCATCTTTGTCCCTGTAGATAACATCTTATGAACAATAAAAATCTAAAGTAAACTTTGTTCCTCTTCCCATCTCTGCCTTGTATTTGATTTTTTTCCTGTGACTAATGAATCATTAGCTTTAGATAAAACACAGGGATTTTATCTCCTGGGTTTAACAATTGTGAGGATCAGATTGGAATCCTCTCACATACTTATCATCACTTCTTAGAATGCACTGACTTTTAAAAAAGCTGCTTTCAGCAGTTTTTCGTGGCCTGACCTCCTGTTCACCTTGAGCATTCAGACACATAATATCTCTAATGAAAGAGAAGGTATTTTATTAAAACAATTCATTATAATCCAGTTTTCTGATCCAGCATTTTTGCACACCTTACATTTGACCAGAACAATTTATGAATTGAGAAAATTGAAGCGTAATTGAGAATTATAATGTGCAAAAGCAGTTGTGATTAACATAATGTGGAGACAGGTAACAGGAATGGCAAAGACTCAGAGAAGAAAATAAATTACTTCAAGCTTTGGAAGTTTAAATGTCTTTATCCAAATATAAGCCGTCAATGACAGTGTTTTGTGAGAATGCTGAGAACACTTACAAAATCATCTCCTCATTATCTTTCACTGAGAACACTGATAATTTCATTTGGATGTAGTCTTACTCTGTTCTAACATATTTCTTTTCTTATGCAGATGCGTAGTTTTTAAATGGTGTATTTTTGATATTTTATTTTAAAATTGTTGGTCCACTATAAAATAAAAACAATTGGTACTAAATTCAGAAGGAACCTTTTGAGAGAAATTCTTTAAAAAGAGAACACATGCTCAGTTTTAAATGAGTCTGGGTGTCTTAGGTACACTGCAGTTTCTCCTTTTCTATAAAAAATGTAAGATTTAACTCTGTCTGGTTTAATCAAAAGAATAATTCATTATGGAGTAATTTATCAGGACTTTATTTCTTTTTTCTGTCAATAGGTGATGGAAGGATAGGTATAGTATAGTTCCCTTAAATGGAGAGCTGTGGTTTTGGATTGGGATTGGATTTAGGAGAGATAAAAAAAAATATGATTGGGATGAGTCTCTGATATTCCCCCAGGAAAAAAGCTTTGTATAACAGTCTCTTAACCAATTTAAATATCAGTATAATGAATATTCATTTCCTGCTGCTTAAAGAAAAGCATTAAAAAAACCTGAAGAAGGTAAAGCCTAGTAAGTGTTAACATCTCTCTCTTTAAATCAGTTATGCTGATTTACACTTAAGGCCTGAACAACAGAAATCATACATTTTTGTAAAGAAAAACAGTTTATACTTTAATTATCAAATCCCTTTGCAATTCCACAGTGACAGATTTTTCTGGGAATGAAACAGCATCAGGCTGGAAGAACATTGGTGCCATGAGGAAGGAATAGCTGCTTCTTAAAGGTTTGCCAGCCCTAAGCATAAGATACAAAATTGAAAAGAAAAGTTAATATTTGGGTAGGAAAAATCCCAAACTGATGGAAAAACATCTGCTCCATTTAGAAACTAATGGAAGATATCAGTGCAATCAAAAGAAATAGTGCAATTAAAAGACAGGGAATTGCTGAGGAAATATAGTTGGTGGAAAATGTTTATTAAGTTTGAGCATCTATGAGGATTGTGTAGGCATTCCTCTTCAACTACCAGAAACACAAGTAATGCTCTAGTACATGCAAACAGTGATTTTTAAAGCAGATCTTACCAAATTTAACATTAAGTCATAGAAACCATCACGGCCTCAGTGTTACAGGACTTTTTCTTCTGGATTTTTCCGTAAATGGAAGACACAGATTCTATTTACAGGGGGAAAGAGCATGTTGTTCTTATTCAAGAAAATATCCTCATGTTCTCTGAACCTAAACAAAAAGTAATAATAATTTGTCTTCATGTCTGCAGCAACCACAAAGCCATGATATTTTTCTGAGTATGTTGGCCAAAATCACAGGGTTCTCTCCCAAACTTTGCACAATTCAGGAAGTTTTGTGTGCATGCACAGTTTCGTTTTCATTACAGCAGGATATAGGATGGAAGAGAACTCATCGCACTCTTGACTGCATTACCCTGAATTCATCCACAGCTCCCCAGACTTCATGGAACCGAGGCTGCAGAGCTGGAATACCAATCTGAGCTGAAGAAAACCCAGTTAGAAATGGATCTAAGCATTAACCCCACGGCAGCTGTGATTAGATTGGAAGGCAGAGCTTGCAGCAGCGAGTTCAGGCTGCATTTAACCCCCCCCCATCTTGTTTCAGACTGAAAGTGCCCAGGACTGTGGTCATCCACAGGTCTGAGCCCATCATTGCTCTGAGCTCCACACGGACAGAAGAACCCAGTTCCTGATTTAGGATGCAGGGTGAATATCAAAACTCTCAGCTAAAAGCTTATACAGCTTGATGTTCTCAGTAAACATGTGGCCCTAAACCCAGATCATCTTCATTCTCATGGGTTTAAGACTTGACTTGATTCAAGTCACTCATCTGTGACAAAAGTGATGTTTGTGACTTAAAACCTGACCCTGGCTGCTTCAAAGCAGGGCCTGAAAATCAGCTGCAGAGGTTATTGAACTCCCCTTAATCTCATCTCTGATTAAGTTCTATAGGAAATAGTAACCACACATACCCCACAATTTCCTAATAGATGTAATTCTAGGCACATATCTGAATTTATGAATCCTATAGTAAATAGCTAAATATTTTGAGAATGATAATATTATGTGAGAATATTTGAACCTGGTGGAAAATTTTAGCTGGAATTTTCTTCTAAAGTAATGTGACATCAGATATCCTATTCAATCTTTGAATGTACTAGATAAGCATGTTCATTACCATTTCTGATTCCAGAATTTGCTTAGTTAGCCATCTGTTCTTTTATTTGTAAGACTTAATTAGATTTCAGTATTGATGTATGACTGACCACAAATCAGGAAGTCTCTGATTTATGCTCATACTCTTTTTTTGGTCTTGGTTTTGAAAAATTGATTGTAGTAGGAAATAGAAAAAAAAAAAAAAAAAAAAAAAAAAACAGTATTGATGTATGACTGACCACAAATCAGGAAGTCTCTGATTTATGCTCATACTCTTTTTTTGGTCTTGGTTTTGAAAAATTGATTGTAGTAGGGTAGTAGGAAAAAAAAAAAAAAAAAAAAAAAGAAAAAAAAGAAAAAAAAAAGAAAAAAAAAGTGGGCACATGCTGACCACCTTGAAACATTGATTGGAAAATGCTGAGATCTGTAGACCTCAACATGACTTGATGGGCAGGAGCATTGTCAATATATGAAACCTGAATTAATATTTTAATAGAATTTATTTGCAGAGCTAGAAGAGCAGGATATAGGACGTCTGTCCTTGTCACCTGATGATGTGTGATCCTGTGCATGTCCCTTTGCACCTCAGATTTCCCAATACCAGCCAAACTCCTGCATTCCCTTTTGTCTCCATTTCCCTCTGGTTCTGTCAGCTCTGGAGATCAGCTTCATTGTGGATCTCAACCAGACACAAAGAGGGGGGTCTGACTCCTGATACTGGGTTCCCAGGGAGATGGGTCACAATTCTCAATGTAAAATGTAATGCTCAAATTCCAGTTTTAAATGTCCTGCTGACTGTCTAACCATGGAACTTGACTGTGTTCCCATGATGATAAATCTGGGGCTACTCTCCTTGTTGTTGTTATGTTTATGTTCTCTGCCTATATTAAAACCAGACTTCCCTGGTGGAATGTTGATGTTAAAAAAGACGTCACCCAAACCAGGAATAGCTCAGAAGATGCTCTCTTTACTTGTCATGGTTAAACTGGTCCTACTATTTACCCTTCCTGAAAAGATGGGGATCTCTCAAGGAGCTGCTGCTGGTGCCATCAGGGCAGATCGTTCTGTAGATAAGCAAGTGCTGGAAACCTTCTTCCAAAACAATGTCCAAAAATGTCTGAAATGCTGGAAAAGGAGAGCTCCACTGAGCAGAAATAAGACCCAGCAGGCCCTGCAGGGACACTGGGGATGGAGAACTCAGAACTGCAAAATGATTTCTTGGTTATGCAGAAAGCCTGTTCAGATTTCTTTTATAGGAAGATCAAAGGCTGTGGAGGGAAATGCAGTTTGAACCCCAGTAGAAGGGAATGTGCTGCATTCAAAGCAACCATGCTCTGGAGTGCAGCGGGGGGGACTTAATTTATAGTTAATGGCTCAGTTGTACATTGTCTTTTTAGAGGTCCCAGGTGCCACCAGACCTCAGTTCAGACGCTGTTGTTTTGTTTCCTGAGTTCACTTTTTGAAGTTTAATCTCAGATCAAGAAAGGGGTGGACAAGAATATGGAAGCAATCAGTTAATATGCTCAGCATTTTGGGTCTAAATTCATAATTATAGGTGAAATCACCCTTTCTGAAGAGCTGCCAGGAGCACTCATGTAGGGCGCAGGCTTTATGCAGGCTTGCACAGCAGATAATTTGTGTATTCAATTGTGCTTTCTTGTTTGATTTATGTAGATCATGCAGCCAAATACTTTGTATTTTTAGCTGACATGAAAAGACTTTCTCAATACAGTGTGGTTTAGAAAAATTCATTCAGTCAGGAAAAAAGGTTGTGATGACCCATTAAGGAAACATTCCTAAAACCCCAGCAGTTTAATTTAAAAACGTCTTGTTTCTTCAGTCTGTTAATCCTAAACAAGCCCTGGACATTTTTGAACTGTGCAACTAATCCTGAGAATGCTCACCCATGCAAATTGTTGCTTAGAATGGGAATAAAAAATTATGCTGTCAGGTTTCATATCTGGGATATAGAGGACTTCACATTTTAGATTATAGAAATGTCACTAATCTTCTGAGGGAATGAAACACACTTTAACCTTGTCCAAGTACTTCTTTGCTGTCATTAAGGTAAACAGAATGAATATTAATAGGAGAGTTTGGCCTGTTAAGGATGGAAGGCAGTATCTGTACCAAAATGCAGTTCAGAACACTGAAGTTGGCCTACTTGGCCGAATATCCTAAAAATGCATTAACATCCCAAATGCCATAAGGAGCTGATGGGAGTTTTTAAAGGTATGAGGCTCAAACTTCCTCCAGCATGTTCAACACTTGCAGAGTAGAGGATGCCTGCTGATGGAATGGGGCAGGATTGATTTGCTAATGGATGTTTGTCCATTTGCATCTATGGATCTTCCAGCCACAAGGTAGCAGATATGGTGGGAACTTCCATTTGTTGTGGGAAGAGGAGGAGAGCATGAGATCATGGCCCTGGATAATATGGCCATAGTAAATCATTCATTATTGTGATGTACATATAGTCCTTGCCTCGGGTTACATTCAGCAGTGTGAAACATGACAGGTTGTTTCGTTATTTCTAATGATTAAATAGACAAAAAGCTTAAGACATCTTCTGTTTTCCATTTCTCCTTTTTGGGATTTTTATCTACCATTGTTTTCAGCTTCCTGAGGGTGTTCTTTATTTAAAATAATGGAAGAATGGGGAAGAAATGAAGAAGGAAGGAAGCAGCAGAGAATGGAGACAGAACTCCTTCTCCAACCACTGTGTGCAGCTTCTGACATGCCTTGGCATTGCTCCTCTCATACAGATTTAAAATATGTATTTCAAAACTTCCCCATGCCCTTAAGCCATAAATATTTAATTCTCAGTATTACCATCAATCAGCTTAGAGGATCTATGAAAGATATTGGTGGTAAAAGCTTCTTGTGCTATTTGCTGCAGACCTCCAAAAGCACTCCAGTTACTCCAGTTACTTCTGAGGAGCTGCTGGCACAGGGTGGGTGTTGATTATTGGCTCCCTGGGACCCTCGGATACCTCTGCCTGGATCAGAGAGGTGAGAGACAGCCCAAGAGCAGAGCTTTGTGCAGGGCAGGCAAAGGTTGGCAGCACGCAGGAATTCCTGCAAGGAGCAGGAGAAAGGCAGCAGCTCCCTCTGGGGCAGGATAATGGGCTGCAAAGGGGAGCCTGAGAGTGAAGGAGCATTTTGTAATACTCAGGCAAAAACAAGAGAAAAGACACATGATGTGAGAGGGTTAGAAAAAAAGGCAATAGCAAGAATCCACAGAGAAAGGAAGCTTAAAGTGTGTCAAGTTTTGGGGTTTTTTTATAAAGTATAGTTGAATTTATCATCCATAACAGATAGCTCGTATCAGGAGGGTTTTGTTTATTTATTAGTTTTGCTACCGAAGTACACGGTACTTTGGACATCAGGTGAGGGAGGGGATTCTCCCCCTTTACTATCCTGAAACTCCACCTGGGCTGGGGTGGTGCCACCTGTGAACAGTTCTGGTGTCCGAACATAAAAAGGACGTGGAACTGTTGGAGAGAGTGCAGAGGAGGCCATGGAAGTGCTGAGGGCCCTGGAGCAGCTCCCCTGTGGAGCCAGGCTGGGAGAGCTGGGGCTGCTCAGCCTGCACAGGAGAAGGTTGTGTGGAGAGCTCACAGCTCCTGCCAGGCTCTGAGGGGCTGCAGGGAACCCAGAGAGGGACAATTGCTCAGGAACTGCAGTGACAGGACCCAGGGAATGGCTTCAAACTGAAAGAGGGGAAATTTAGGTCGGATATTTGGAAGGAATTGTTCCCAGGCAGGGTGGGCAGGCCCTGGCACAGGGTGCCCAGAGCAGCTGGGGCTGCCCCTGCATCCCTGGCAGTGCCCAAGGCCAGGCTGGACACTGGGGCTTGGATCAGCCTGGGACAGTGGGAGGTGTCCCTGCCATGGCAGGGAGTGGAATGAGGTGAGCTTTAAGTCCCTTCCAACCCAAACCATGCTATGATTCTATAATTTGCCATTCTGATCAAAGCTCATTTCTCTATCCCAGCAGTGCCACCAATACATCTAACAGTCCAGGATTTAGTTAAAATAATGCTCACACTGCAAGGGGTACAGGAAAATTCAGATAGGTTGGTTAGAGTAGCTTGTTCTGCAAATGTGAGCTATTTGTGATAATTGGCACAAAACATCTACTGTAGCCAGGCAGTTTCTGTGTCCCAGGGACATTTCTTCCATGTAAAGCAGAACAGAGTGCAGGAATTTGCATTGCTCAGTCATCCATTTATCCCAGTGTCATGCCATGTTAAGAGTCCAGAAACACATGCTCCACAAAACTGAAAAATTGCATTTTAGAGTAACTTTATTGTTTTCTCAGCCTGTGCTTAGAATTCCTGGTACAGAGCAAGTAGGGGTTTTTTCAGTCACTTTCCACTTGAAGTCATTGAAATACTTTTCTGGAGTAAAATGCCATCCCACAGGTTGCCTTCCTGACCAGGCAGGGAGCTTTGTTATTTACAGATCTATCTGTAAATGCCCTACATGGAAATAAAGGTGGCTTTACTTTGCAAATGACGTTTGCAAGGCAAGGCATGAGGCAGTCTTGGGAGAATTCTGTAAATAGGGGTTGATTCATAGAACCTGGGAGTCATTGGAGGGGAAAAATAAATTTGCTTTAATGAGCTTCGACTTAGTATTCAAAGTAGGAAATTTTGACACGTTTGGGAGTACTTTGCATTAGAGTGAATGAGCCAGGAGCACAAATCCTTGGAATGGGAATTATTTCATAATGATCATAGGCTGACATCACTGAATGGGTCTAACTGCATCACTGTTAGTGGGAAAAGTAAGGGGAAGAGATCCTTCAGGGCATGACAATATAAAGTTGAGCTTGGCATGGAGTCTCGAGAGGGGAATACCTACAACATCTCCCAGATGTGGGTGGGCAATGCCTAAAAATCCAGGTGTGCTTTCTTCCATAGGAGCCTCTATTAACTGGTGGCCATGGAGGGAGAACTGCAGAAAAATGGCAAAAATGTCAGGGATATCCTGCTTGACATGGAAGTATGGCCACAATTGAAAATCACCTCCAGGAACTCAAGGAAAAATGGTTTCTTTGGGTCAGGAAGAAGGGTTTAGAAAGGTTCTCAAGGAACTTTTATTGGAAGAGTCATTTGGAGTGAAATTTTGAGGCTGCAAGGACACACCATCCCCTTCTTACAAGTGTATGATTCCTGAGAGATCCCACACCACCCATGTGTGCAGTACTCATTTCCTAAATGACAGCAGCAAAACATAAACTTGGGAAGCAACACAGTTTCATATGGAGTTGGTCTTTCTGGTGAGGATTAGTTACTTCTAATTGAAGACAAAGCAGCAAAAATAAAAATATTGCATTTTTTTCACTGTAAGAAAATGATTTTTAACATTTTGGTGTCAAATTATGTGCAGAGGGTATAATGATCTTATTTGCTGCTGGGCATAAGTGGGCACTAAAATTTGTGCCATGCTCACTTCTGAGAGGCAGCATTCTAATCCAAAAGCACAAGATTTTTAAAAAGGCATTAAAGAGATATTTTTATTGGGCAAGTGGGAATTTTGGTGCCTATAGATATTTTTTAAAATCCCACTAAATGCCCTACAACAGTGAAGTAGCTTAAGAATGAAGGTTTGTAATACATCAGGGAAGAGAAGGCACCTCCTTCACGCCCAGGTCTGTGAGATCTGGCCATGCCTTTCTCATGGACTTGGGCCTTTAATGTCAAGGCTGTTATACTTTGACATTAAAGAAAAAGAAAAGCAACTCTGTGAGGGGACTTTTGCTAGTTTAAAAATCTTAAAAGTACCATCTCACTAGGGAAGACATTTGGAAATAAAGGGATAAGCTAATTATTTATAATTAGGTCAGACTGAGTAGGCTGATTGCCATAATTAACACAGCCTAATGACTGGCCGAGGGGATTGTACTTGGCTGTACCGGGTGAAATCTGGTCAAATGGATCTCGATTGTGCTGTGCTGGTGTGAGAGCATCCCCAGCCCAGCAGGCCGGGAGCAGGGAGTGTGTGGGTCAGGGAAATAGTGTGGGTGACTGTGCTGGAGGGCCCAGCTGGGATGGTGCTCCTGGGAGGGCCGTGTGGGCTGGGACAGTGCTCGGAGGGGCTGGGGAAGGCTTAGAGAGCTGTGCACCAAAGCAAACAGCAGCACCCGGCCTGGGGGAAGGCTTAGGGAGCTGTGCACCAAAGCAAACAGCAGCACCCGACTGCAAAGAGATGGCTGGAAACCAGAGGAGCGTTCCTGCGGCTCAGGGCACCAAGGGCACGTCCCAGACTGAGCTAACCCAGGGTAAATACTGCACAGAGAGGATGAGCCAGGAACATTCCCAGTCCCACAGCCACTTGCAGGGGAGGCCCAGAGAGCTCTGTGGGATGCACAGCGAGCCGTGCTGGCAGCTGTGTGTGACAATCATTGCTGGAATTGATGCAAAGTTTAAAAGTTTCTTAAGTAACTTTAGTCAGTTTTGCTCACCTTTGTGCCGTGGGAAGGGAATTGAGGTTTCTTTTCAGAGGACTGTTCCACCAGGCAAGGTCTGATGACCTGAATGTCTCATGGAGCAAAAGATAATGACCATCAACAGCCATCATCTCCAAACATCGCTGCCATGGTCGAAAAAGAGAGAAAAATGGTCTGGGAAACAGAGAGAAGAAAGAGGACCTAATTAGCATCAGAGGATCCATATGCAATAGGAAACCAAACACTGAGAACTGCACAACTTAAGACCAATGAACATTGAACCAATGAATTTCTATGGATTTTGACTGCATAAAGTATGTGAAAAATATGGTAAAAATCATGTATCATGGGATGATTTTGTCTGCACAATATGGGCTATGTGTGGATGAAAGTATTTCTGTTGCTTGTCCTAGCCAGAACAACATCCTGGCCAGAATAAAGTAACGCCTAACACTAAAAATGCTTTGATTTTCTAACTCTAAAAATGTTGTTGGAGAGTCTTTGTTTTTCCCACAGTTTTGGTGACACCATCAAGCCTCACTGTAGCACAGGAAAACACTTGCCCTGGTGCTTTGCTTACCAAATAGAAGTTGCCTGAGAAGACATAAAAATGACTGGTAGAAATAATTTCATACATAATAGGTGACAAGAAAGAGACCTTCCTGAGGCCTTGTGTAGCTCAATGAAAAGATTATTTTCCATCTTTACTGACATCAGGCCCAAATGTTTTAATGTTTTGAGATGTCCTGGTCTTTCATAGGTATTTGGTAGGATGGTGAGGGAAAATAAATAGTCCTGACTCCGTTGCTCTGATCTGAGTAATGCTGGTGCCTCTCTGCTGCCCCTGTGGAAATATGGCTGGGTGTGGGGGTCTGTACTCAGAGTTAAAGTGCTTGTCTGAGGAAACAAAATGCTTAGAGGATCTGCAAGACCCACAGTTGTTGGATGCACAACCAAAACACAGATTACTGGAGCTGTGTGACAAATACAGACTCTTGACATTGATGGCCATTTTCCCATCACATATTGCTTTCATCAAAGTATTCATGGCTCCCCAGTAAGACAAACACAATGCTTTACAAAAAGCATTTGTTTTTGCAAGATTTTAAACATATTTTCCTGCTCCTATTTGCATAAGATCTCATTTGGAAGTTTCTTTCAAATTCAGGTAAACTTTCTGTTTGAACTGTACAAAAGTGTTGTTAAAATACTGAAATACAAAATGAAATGTTCATTGCAGATCAAAGTAAAGGCTTCAAATACATGCTTGTCCACCCCCCAAACTTTAAAAATATTGCTCTTACAAAACTACCTTTTTTTTTTAATTAATGAAAAGCAAGGCAAAAACTTAATCTGGAGGTGACATGGACAACCTCCTGATCAAACTCAGCCAGAAGCTCCCAGTGCCACAGCACCTCTCACTAGAATGACTGTTAAAAATGACCTTGGAAATGCAAATTTTGGTAACTTAGCACAGTTAAGTGCTCAGAGGGCAGTTTTCCCTCTTGCTTCTCTGATGGTCACTCTCCCCAGGCTATCCCAAGTGCCTCATTTGTCAAAACCCCAATTATCCGGTGTGTTAAACATTCCCATTCCTGCAGAACTGTGGGGTGCAGAGCTTTGGCATGTCTCGGGACCCCAGGAACAATAATACTGCACTGTCTTACAGCCATAGAGTGCTTTAGAGAGGGGCATTGTACCCTGCAAGCCCCAGGTGGTGTCAGCCTGCAATTGGCCCTTGGAGAAGCCAAGGCAGAACTGGGAATGAGAGCCATTGGAACTGGTGCTGGAAGAAAAGCCCTTGTAGCCAAGAATGGTCATTATATATATATATATATATATAGCACGTCCACATTTTAAACTAATGATGACTTTTAGGCACGGTGTAACTACAGCACCAGTGGGAACCCATATGTCAGCAAGCTTTCAAATGGAAAGGCTGTGCCTACAAAATGAAGCCATATATTCCCATTAATTGAAGCAGTTGATTTCCAGTTACACAATATTAGTTTTAATGGTGGGACTCATAGAAAGTCCATGATTTTTTTTTCTTTTTTCTATTGCTCTATGGTGTTAAGGTGGCATAATTTAACCTGAGCTGAGTGACACTGGTGCCAGCAGGGTTGTGAATATAAGTGACTTTCAGGGTGCTTGTCTGTGAGGTGGCATCAGAATAACCTTGGAGGAATGGTCTGTCAGCACTGCCTGCACAGCCAGAGCAGAGAGGATTAGCAAGAGAAATTTTGATTAAGGTATTTACTACTAATGACTGCCTTCAAAATTGCCTTTTATCTACAGCTTTCAAAGCATTTTCTATTCATTAAGCCTTATAAAACCTTGGTAAAATTGGTAGAAGATATAGAAATGCAGATATCTCTGTGCCAAAGCACACAGAAATACTTTGACAGAAAAGGGCAGCGGTACACACTGAACATTATTTTAAATAGGAATTGCACAATGTTACAGTGATGCAATCATTCTGTTAATTAGAGTTAGACCAGAACAGGGGAACAGTCCTGCTCTTATGAAAAATGGTGCAGAATGGTCAGTAAATAGTCCTCAGGGCTTGTGTTTTGTGTAGTAGCAGTGAGACAGATGTATGTTATGCAGTGATATAAAAAAAAAGTTAAGAATAAGAGTGGCACCTGTTCTTTTATTGTAATGAAATCTGCTTCCCAAACTGCCATCCCCAAGAGATAAAAGCAGTGAGTCAGACCCACTAAACTGCTAAGCTGAAAACCTTTAGATTTAAAAAATTATAAATGTAGGGTCTTTTTTTAAAGAGCCTTTAGAGTCAGTTTTCCTTTTCTCTGCAGCCGGGAAGGGAAGGGAAGGGCAGGGAAGGGAAGGGAAGGGAAGGGAAGGAAAGGAAAGGAAAGGAAAGGAAAGGAAAGGAAAGGAAAGGAAAGGAAAGGAAAGGAAAGGAAAGGAAAGAAAAGGAAAGGAAAGGAAAGGAAAGGAAAGGAAAGGAAAGGAAAGGAAAGGAAAGGAAAGGAAAGGAAAGGAAAGGAAAGGAAAGGAAAGGAAAGGAAAGGAAAGGAAAGGAAAGGAAAGGAAAGGAAAGGAAAGGAAAGGAAAGGAAAGGAAAGGAAAGGAAAGGAAAGGAAAGGAAAGGAAAGGAAAGGAAAGGAAAGGAAAGGAAAGGAAAGGAAAGGAAAGGAAAGGAAAGGAAAGGAAAGGAAAGGAAAGGAAAGGAAAGGAAAGGAAAGGAAAGGAAAGGAAAGGAAAGGAAAGGAAAGGAAAGGAAAGGAAAGGAAAGGAAAGGAAAGGAAAGGAAAGGAAAGGGAAGAGAAAGAGAGAAAGGAAGAGAAAGGAAGAGAAAGGAAGAGAAAGGAAGAGAAAGGAAGAAAGCTGAAGACAAATCCACAAATATGTTCAGCCTGATGGTGTTCAAGAGAGGCCAGGACCAGTCATGCAGCTGCTTCAGAATGTGAGGGCAGGGAAGAGAAGTTGGTGTTTGGAGATTCTGTTATGGCAGTCATGATCAACAAAGACTTAGATAACAAATTTTTTGTAAGCTCTATTTCCTTCCTTCCTTCCTTCCTTCCTTCCTTCCTTCCTTCCTTCCTTCCTTCCTTCCTTCCTTCCTTCCTTCCTTCCTTCCTTCCTTCCTTCCTTCCTTCCTTCCTTCCTTCCTTCCTTCCTTCCTTCCTTCCTTCCTTCCTTCCTTCCTTCCTTCCTTCCTTCCTTCCTTCCTTCCTTCCTTCCTTCCTTCCTTCCTTCCTTCCTTCCTTCCTTCCTTCCTTCCTTCCTTCCTTCCTTCCTTCCTTCCTTCCTTCCTTCCTTCCTTCCTTCCCCTCCCTCCCTCCCTCTTCTCTCTCTTTCCACACAAATTCAAACTTTAACAGGTTAATTCTCACTGTTGATGTTTAAATTCCTCCTTCTTTGGAGTACCCCAAGAATTCAGCAGTTGCTATAGGAGCAATCTTTAAGGGCTATCAAAACCATTAGTCTATCCTATAAAAACACAAGCAGTTTAATAGCTGAAGGCTGCCAAAAGATACAGTAATCTGTTGGAAACCTGAAGTTCTGTGCACATGTGTCAGAGTGAGTCAATGTACATTAAATAAAAAAAAAAAAAAGAGCAAATTTTTTACATGGAAATGACTTGTTGAAGGAACCTCAGAGAATGTCTGAATATTTTTAAAGGGAAACATGTACAGATAATGCACAGGATGACTTGCAGATTCAGCCATGCCTGCTCTGAGGGCCACAGGAATTCTGTGCATCTCTGAGTGCCAGCTCCTCCCTGCAGGGCGCGGAAGACGCGGTAAGAATGAAGGGTCTTCATCACAGTGAGTAAAATGTTGCATCCAGCTTGTGTGGCTTCCAGGAAATTCTCTTATTTAGTTCATTTGCTAAATGCTTTACCATTTCTGCTTGTTAAACCAGCCAGTGTGAAACTCAACTGCAAATAAATAAATTAATTAATTGATAAATATTCAGTGATGCAGAAGAAGGCTGGATAAGAGCTGGCCCACTGAGAGCTGAGGAGAAGGCTGCAAGAAGGCTCTTTGCAGCCCTCCCCCCCTTTCTAATGGTTGGTAGAGGGAACCTATAGAAATTTGCTTTTTGATTTTTGGACAGTGTGAAAATCCCCACTAAACTTGTGTAAGGGCCTGACTGTGTCCATAATGGTTGAAACAAGATTGCTATAAGAAAATCACTGAAGGGTTTTCTAGGTAAGTCAGTCTGTAAGCTTAGGAAGAAGTCAGATTTTTGTGTTTCTCAGGGCTGTAAAGCTGCATAATTATTGATTAAGGAAACACTTGGTGAGTGAGAAGTACCCTCATTTCTGAGTGCAGTTCAATTTGGTCATCCTGATTAAAAAATTCCCATGCTGCAGTGTTAAACTACTATTAAATAGTTTATATATATATATATATATAAAATATTAAATACTATTAATAGTTAAACTACTATTAAAGAATAGTCTGTCCTTTGGCCATTGGAATACACTGTAGGATATTTTTTCACCCAGTTTATTTCACAGCATTTTGGATTATTTTGACAAAAAACAAACAACCAAGCAAATACAAAATTGATGGAAACTTTCAGAAAGGTTCATGGAACACACATCCTTGTACAGGGAGGATCTCAGGAAATGCTTTGGGAACAAAAGGACACCATATTTAGAGTCTTTTGAAGCCTCCACTAGGCACCAAAGAGCTTTGAAGTCTTTTAAATAGTTCTTTTATAAGCCATTCGCACCAAGCTCAGTTAAAGCACTCAGCTAACTTTTAATCAGATATATGAAGAAGCATAGAATAAGAATGTGGATTTCATTTCTGAGGCTTGTTGGTTTTCAGAGTAGTGCTGGAAAAAAGGCAGCTCCATTTTAGTGCTTAATGTGCCTTAATAACTGCATGACCACAAACCATTAGGTTCTTCATCTATAGGTGATTAATTTCCAGGGAACATATGTTAAGTGAATGAAGTCTATCCCCAGATTTCCTCCCCAAAAGGTTCTCACCAGGCAATGTCAGTGTTTTGTATTTACTGACATAAAACTGAAAAAAAGAAAAAAAAAACAGAGAGATGAAAAGTTAGAAGAATATTTTTTTCAACAAAACTAGTTTTAGTCATTAGAGGGAAAACAAATATTTCCCAAAGCTCTGTGAAGCAGTATGGTGATGATGAGGAAAAAAATATTGCAGCTAACTTAATGTGAGCATGAAATGCATCATCACTGTTCCCTGACTTCTGAAACTGGGTAATGCAGGTTCATAAAATGACTATAACTTCTTCGGCAAAACCCCTATTTAATCTCCTTTCAAATAAGCAGAAATGTAATTATGTTGCCCCTTTCCTACTTTAAACAGACAGCTCAGTGCTCAGGCTCCTCTGTGGGGGCTGATGCTGAGCCTGGGGAGGATAGGGGCAGGATGGGAAAATTGTCTGCCCAGACTCCTGAGAGAATTTGGCTGCCAAGTGCTAACAGGTCTTCACTGACCATCTGTAAACTGAGCTCTATTCCCCTCCTCCCCACCCAGGCTTAGGCATCTTCCACACTGAGATGGGTTTTCTGAGGGCATGATCAGTGATGAATGGACGTGGTTATCCAGGATCCTGCCAGTCCCCACAGCTCAGCCCCGAGCAATGCTGACATTCCATAACAAAACTATTGCCAGAATTCTCTTCATCTTAGCTCTATCTTTTCATTGAAACTTTGCACCTGCTTTATTTCTCCAAAACTTGGTGTTCTTTGAACGAAACCAGGAAAAAAAATAGTCTAAAGAGTTTATATTTGACAAATTATGGATGTTTGTATGTGTGTCTGTTCAAGGCAGATCTTAATGTGAGGTTTCAGTGCTATCTCCAGTATTGTGTAAGCACAGCCCAACAGGGTTTTCAAGTTATATCAGTGCAATTGTTTGAAAAATTATGCACAGCTAAATCTGTGTTTAAAACTCCCTATTTATTGTGTAAGCTTTCAACAGATGGACCTAAATATCAGTATTGAAGTCATCTATTTCACCTGTCTCATTAGAGAATTATATGTAAGAGCCTTAAGAATGTAAGGGTTATATAAAATTGTATTCACTATTTATGTATTATTGTCTCCAACACATATGTCCTTTCCATATGGGATGTTCTCACTGTACAGAACATGGTCGCTTCCAAGTATAACTCAACAGAAGCACTCAACCTTTGATTTTAAAACTGTGATCATCCCCACTTCAACAGCCCACGTTGGGAGGAGATTCCAGATTGTGGGGGGTGGGGAATGGCTGCCAATCTGAATGAGGAGGAACGTCGTCAGATGGCAGGGAAGTATTTGTACGAGTTGTATTAACAGAAGCACTGACCTTTACACACTCCAAAACAAGCCAGATGGGCCTTGGATCACAACACCCGTTTGTCGAGCAGAACTCCTGAATCATCTCAGGCAGTGTTCAAATACAGCCAGGAGAAGCCTGAACACAAAGATCTCCCCTAAAATACAGCCCTGGTGCAGCGAAGGCACACCAGGTGTTGAGGTGAATGCTATGCAAACCTTCGAATCTTAGGCACTATTTTGTTGTGTAAATTCTGGCCTATCCATTGTCTGGGATGGAAAACAGATGGGCTGCAGTTTAGCTTTGCAGTAAGAATCCAAATTCAGTTCTCTGGCTTGTTGTTAAGAGAATTAATGCAAGTTGAATAATATGCACTGGCAGCCCCTAAAACCCTCTGTGGTTTTCTTTCTCCTTTCCTTGGCAGGACGAGGCAATTCTGCATTAAATTTGCATATGGCCACCTTTCTCCCTAGAGTAACTCCAGTAGTTCATCTGACCATATTTCTGGTGGATAAGGGTCCTAAACTTCAGGAACTTTGCCCTCACAGACAATCCCCATGCTCCTTGCAGCTCCTGCAAGTGAACCAGAGGGACCTGCAGAAGTGAGCAATGATTTAGCATTTACCCTGTTTATTCATTAAACTGGTGAGGGTGATATTCTGCTCCTCTATGACAACACTGATCTTTAACTGAAACAAATTAAACTTAAGGGAGAGAATACATTGAGTTGTGGATGTTTGTGGCAGGGATATAAATAGAGCGCTCAGGGTGGCAAACAGAACACATTTTAAATGGACTCTAAAAAATATCAAGGAAGAGAACACCGTCTTTCAGGAAAAACAACAACAAAAAACCCCAGACAAATTGAGCATGTAGGCTTTGTTGTGAGTAGTGTGAGTAGAGCAAAAAACGTACATTGGGTTTTGCTTGGAGAGGCCGGAGGAGAGGAAGAGCTCACGTGTCAGAACTCAGAGCTAAGAAAACACCACAAACGTTGCAGTCTTCTGAGTTTAAGTGATGATGGGACTCAACCTGACAGACTAATTTTGAGGTTTCTGAGAGAGATGGAAGCTCTTTGCCAGATAAATAACTCTGAATTTGGCCAACTAGGAACAAGAGCCTTCTTCCAGCGGGACACTGCTTCCCTGCCATTCCATTGTGGGCACGGAAGCTTTCCGGAAGGAAGGACTGGAAAGATTTATCCTGCTTTTGGTTTTCTGACCTGCCTGACTCTCTTCTCAGACAGCAGTGATGTGCTGAGCCCATGGGGACCCCTGGAGCACAAGAGGGTTGGGAAGGAACCCAGTAGAGAGGAGATGGAAGTTTTCAGGGGTCTGTCACTCTTAAAGATCAATGGACTCATGAGAGAAAGGGATTTTAAGAGCTGCAAGGTAACATTTGAAGTGAGCAGGGATCTGGATTCTTTAAAATGTTGCACCCTCAACAGACCTGCAGGGCCCGTCAATGGAGCTGGTCCCGCTCACCGGGGTGCAGAGCAGCCCTTCCCTGTGGCACAGAAGCCACTCTACTGCCCATGGCTGTGTGTGTCCTGGGCTGTGCTCTGGAGCTGGGTCTCCATCATGGCCATGCAATCTAAGTGGTGGCTGAGGTGAGCATCGAGGCCTGAGTCCCTCTCACTCCCTCACACATGCTCAGATTATCTTGTGTGCCTTGTTGGCTTTGATTTCTTGCCCCCTAGGACATTGAGCCAATCAGACCAAAAGCACTTTGCCTGAATCTTTTCTTCTCCCGCTCTTCTCTGAAAGAATTTTCAAGACAAAGAGTAAAGCTCAGAGAGACCAGGATGGTTGAAGGTGAGCTCCTCCTACTTGTCCTGCTGTCTGGTGTTTTCAGGCAGGTTCCCTTCCTTAGAAATGCTTCTATCCCACTCTTTTCTGATTACCCAAATGAAAAGATATTTTTTCTGGCTGCAAGGTGGTGGTTTTGGTGGTGTGGTCACAGCACATCATTCTCTTGGAAGATGCAGCTCTGCATTGGCTCACCTCCACTGCTGCCAGGGGTCCCATCCCCTGGGCAGGGAGCCATGCATTTCATCCATCAGTGGCTATTCCAGCTTGCGGCTCCCAGGGATATTTCATTAATGCTGCCCTCAGAGTGTGCAGCCAGCACAACCTGGGAGCAGAGGATGATGACACCTGCGAGGTGTGAGGGAGGTCACAGGAAAGGAAATAGCCTGGGCTGGCGGAGACAGAGGATTCCAGCAACCCCCACAGCACCAACAAACAGAGCAGCCGACTGCTCCTGGGTCTGGCTCACCTCTGGAACGCGTGGTGGGAAGGGGCCATGTCTGCAGTGAATTGCTGGCATCTGGCTGCCTACATTGCATGGGAAGGGTTGGTTTAGGCTCTGAGTTTTATAGGTACACTGGGAGTCTAATGCTCTTTTATTAGCATGACTCCACTCTGACCTCCATGCTAAAAAAAGCAGGGACTTTCATTTCATCTCATAATCCACCAAGGGCAAATAAACAGTCAGAAATTCTACTCTTTCTTTTTCCCCAACTCTCATTAAAACTGTGGTCTCAGTTATTACCATGCAGACTTTTTGCACTAGTTTTTTTATGACAAGTACAGATGCCCTTTTTATTTTGAGGCAGAGTTAATAGCAAAGGGTTTTTTTGCTAAAGTTTTTGATTATCTGCTATGGCTGAGAGCACTTTGCCAGCAATAATCTCCTTGGAATATTCAGGGTTATGCACAGCTTTTAATTCTTTAAAGAGTTTGTCGGTAAATAGCTTGTGAACACTGTGATCTCACTTGAAAAGCAGCCAGCAGATTTCTGAACGTGCTTGTCCACTTCTCCCTCACCCAGCCACTGGCCCAGCATCAGGAACCTGAAGCTGCTGGTACAAAAGACACATAATGGATTTAATTTAGGGGATTTTACAATGAGCCATTGGGCACAGCACAAGCCATGCCCCAAGTCCATTGTTTTGGTATTGCTGTGGCTGTTTCCTCTCTAGGATATCTCTGTGCTCTGGAGGATATCTCTGTGCCCTGTAGGATATCTCTGTGCCCTGTAGGATATCTCTGTGCTCTGGAGGATATCTCTGTGCTCTGTAGGATGGCTCTGTGCTCTGTAGGATGGTCCTGTGCTCTGTAGGATGGCTCTGTGCTCTGGAGGATATCTCTGTGCTCTGTAGGATGGCTCTGTGCTCTGTAGGATATCTCTGTGCTCTGTAGGATATCTCTGTGCTCTGTAGGATGGCTCTGTGCTCTGTAGGATATCTCTGTGCTCTGTAGGATATCTCTGTGCTCTGTAGGATATTTCTGTGCTCTGTAGGAAGGCTCTGTGCTCTGTAGGATGGCCCTGTGCTCTGTAGGATGGCTCTGTGCTCTGTAGGATGGCTCTGTGCTCTGTAGGATGGCTCTGTGCTCTGTAGGATATCTCTGTGCTCTGTAGGATGGCCCTGTGCTCTGTAGGATGACCCTGTGCTCTGTAGGATATCTCTGTGCTCTGTAGGATGGCCCTGTGCTCTGTAGGAAGGCTCTGTGCTCTGTAGGATGACCCTGTGCTCTGTAGGATGGCTCTGTGCTCTGTAGGATGGCTCTGTGCTCTGTAGGATATCTCTGTGCTCTGTAGGATGGCTCTGTGCTCTGTAGGATATCTCTGTGCTCTGTAGGATATCTCTGTGTCTTGTGGGAGGGTGCTGGCCTGGCTGCTCTCACTTGGAGGTGGCACAGGGAAGGGGAGGCGAGGGCAGCAAGAAGGAAGAAATCCTGTTTTGATCTGTGTGCTAGGAGTGCCCAAGGCCAGGCTGGGCAAGGGCTCTGAGCCCTGTTCTAGTGAAATATGTCCCTGGCCATGGCACGGGGTGGGAATGGGATCATCCCCAAGGCCCCTTCAACAACCCCAATCGTTCTGTGATACTTGTATACAGTGGCTGGACAGTCAAGGCTGACCCTGCTGGAGATTTACAGTGTCTCTCAATACAGCAAATTTCTGCTGATTTTTTTTCTTTCTTTTTCAAAATATTGAAAAGCAGCTCCTATGTCTTTATTTGTTTTTGTTTTTATTCTTACTACACTTGTGTATTTTTACTTGGGTGAGTGAAATATTCAGCTCTCTTTGGGTGACCGTGGGAAAAATCTGCCTTTCTACCCGTTCTTAGGGGGGGACTTAGGTGTTATTGGAGGGATTTGCTCATGAAAGGAGTGGCTCGTGACAGCAGGCACTCCAGAGTAGTCTGCAGCGCAGTGGCAGCCTGGGTGGGCACACAGAGTGTCCATATTGCTCCATTTTATGATGTTTAAACACAATGTGACACAGCAGCCTCCAGGAGTGTGGGAGCACTTAGATTCCAGCAGTGCTAGCTCATTGCACTGACTGTCCTGAGTGCTACCATTTACTCACAGTAGTAAACACTGTGCTAGAGCATGTACACAGCATCCAGGCTCTACAAAATGATACAATTATGAGAGCTGAGCAATCCTGAGAGACTGTGCTTAGTGGAAAACATTTGCTGGAGGATTGTATAAAGCCACAGAAATGGGCAGTTCTTGGATGTCAGGAGACTTTCCAAGGTTTTTTACTCAGATAAAACTCTGATAGAAATTAAATGTCTGAGATTAACTATGATTCATTAGTGAACAAAACTGCAGAACTTGGGGGCCATTCAGTACCTGAGCTCCTTTAAGACTCTTAGCAAGGGTGAAGGATGGCTGGCTGAGGACAGCCTTTGAAGCATAGATTTCTGCTAAATCAATGGAAAAGATTTATCAAATTTCCAATCATTTCCTAGGGCTTCTGCCAGCCCCCACAAACAGCTGCTCTTTCATTCATTCTGTGCTAAAGACACGTAACAGGAGAGCAAACCATGTTCTCTGGGGTTTTACACTTAAAGGCATCCAACTTTCCATTTTAGAAAGCAAAGAATATAAACACTTGTTTTGTTGCTATGTCTGGCCAACGTACAGCAGGTCTAGAATCAATAACAGAAAATGTTCCTGAAAGGCCCAGCAGACCTCAAAGAGATAATGTGAATTGTCCATTAACAGTAAGTCATTATGGAACTTATTAAGTGAAGCCTTGGGACTGTCATAGAGCCTAAAGGTTGACATAAATTTTTCATACACATTGAACTTTGCTAAATGTGCTTGCATTTGATTAATGATTACTTTCTCCAGTGTGCTAACAAGAAGAAGGAAAATGTAAGCTGGGGCTGCAGCAGGGAGAATGGGCTCCTACAAGGAAGGGCAGTGTTGGCAGCAGGAGAACAATGGGCCTTTCTAGAGATGCCCTGCCAAGCAGGAGGGAGTTTATTACTCCCTGAAAAACTGCTCCTTACCACCCAGAGACAGGGCACTGAGCACAGCATGAAAGGCAATTTTGTAACTGTGGAAGTAAAAGCCTCATAGCTCCAAAACTGGTGGAAAAATCCACCTCCCAGACCCCTAAATATATCACAAAGAACAACCCAAAACCCCAACCTCAGCCTCTAAAGCCCCCCATACATCACAAAGAACAACCCAAAACCCCACCCTCAGCCCCCAAAGCCCTCACATATCACACAGAACAATACAGAAGATCTTCATATTCAGCAAGAGAGAGGAGTGGTGTGTCTGCAAGTCCTGCTGGAGACAGAACTGCAGGAAATTTGCCTTGGCAGCAAATGCAGTGAGTCACGGACTCATGGAATGATTTAGGTTGGAAAAGAAGACAACAACAACAAAACAAAGCCTTCACTTGCAGCTAGGTCTGGACAACAGCATATGGATTTGTTCAGTTAAAATAAACATGTTTTTCCCTTGTTTGGAAGTAGAACAAAAAGGGAAAGCAATCAGCAACCTCAGTCCAAAGCAGTCACAAAGTCCAAGACTCTTTCACTAACCACCAAAAATGCAAGGCATGCCATAAAATTCAATTAAAATTGAATTCTTAAAAATCCTACGGGGTAAGATTTTTGGGATTATTTTTAAATTTCTACTTTTAAAGTTGCTAAAGGCCAAACTTTTAAGCTTTTATTTTGTTTTATTTTAGAAGAGCACCCCTTTGAAGAAGAGTCTGCCAAACAACCATAACAAAGAGGACTCAAGATGAAGTCTTCTCCTGGCTTAAAAAGCTGAGCAATCAGGTATTGGTCCTGATTTTACAAGCACAAAAGGAAGAAGAAATGCAGAAAACAAGAGATGCAGCTGGCTATTCCATCTCCTGGCAGCATGGGGTAGAAGATAATAATTGTTTCCCCATCACCATCAGCTATAAATTTGCCACTACAGAGCAGTTTTCCCCCAGCCATGGAATACTTTACCCACAAACTTGGTTGGTGTATCAGCTGTTGCTCTTCTCTATGCAGTTATGAACTACTGCAAATGGACTAAACAAGTACAGAAAACAAAAAGGGGGCGGGGGGGGAAGTATCAGGTTTTGAGTTTGACAGTTAAGAGAACTCACAAGGACTTTGAAAATCTCAGGTTCAATTCCCTGCCCTGGAAAATATTTATTTATAAAACACAAACTGGCTTCACTGGGAAGTCTGAAAGACTCTTCAGAAAGACCTTTGCCTGACCTGGAAGGAGTTCTGAGAGTCACTCACAGTCCAAGCAAGTCTCTCCCTCTTTCTCTCCTCTTTCTCTCTCTCTCGTTTTCTTTCCACGGGGAAGCATGAAGTGCTCTGTACCCTCTGCAGACCACCCCAGCCATGGACCAGGAGCTGTCCCTGACATGCACATCCCCCCACCAGCAGGAGGAGGTCTGGGGCACCAGCAGAGTCCCCTGTGTGTGCACACTCATGAAGTTCCCTTGGCAGGGCTACTGCAGCTTCTGGCCCTGCTCTGTGGGACAGGGCAGGACACCCACTGTGGATGTGGGATTTGCAGCTCATTAGGGGAGGGAGTACAGAGATCTAGAGCTGGTGAGCAGGCAAGGCCCAAGATGCAGAAATACAAGAAAAATGTTTTTCTAATTACTATGAATCCATGAACTGGAGTGGGCTAAAATTGTTCTATGGCTTGGGTAACTGTAGCCAGTCCAGCTAAGTCAGGTTTGAACGGGCCTTTCTTATCAAACACAGAGATCAGTGATAATAAATAATGGAAAACTTGGGCACTTGCATGCAGGGAATGGAACTGGGTCAAGATGGTTGATCCCCAGTCTTAGGCTATAAGAGTGAAACAATAATAGAGCTCCAGAGACCTGCAGCTCACTCCCTGAAAAGCACTCAGTCCCTTTCCCAAGCCATTTCTTTTGCTTTTCTCTCTCTCCTTTCTTTTTCTTTTTCTTTTTCTTTTTCTTTTTCTTTTTCTTTTTCTTTTTCTTTTTCTTTTTCTTTTTCTTTTTCTTTTTCTTTTTCTTTTTCTTTTTCTTTTTTTCTTTTTCTTCTTTTTTTCCCCCCCTTGATATGGAATGTGATTCTGATGCCAATTAATCAGTTTTGGTTACAGTAGCTAGGTATTTAGAGCAAAGGCCAAAGGGAAAACTTGCACAAGTCCTACCTGGATTTTTGCTTACTGCCTCTCATTACAAAAGTAATTCTGACAATGCAGTTAGATGGGGAAGATGTACAAGAATTTCACACTTTTGGGTCCCTAAGATTGTCCCTTTGTGAGCCTTATTAAAATTCCTACTGTTCTCTTTACCTCTGAGCTTACCAGCAGCAACACGGTAAGCTTCAGCATTTTATTTTGCCAGTCAGTCAACAACATGGAGCCAACAGAACCTACAAGCTCTTTAAAAAGCTTTTCTCGTCTGAGTTGTAGCAGTCTCTGGGGCAGGATCTCGCCTGAGATCACAGAAGTGCTGGTGGTGAGCTTGCAAGCTTGTACCCCTTAACATGGTATCAAAGACTGCTTGACATCGTGGCAGGAACACGGCAGAGGAGATCTGAGAATTCCCAAACAAACCCTCCCCTTCCCTATCAGTGCAAGTTGGGAGAGCTCCCCTAGCAACCAGCCCTGCACTTGCTTCCCTAATTGCTCCTTGCCAGGAGGAGGAACAGTGTTCCAAACACTGCAGAGACACCGTGGCACCTCAGCCTCCGGCTCTCCTGGTGATACCCAGCTAGACCAGGAGCTGAGCAGTTCTGTCAGCTGCAGCTCAGGATTCGCTCAGCTCACTACAAAATCCCTCTGGTCAGGTCAGGTTGTCTGTTGCTGATGGTGTTTGGAGGGGAATTGGTGTAGCCCCTCAAATGATCCTCAGGCGAGACTTGCAAGAGGCAAAACTGGCCAAAGCATCACCTTCACTTGCCACCGTCCCCTGCCTTACCTGGCTCAGCCGTGGGGATCCTCCTTGTGGTCAGGGTTTTCTCCAGACCCACTGAGGTTGTAATTAACTTTTCAGCTGTCTTCCATGGATGTGAGGCGCTGTCCTTGGGGAAGGCAGTACCACTGCGCTAAAGTAACTGGAGTGGGTGAATCCTTTCCCAGGTGCCTTGGATCTTTGGAAATGCTGCAACTTAGGGCCCACAGCATTCTTGGGTGTGTCGGGACTGACCCGGAGCCGCCGTGCTGGGCTGGGTTTTACCAAGCTCAGATAAGGACCTGAGGCTCCCATGAGTGCCGCGGTGAGGTTCAAGGCAAAGCAATGTCCTGTCGTGGTGCCAGAACGCGCTGCTCGTCCAAGGCGCTGCCGACAGTCCAGAGCGAAGATAATTCCCAGCGTTTCAGGCTGGCCTTGGCTGAGATTAGCAAGCATAACTTAAAAAAGCACTACCATAATTGCATGTTCACTGGGAAGGGGAAAAATAATCAAATGAAAAAGGACAAAACCAGCAGGGAAAGAAAATTTATTTCCAAGCATCTATGAGAGTGCTACAAACAGTAGAGACTAAAACTCAAAGCATTTGAAACTATTAAAAAATGTAGTTGACAATGTCCTTCTTAAAAATCAAACATAAAAACATAGAAGATGCAGTTATTAATTCTAAAACTTGCTCAAAAGTGAAATAAATCCAGATAGCATCAATGAGGATGGAGTCCTACAAATTACCTTTTATTTTACTTTATTTCAATTTGTTAATTTTCAAAGTGATACTCATTTACTTTCTCTTTTTTTTTAATGTTTATTTAAATTTATAATGGACAAATGTGCAAATCTAGCAAAATATTCTTTGGATTATAAACAGAGAAAAATCAGCAACCAAAGAAATTTGAACCAAGTTAATAATAAGCTATAGAATTATATAGAATGCATACAGCTATAATAAAGTGAAATATTACAATAAACATTGTAGAGCAAACCTGCTAATTTAGCAAACTCTGCCTTATAAAACATAGGGATATAATGGGACAAGTGAATATGTTAGGGATGTAGAGCTGAAACAGTCATCATTTTAAGGAGTTAAATTTTAATCTAACTACATACATGGGGGGTCTTCAGAAAAGCAACACACCAACAAATCAGATTTCCTCTCAGATCAAGCAGTTTAGTACCTGCCTTCAAATGAAGGACAGGGTCTGTAAAACAAATGTAGGAAAATGTAGGTAATTTTTATTTATTGCCTCTTCCCATATTGCAGCTGCTGATCTCTGACCCTAAACAGCCAACTATATTAAATTCAGCAGAGGTACAGCTGTACACAGATGCAGAAGATGTTGATGTGCAGAACATAACCCAATCCCTTGTGTCCTCCGAACTAATACTTAAAATAAAAAAAAAAAGTTATAGATCCCTTTTTGGATTAAAAACATGCATTACAAAGAACAATTCTGAAAGCATTCTGTATTTCTGTCATCACAAATTAAAATGTCTCCCTATCTGCAGATGATGCTATTCTACTGGAAATTAGAAGAAAAAAACCAACCAAACAAACCGAGTACCAGGATCTTAATTACTACTCAGGTAAGGTAATTCAGGTAGAAGAGTCCTTAGGGAAGTCACAGCTAAACTGGGTCAGATTTCAGTCTCTAGAACCTGCAGAAGCTCAGCACAGATACAGAAACTCACAAGGCTGGAGTAAAGTGTAAGCACAGAGTACTCCTGTCCACCCAAAAAGTCACTCCTGAAGCCTCGGGAATCTCTAAGATATAAGATAAATGCTATTACATGGGAAATATTGAAAAATATTACACTTAATTTAATCCAGAAAACACAGTAGGACTATATGATGATTCTTACTGTGTTCTGGGAGCAGCCACAAGCTGTAGATAGAGAGGGTACAAAATGTTCACCAGACGTTACATTTGTTTTAATCTAAAAACATTTGTAAAATGTACTTGATTTTTAAATAATCACTTAACAAGGCAACAAACCAACTACAAATACATAATAAATAAGGCTATTAAAAGGTCACAATTGTAGTAAATTAGTCAGAACTATAAATGGGACATTAGAAACACTATGTTTTTCCTAATATGCTTAATAACCAGAACAAGAATTAAAAAAGAATCAGTTTATTTCAAAGTCTGCTTCTTATATTGAAGCACATATTAAAGCAACAGTACAATGTTCATAAAATATAAGTGTGATGCTGTAACATTTCTTACATGTCAGAATACTGATATTTGTATGTATACTAAAATAAGAATTTTAAAATTGTACAAATAGATACATTAAAAATGACATAGAAATAGGGTGCCTCCCACCGAACAAGACAGAGTTTTTATATCTGGCACATATTAGTTTAAGATGAAAGAATAAGCAAAAAGATTTACAAGAATCAGCAGTAACAAGTTTGATGCTCAAGAGACATAATAATTGTACATTGTACTGTACATACATCATATGGGTTTAAGCTGGCTGAATATTATATATTTCAAGTTTAAAAATGCACTACCATATAGAGTGTCCATAGTTTAAGGCGAAATTACAGCTCAGAACTGTTATCTTTTCTAATTTGTGGAAGCTTCTTTGAAATAAAAGATTTAGATGTTCATAACACGTAAAAGATTTCCCTTATTTGTAGGTTTGCTTTTAGCATTTTCCTTCATTTAAATATTTCGTATATCTTAAGTGGGTTTTTTCCTTCAGTGAAGCTGGCAGCCAGCTTCCAGATTTGCCTTTTGTAGGAAAAGGTACTTCACAGTATTTACCACTTTCATGTCCTTTTTTATCAAAGGAATCCTCTCTGTCAAACTTAAATGTTTAAATGAGATTTTTCTTGATTTTTAAAAAAATACCTGCTTACATTTCCTCTGGATTCTTCAGAACTTCGGACACAGTTCTTAAGGCCAAATCTTAAATTTTATTGTTAAGAATCATCATCAAAAGTGTCTTTGGAGCCATACAAGTCTGCAAGTTTCTTAAATCGAGGTCCCCAGTTTTGTAGATAGTCGTAGTCCAAGTCAGAATCTGTTGTTGCTGACTCCAAGGAGCTGAGGGACCCAGCCACGGAGCCCCTGCCCTCGTAGCCATAGATCTGGATGGAGTCATAGGGAGGGGCAGTGGGGTCGTTGTCAGCCTCCTGTATCCTGGTGTTGATGAAATCATCCACATCCACGCTGTTGGGCGCGGGCCGCAGCCCCGGCCTGGGCAGGTACTGGTACTCGGGCTTGATGTCCTTGCGGGGCATGAAGCCGTTGATGCCGTCGGGGTTCTGCAGCGTGGCGATGTCGAACGCCTCCGTGTCCTCCTCGCCTCCGCCCTCGTCATCGTACGTGATGATGTTCTCCCGCACATCTTCCTCCTCAAACACGATCAGGGGCTCTTTCTTCTGCCTCTTCAGGGTTACAAACAGCACCACGATGACTGGGGAAAACAAAACATGGGTTAGACTGCACTGTCAAACAGCAGCGCCTTTGTAAGTAATTATTGCATCCCTGAGCCCTTGGCTTTTCTGATGGATTGTTGCAAACTTCTCCATTTTTAGTGCTCCTTGCTAGGTAAAAGCAGAGATGTTTGTACACAGAACTAAACACACTGATCTGAGGCTTTCTGTCTGAGCTGCATGCCAGTGCTCTTACTAATTGCTCATTACTGCAACACTAATTCAAGGGAAGTGTTTGTGGGACCTCAAGTGCTGCAGAATACTGTGTCAGTGCCTTTGAGCAGCCCAAGCACATGAATATCGGCAACAAAACAAAGAGGAATCTTTATCCTCTCCTGTATGCCCAAAGCTTAACTCTAGTTCCAGTGTGTCATTTCCCTTAAAATGGAATTTTTTTAAGCAACACCTTGAAAGATGTGTTTGTTTTGCATTCTCACTTCAAATTTCTATAAAATAAAATATATGAAAAAAAAAGAACCTCTATAAAATATTGCAGGGAAATTAGAAAATATTGTGTAATTTTTTTCCAAATCATCAGGAAACATTTTGCAGCACTTTCTTAAAAGCAGGTCTTCCAAGCCACTCATCTGGTTTCAACACAAGATGGGTTTGAGGGAAATAGCTGTCAGGGGCCATTAATCCTGGCTGACCTCAATAAGGAACTTGTCATCCAGGGAAGATCACAAAACTTAGAACTGTATGTCATGACGTCCTTTAAGCAGTGTCCCTGATTAGCTGGCATTAGGCCACGGGAGGACATTCTCTGAGCACATCTACACAAATCCATTGGTGTTTGCTATTGAAGATATCACAGGAGCCCAGAATGGCTTAGGATGGAAGAGACCATAAAGCTCACCCAGTGCCACCTGCTGCCAAGGGCCTTCCATGGTCCCAGGCTGCTCCAAGCCCCAGTGTCCAACCTGGCCTTGGGCACTGCCAGGGATCCAGGGGCAGCCCCAGCTGCTCTGGGCACCCTGTGCCAGGGCCTGCCCACCCTGCCAGGGAACAATTCCTCATTCCCAAGATCCCATCCAGCCCTGCCCTATGGCAGTGGGAGCCATTCCCTGGGTCCTGTCCCTCCAGCCCTTGTCAATTGTCTCTCTCCATCTTTCCTGCAGCTCCTTCAGGCCCTGCAAGGCCACACTGAGCTGACCCCAAAGCCTTTCACAGTCAGGCAGATCAGCACTCCCTACAAAAATAAAACCTAAAAAATTCAGATTCATTTCTCCATCCTAGAGCTGAGGGCAGGATTACTTTTTTAAGCCCAGAGCAGCAGCATGGAAGGAGCATTTTTCACCTAGGAGAATGACGATGCAGGCCAGGATGGCGATGAGGGCGCCGGTGCTGAGCCCCGCGTTGAGCACGTAGGCCTCGGCGTTGCAGGAGAGCAGCGAGCCGCTGCCGTCGCAGCCGCACACGCGGATGCTCAGGGGGTTGGTGCTGCTCAGCGGGGGCACGCCGCCGTCGCTGATGACGATGGGGAGGAGGTACAAATCCTGCTTCTGCCGACTGAACCCTTCCCGTCTGACCAGCACACTCGCTGTGTTATCTGGTCGAAGAAGAGAGAGGATCATTGTTAATTCTTCCATAGTCATCCTCTTAGCCAATACTGAAAAGGAAATTATCTCTCTGCAAAGGCTCTCAATTTTCTGGGGCTTTAGCGTCATTTCTACAATAAACCAGTAGAAAGTGCTGCCTTTGTAATGACCTAAGAGCAATTACAGATTGCATTTAATTCATATAGCACCACACTCAGCTTTAATTCTTTAATTAACACAAGCAACACAGATAATCTCTGTCTGATAGCACCTTTTAGTATCTGTAACTTTCTGAGAAATTCACAATATTTTTTCAACTAACCAAATGGCTGGACCTTCTTCTTGCTGTCTGATCTGGTTTTAGTGTCTCTCCAGAATTAAAGCTTCCAATGGAGGGGTAAAACTCGTGTCTACCTTATGTGTTCTTGGAGTCATATCTAAAAGCGTGGTAGATGCTGTCCCCAAATGGGCTCTGATAACGAGACTCCCACTGTAACAAAAGCCAATATTTGCTGTGTATGAGCAAATTTGAGCCTTGTTTTTTCAGTAAGAAATGCTGAAGGTAACAGTGTTTTATCAGAATCTGGTTTTCACCCAAACTTCCAAAGCCAGAATTCAGAGAGCTTGATCATACATGCACAGTATGTCTGGTCACATTTTGAATCATGTGGATGTGAGGAAGAGTTGAATCACAGACTCAAAAATGCCCTGAGTTGGAAAGGACCCACAGGGATCCATGAGTCCAACTCCTGGCAGTATTTCTGTAACTCTATTCCCATTGCCCTCACTAGAGGTGACCTGCCATGGTGCACGACATTTTGGATTGTCCTGCATACTTCCTCTGGCCAGAGCCTTGGAAAGGGGACAGTGTGAGATGACACCCTGGGCTGAGGCAGCCTGTGCTTCCTGCTCTCAGCAGAACACCAACAGGGCTCCCTTGTTGTGCCCCTCCTCTGTCTCTCAGCTCAGCCTACACCAAAGTTTATAACAGTTGTAAACATCCCAAAGTAAATAAAGTGAAGCAATCACATCCATGGTTTTCAGACCTTCAAAAGCCAGTTTATATTGAAGATTTATTCCTTACAACCTTTCCTGGCTTGCTATGTTCTTTATTTTTCACTGTATAACAGAAGAGGAGGGGAAAAAGAGCAGTTCTTTTATCTTCTGAGGGAGGGCTGTTCACCTCCAAAGGTACCCACTTTACTGCTGCTTCAGGCTTCTGCAGATTAATCGTTTTCCTGTTGAAGAGTCAGCATAAATCCCAGAATTTAATAATGCAAACCATAAAACCTCTCCTAATGATCTAATCACTGTGATTTCCATGGAAATCTGTGAATAAATTATACCTGAAGAGAAGTGTTCTTGCCTTGCATTAACCACCCTTGCAGGCAGTACCCCTGACGTAGGACAAGGTCTGAAACTGCCCCCAAATTTGGTCAATCTATGGGATGAGGAAGATTGCACTGCTTGGCTCTCCCAGAAACTTCACCAGAAAGGATGAATATTTAAGGTAGGAGCTGTTTGTTACACAGCAAATGAATCCAGCCCCCATATCTGCCCCTGTCCTGCACGCCTGGTGCCCTGAATGGCCACCTGGGCTTGACACAACTGTTCCTTTTTGGTGTTGAGTCTCACAAAAACAACTGGGTAGAAAGGAGCTTATTAACTTCTCCTTTGCACAATGTCACATTTGCTAAGGACAGAGACGCTGATAAAGATCTGATTGTTTATTACTTGTGACTGTTGGAGGTCTCTTTTTTCTCCCTCTGAGTCCTCCTAATCTCCTGAATGTTTACATGCACCATCTAAATTTGAGGCACAATTTTTTACAGAACCTTGGTGATATCAATGTCTGCATGACAAAAGCCTTATTTTAGGACTTTAATGGGCTCATAACAATTTGGTACAAACAGGAATGCAACATCTAATATCTATTAACCTATCAACTAACTTGAACTAATAACAGGGGGCTGAGGTACAGGGGGTGAGCTACAGCTGCCTCGAGGTTGCCAAGGCAATGTGTAAGCAATGACAATGCCATATATTAGTATATATAGTCTTTGGCTATGCATTTTTTTATCATATATTTTATTTTTCTTACCTTTTGTTGGCTGAAATAGTATTCCTAATTTAAAATATGAAAAGGATGGCAAATTATTTAGCCGTTATGCAGACTGGCCTGGTCCACTGCAGTCACTTACACTAAACAAAACTGATTTTGATCCAATGGCTGATTTATCTGTTTTAAGGGGAAGTGATTTTTGGTTTAACATAAATTTTTAAAAAGAAAAATCCAATCAATCTGCCTGACTAAAGTTTAAAAAGGACTACAATACATCAAGCCTAAAAGGTCATTTTTTAAACTTTTACTGTTTATGTTCACTTCTCACATTTAGAAGAAACATAATATCCATTATAGGAAAAAAAAAACCCTTTCTTACCTACATAAAAGATAACATATAATCCTAGCTAATATTCTCATCCTTGCCTTTTTATTATTTTCAAGGCCCAGGAGTAGAACTATAATCCTGGTAAAATAGCATTTTTTAAGCCAATAGAAGTTAAATGTCAATACCAGCTTAAAACTATTACTTAACACATATGGGAGCTACTTGACTGTCAGTCCTAATTAACACAATGGGGGTTAACACAAGAAGGAAAAGAACAGTCATCTCAAGGACATTCCCAAAATATATCACATTTTTCCAGCTATTATTGTGTTGGCTATCCAATATCCAAAGATGTTGCAAGTGAAGATTCCCTGGGCTCTCCATGAAATCTTCACAATTAGAAGCTAAAATTGCATTATTTTTTGGTGATACTTATCCTGAGCTCCCTGACCTTTGATTTTTGTCTTTTTCTCTGGTGATCTTATTGATGATTTCCAATTTTACCTGTGTGCATAGGCAAATGTAGCTCAGTTCTTGGGGCTTGTTAACACATAGATTGTGTAAGGAGGATTCTAGATTACAGGAGCTGACAGCAGTGTGAACTTTATCACCTATATCAGGTGTGAGTGCTGGTTCAGCCAGAAAATGAAACAATTTCAGGGGTCCAGCTGTCTAAAATCCTTACCTTACCAGGAGTGGCAATCACTCTGGATAATCCATGACAAGATTCTGTGACTTGATTGTGTGTTTCAAAATTTTCTTGTTGAAAAAGTGTGAAGCACATGTTTGAATTTAAAGAGTGGACTCTGGTCACTGATTTTCAGGGGCTCACAAGTTTAATTTCGGGCTCTGTAAAGCTCTAACTTGTGAATTTGGGACTGCAGCCATTCCAGTAATGCCGTGCTGAGGGAGCCCAAGGAAAGGGCATCTCAGCACAGGACCCAGCAGGGTCAAAAGCAGGAAATCCATTTACTCAAAATCTGCCTCTGCTGTGAAGTGCCACGAGCCTCTGCTGCTGTTTTGAAGGCCTGAATTCAGCAGGTGCGGAACTGAGCACCAGGCAGACAGTGCTGTTTGTTTATGAGCTATAATATAAGGAAACAGTGCAAAAGTAATTCTGTGTTTTATCCCAGCGTGGGCTAAGCCATTATCTCATGTTTTCTATGGGAGATGGGCTCAACTGAAGACTTGGTAACACAGTGGGCTATTAATAGGATGTAGAACGTGATTATGCTTTTTAGGATTACTGCAATATGTGATTACTTTCAGGAGCTGGTAAAAAGAAACTCTATTAAATGATAATTATGAGACTGTATGCACTTTAAAGTTCTGTAATAGGCCCAAACACTGGAGTTTTCATTAACTGTTCTCCACAGTTAATAAAGCCATTTTTCTCTGAAAGTAGCAATTCCCTCTGAAAGCTGTGGCATAGCTTATAGAATACTCTGACTTATAACTGAAAAAACAACTTTGAATGACCATGGACATTATTTGACTTGCAAATGGTAACACATTCTCCCTAATAAGTTTTTTTATATGGGAGTACACAGAATTTTAACTTTTTTACTTTGTTCTAGTATAACTTACTTTAAAAAACTCACAAGAATATGTAAATTAATAACATAATTGCACTGAAGATTGAACAAAATGAGGGAAAGAAAGGATGGAAATGAATGAATTTCCTCAGACTATTCATTTCCCAAAAAGAAAATTATATGGGAAGATTCAATCCCTTAATACTATCTTCTTGAAATAACCTTTTGCATTATTGTCAGGTAGAAACCTTACATTAAACTGACATCATAATTTCAACTACAACACATTTTATCTGAGTTAATTTTGTCAGTAACAAATTTTGTTGCATATGGAAATGAAGGATGAGTGGGATTGGCTGGAGTCAGGAACCATAATACCACTCAGAGTATCTCCACTCTGAGCTGCGCTTCCTCTGCTAGATTATAAAATCTAATCTAATTTCAGTTTGATGTGGTGACCATAAAACGTATTTCATAGCAAAACTTGGCCTCTGGGTCTCAAGCAAAGAATACATGCTTATTTACTCGTTTCTAAAAATACACCCATGAATTTTTCAAAACTTATGTTTTACTACTTTAAAGGGAATAAATATATGCCCTGCACTGGCTCCTTTATGAATTGCTTATGTATGTACAAGTGTCAAGCACCAGGCAACAGTATTACTTTGATCAGTCAGGAATAACAGAGATTTTGTTTGGGAACTCTGATGATAATTACACTCCCTTCAGATGAGGAGAGGGATATAAAGTGTGCCTCAACAGAGCAGTTTTTACTGAAATCTTGTATCTGGATTGTGTTGCCTTTTGTATTTCTGGCATTCTTGGATTCATTATTTAAGCCAGTTCGACCAAGTTTTACTTTTCAGAAAACAGTCAAGTTTCCTTCAAACATTAAAGCTTGCTAATCAAAACCAATCCCTTACAAGCTGAAACAGTTTTTTTCCCTGTGAAGGGAAATAAAAAATGAACATTTGAAAGTGAAAAAAAAAATCAGAATATAATTAAATAAATGGAATAAATACATATAATGGCCAAACCTGTCTTTTTTTTTTCAGTTTGCCCACTTCCTCTGGCTCCCTCAGCCTCTGGCAAGTTCAGGTTACTGATGTTATTATGTTGTGATCAATTGAATTTTGACACTCACCCAGGCCTGACGATTTTTGCTTACAAATTTCTTACATCTCACCATCAATCTGAATGCAAAGCTCTACTTTATTTTGTGAATATGAAACTGACAAAGGGATCAGGATATGCAGATCCTGAGACAGCCAGCACAGGTATGTTCCACAGCACAAATCCCTGTTTCATTTCCTGCACTGGGCAATGATTTGATTCCATTGGGAATCTAGCCCATGTCTCTTGTGATCCATAATTTACAAAAGCTGGCAGGCACAGTGGTGAACAAATACAAGCAGCCTAATAATTTATGCTGTCTCAGCTAATTTTAGGTTTGTCTCATTCAAGGAGATCTGCCAATTCCATTTACTGAGTGTTTGGCAGTGTTTTTATTCTTTTCCTGGGAGATAAAATGGCAGTGGATTCTTCCTGATGGGTATTATTATGTAATTTATAATATGCATTCAAGAAAATTCAAGTGAGTTAACAAACATCCCACTTTCCCAAGAACATCCTTGCATCTCAGCTGTATGATTTTGCTTTCCTCCCCTAAATCTTGGAGAAAGACACTCTGCCAAAGTTAATGACAATGCTGTTACACGACATTACATTGGCCATTAGTTCTACTTTGTCATTTCTTTGGATTCTGGTAGAGTGGGAATCTTCACACAAACCTCTGTTGTCTCTGAGGGTAAAATTTGGATTATGAATAATTTCAGGTGGTAAACTGAAGATAAATCTTGGTCCATTGGCCGAGTCATCCTTGTCATCAGCACTAATTGTGATAAATTGCTGTAAAAGAAAAGCACTCCGTAAACAAACAGCTCCTTCTCTGGGTACATCACATACAGGCAGCATTCTGAGACAGCCCTTGAGTAAGAATTGTAAAGTAGAAGAACCCCCCTCAAATTCAAATATAAGCAATTAGAAACACAGAGCTGTTTCCAAACTACAACATGCAATCTTTAATTACTATTGCATTAACCACCCCAGAATTACAGCTGTAAAAGCACATATCTTCAACATTCTTATACACAAATATGTGTTAATAGTAATACAACAGATTAAATAAAATTCTGCACAAAACTCAGCAGCTGCAAAAGTCTCTTTTAAGCTTCTACGCTGACTGCAGAGGCACAGATCATGTGCAGAACTGTATTTCTCTATGATCCTAACCCCTCTTCCTCACAGATTGCCAGGAACAAATTGCTGGCTAGACTCTACAGGCACTGCACTGTGATTCTTCCCATAAGACACTGACCATTTCTGTAATATCCAAACCAGTCTCACAACTGGGAAAGCTGCCCCCAGCTCCACTGGTCCTGTGCTGGTGGGTACTCCCAGGCAACACCAATCCCACTCCATACACAAAGCACTGGATAATTGCTGATAGCAGTTCAGAAATAACATGCCTTTCTGGGTGCTCAAGGCTTTCTGGTCAAAACCTCAAAACAAATGTTCATTTATTCCCTCTCATTGGAGCTGACAGGACAAACCCGGGCTAATGCCCGAGGGAAGAGCTGTGTGTGCAGGGAGGTGGGGGGAACAAGGAAGGTGGTGGGTACAGGAAGGTAGCTGGAACAGGAGGATGGCGGGCACAGGGAAGGTGGGGCAGGGGAGGATGGTGGGCAGAGGGAGGTAGTGAAAACAAGGAAGGTGCTGGGCACAGGAGGTGCTGGGCAGGCCATACCTGGTTGCTTCGGGCATTCTCACACACGAAGGCTTCGTAGGCAGCCGCAAACTTGGGAGCGTTGTCATTTACATCAACGACCTTGATTGCAACGGGAACTTTGGCTTCCTGGTGCTGTTTGTCTGAGAGAGAGGCAACACTGAGATGAGACAGAAGCAGGAAAACCCCTCAAAACAAACAAATTCCCAGCTGCATCCTAGGAAAGATCAAATATGCTGAGATTTCTTGCAGTTTATCAAACTGAGACAACTGGAGGATTACAGATTCGTACCACTGATTCTCAAACACCCCAGTGAAATACTCACGGACTTCAACTGCAAAGACAGAGATATTATGCCAAGCCATTTCTTCCCTATCCAAAGTCTTTATTGTCTTGATATTGCCATCTTCTGCATTAATAACAAAATATCTTTCAAGGTCGGTGTGTCGATCAATTGAATATCTAAAGAAGATTGAAAGCCGGTAATTAGAGAAAAGAAGGACTTAGGAGTTTCATGCATCCAGATTTGTTCTATATAATTATTATTTCTAAATAATTGTAAGTAGTACACCTATTGTTGTCCTCAACATCGTTGTCAAAAGGATGATACGTGTTCTTTTAAAAGGAGAATCACCTGGTTGGTTTCTACATTTAGAAAAACAGTACATTAGAATGTTTGTAATAAGCGAAAATGCTGGTCTTTGAAGTCTCTATATCAAAGCTCTAATATATTCTTTATTTTCTTCTCTTATAAAACATGATAAAAATATCTACTGAGATATTTTTTCTCTTCTGTTTCATATTAATCTTGATGATCTTTTAAGTCTTCCAATCTTTGGTTTACTTGGAATATTAATTGATCATACCAATTTATCAGCTATTATCCACTCTCTGCACATTTGTACAGCTTCATACAACTCTGACTTTCATAACTTCATGTTAAAATTCTTTGAAATGTTAAGTATACACACAAAAGAGGTTTTCATAATTTAAGTTACACTGGGAACATGACAAATAAAATTAAATTAATAGAAAGCTATTATAATATAAGAATTCTTTACTATAAGGGTGGGCAGGCCCTGGCACAGGGTGCCCAGAGCAGCTGGGGCTGCCCCTGGATCCCTGGCAGTGCCCAAGGCCAGGCTGGACACTGGGGCTTGGAGCAGCCTGGGACAGTGGAAGGTGTCCCTGCCCATGGCAGGGGGTGGAAATGGATGAATTTTAAGATCCTTCCATCCCAAACCATTCCATGAGTCTGTGATTCCAAGACGATCCAACATAACTGCAGAAAGCAGGGGTCTGTGTGGGCTTGTCTTTAATAATTAACACTTAACAATTACCCAGCCCAATCCCTAATCTACGTCTTAGACTTTGATATGATGAGAAAAATCCATGCTGTGATAACAGCACAAGATATTTGTGGAAAATTTAATTTAGGATAGAGTCTACCAAAGATGCCCTTAAGTATATTTGAATTAGACATAGTTATAGTATGATACAGGCTTTGAGAAACTGGCAGCTTGTGGAACAGGCACATAAACAATGCTGGATGGTTAAACTTTCAATATTCTGGGTAGATCTGTACATCTGTCTGTAGATCTGTCACGCTGTCTTCAGAACTCGCCTAACAATTCCACAAGCTAATGCTCAGAAGGAAACAGGAAATCCAGCAAACCTTATAGCACTGTTGGCAGCATCCGGGTCTTTGGCATGTACTTTTCCAACCACAGTACCAGATGCTGCATTCTCCTGTACTTCAAAAATGTAACTTGGCTTCAAAAACACTGGTGGCTCATCAGCATCTTCCACTGCTATTTTCACTGTCACCGTGTCCTTGAAGGGCCCATTGCTGATGAACTTGGGGTCAATGTGGACATTGGCTGCCTCCACCTTCAGGCTGTAGGACTTTTTGGTTTCATAATCTAAAGTCTGTGAGAAACAAGATGACAGTGCATTCCAGAGTCAGGGAAACCAGGCTGTAAGAGCAGCAGGCAGCGCCCTCGTGTTCAATGACATCAAACAAAGGTGAGCGTCTGTCAACGAGCTTGGACTGAAATGTGTGTATTTAAAAACATAAAGACTCAAATGGAAGGAGCTACATTCTATGTATGGAGCAGCATAGAAAGGCACTCAAAATATCACCACAGAGTCTTGGTCTTGGTCTTTGCTTGCTGTATCACTAAGGAAATAATCTGTACTGGAAATGTGAATTTTGTATCCATCCAGCTTCCTAGGCAGCACAAAAGTGCAAGGGATGGGAAAGGGGCTCCCACAAGAGGCCTGGCTTTATCCAGGTTGGCAGGCATTCCACGTGGATGTGGTTTCAAGCGCTCCTGGGTGCACCACGAGATAGCATACTGATGAGTTAAATTATTTAGGTAGTGGAGAAAATATGAAGATGGTTTGGAGTGCTTTCATACCTGCAGTTCTTTCCAGCACAGAACTCATGACACTTTCCAAAGGGGAGGTGGAATAATGCCCCATGGGACAAATCCTTTTGGGAGCCTGATCAAAGCCACAGCACCCCTGTACTTGCATTGGCATGAGGCAGCTGTGGGGTTGCACCTCAAAATGATCACACAGGTGCCAATCACAATTCACAATGTTAACACCAGTAGAGTGGAGTGACAGCTCGCCCACATTTCAAAACACACAAAAATCCACTCCCACCTCTAGAACAGAGACAGAAATCAAACCAGGGCAGTTTTGAGCAGAGGAGACCTCTGGGTCCCTTCCTCATGGTCTGCCCTAAAGGCCAGGGCAGGGTTGACCAGAAGTTGACCAGGCCTTCTCCTTTGATTTCTGATTATCTTCAAGAGAGATAAATAGCTCAAAGATACAAAGGGCAAAATGATAATGCTTCCATAATAATAAGATGTATGTTCTGTAATTTGCAATTTAAAATTAATTTGATAATGCTTTCAAAGCTCCCACTGACAGGCTGTGTGTGAAATCCCCTCTGCTGCTTTTCCCATAGCCTGTGACTCCTTCAGAACACTATTGTGGACAATGCACAGCTGAAGAATTCAAACTATAGGGTATGAGGCTTTTCAGACTGAACATAAAGCAACAGTGAATGTCTGCTACTTATCAGCACTAGGCAAAACTTCATTAACAATGAAGCTGATGGCATTGTATTTTACCGTGATTTTTTATTATGAATTCATTTAGTTTGTGCAATTAATCCACTGTACAGTATTTATGTAACTCTTCTTGGTTATTTTCTTCCATTCCAATTCAGCTAATGGGGAAATGGAATATTAAGAGTTAATCACACCTTGAAAAATTAATTAAGTGAAATTTGCATTTAGTAATATTTTAGCTTACATGGTAATCCATTATTACCAAATATTCTGTCAGCAACAAAAACCACTACATAGCAGTAGGCATCACTCACCTTCTTAAGCTTCACAACCCCTTCCTGAGTCTCATAATCTGTGGTGATTTCAAACATGTCCATGCCATCTCCATCGATGATGCTGTAAGCCACCAAGCCATTCTCCCCAATGTCAGGATCTTTGGCCTTCACTCTCCCCACTTCCTCTCCTGGGACAGCTGCTTCCGACACCGACATCTGGTACACACCTGGGCCAGGGAGAACAGGGAGAACAGGCATGTGCCCTAGTGAGCAGGTGCTCCCCACTTGTGTGCTTGCTCTTTGAACTTGGGAGTTCCAATAAACACAGCGATTTTTGGCATTGTCACCCCCGTGAAGGAATGTTCTGTTCTGTTCTGTTCTGTTCTGTTCTGTTCTGTTCTGTTCTGTTCTGTTCTGAAGAGCTTTGAGCAGCAAGTCAGTTGTGAAACCTTAACCCACATGGATAATGTGCAGAACATGACCTCCTCCCTGCTACCCCTCTGCTCAGGGAGGGGCTT
Source organism: Geospiza fortis (assembly GCF_000277835.1). Lineage (NCBI taxonomy): Eukaryota > Metazoa > Chordata > Aves > Passeriformes > Thraupidae > Geospiza > Geospiza fortis. Next base: position 480,412 of record NW_005054445.1, read on the forward strand.
AAAAGGACAACCAAGTGCCCAGAATGCAGCAATTGTTGTGGCATTGAGGTTACCATCGATAGCAGAGATGTTATTACAAAAATGGAAGGAAAACTCTCTCACATGACTCATGGTAAAACCTTCATCTCTGTTTCTCATTTCTGCCCATTCATTCAAGAGCCATAAATTAGATACAGTGAACTGGATAAATCCTGTCTGCTGTGCCACCTAAAGTATAAATCTGCTGCTTTCTGTGGCTTGAATTTGGAGTGCGAATGTAGAGCAACAATGATTATTAAAATTTCACACCACAGAGAGTATGCACCAATTTGTATGTGATTTCATGCCAAACAAAAAATGGGTTTCCCATGACAAGCTCCAACAGGAAAACCATCCCCAAACATCCCACAGGTGTTTCCCTGGGTATTCAGGGACACCAGAGAAGAGCAACACTGTTCCTGGATAAATATCTCTCCAATAGTTGTCCTTTAGGCACTACTGATTCCAGAACTTTCCATCCACTTCCAGAGTTCAGAGAACATAACCTGATCCTAAATAGATAAATCTATGTCAGCATTTTCTGCCACATCATCTCAGTAATAAATTGGGGAGGAAAAAAATGGGAGACGATAAAATAAAATAATCTAATTTATTCCCCTTTGTAATTGCTCTTCTTTGCTCCATGGGCACCCTAGGAACATTAGGAGACTTATACCAGGCAGGGACTTGGCTCATTACCCATAAAAACAATTGCCACATGTCATTGAAATAGGTCATTAACTCCAGTCACAAAGAACCCAAAATTTAAGCATATAACTCATTAACAGCTTGAGCAATGAACATTAAAACAAAAAAAAAACCAAAAAAAAAAAAAAAAACAAACAAACCAAAAAAACAGAAAAAAGGAAAATAAGAACAAAAATATCAGTCATTTGGCTGTTTATACAGACAGCTAAACCCTGGTTCTGAGTTACAAAACATTCCCAAACCAGATTTAACCTGGGGATGAATGATTAAGTAGAGGAACTGCTTTTGGGTGTTTCTGATAATTTAACATGTTCTTGCAAAACACTCAGTGAAGGGGCTTGAATTCATAGAAAAAAATCCATAATTTGATGGAGTTAACAAAATATTGTATCCTGGTGTCCCAGGTTATGATGTGGAGGGAAAAGGCTTGTTTGCAAGGTACATAAAACCTGATTTTTTATTATCTAATCCTTTTCTTTTTGAAGGGTAAATAATGCTGACACAGATTTGTGCTTTCAGCTCTTGCATGAGAAGTCAGGGAGCTGCAGCACTGGAAGAAGAGCTGTTAGAGCTGTTAGAGGGATGGCCACGGACAGGACACATCAGGGTCAGAAAATGCTGCTCAAAGGAGAAACACAGTGGGCTGAGACAGCTTTGAGTGAGTCTGCACTGCACTCAAAAAACCCCAAACCCACACAGAGATGAGCTGCAGAACAGATGTGTGGGCCCGTTAATGTACTTCCACCCAGCTGTGAAGGCTGAGTCTGGTAATGTCAGCCCTGATTAATTTTATATGTGAAAAGTAAATTGCTCAGGTATAAAAAAATTGCTGTATTTGACCTCCATTAATACACTTCAACAATTTTAAAATGTAATTGTGCAAAATTTAGTTTGTTTTGTCATGGTAACTATGAGTCTTGAAGCATATAAACATAGGTCTCTCTGCTCATATAACTTATACAGCATGGGCCAGTAGCTTCAAAAATGAAGTGTAGGGTCAGGAATCTTTGCAATTCAATGCTGGCCCTAAAAATGTCTCACTTTGCAACACAAAGCAAATATTCCAGACACTAAAGTTCCATATTTTACCAGCCACAATTTCTTTATTCACGTGCGGTGCAATAATCCATCAGCAATTGCCTCTTCAAGCCTAGGGTGTGTCTGATACTTCACAAACATGGGTCCTGGTAGGAGATGGGAGGATTGTGTTGGTACTCACTCTGTGGGAACTTTGGTGGGTTGTCATTGACATCTGTAAGCGTAATTGTCACTTTGGTTGTCCCTGAGAGGCCTCCCATGTGTCCTCCCATGTCCTTGGCCTGTATCACCACGTGGTACTCCTCCTTGGCTTCTCTGTCCATGTTGGGAAGGGCAGTTCGGATGATTCCTGCAGGCATGAAGGAAGGTGGCAAACAGATTTAATGAAAACCTGGCTGCTGCATTTGGAGTGCATTAAACACAGCAATATTTGCAGTGATGGTGGAGGTTCTGCTTTCCCTGAGCATTGCTGTGAGGAAAGCAGCCCTAATATTCCACACAGAGGACAGGCCTGCAGAATTACAGCTGAGCACAGAAACAGCCTTTCAATCATACAGCATACAGAACACCCAGAAACAGCATCAGCTTTCTGGTGCAGGAGCTCCAGCAAATGCAGGAGACCAACCTGCAGCAGAGGGGGAAGATGTGCTCAGACACAGCAGCAGCTGCGCCCAGCCAGGACATTCAGTTCACTCTGATGCACTATGGTCACGAGGTGCCACTCAAATAAACTGCTTGACAATACCTGTTTGAGCCTCCACTGAGAAGTAGGGCTGACCTTCAAGGATACTGTAAACCAGTTTGGCACTGTTCCCATAGGTAGGGTCATCAGCATCTGAAGCTGTTACCTGAATAACTGATGTACCTAAAAATGGAGAGCAAACACAGGAGGGAGAGTCAGAGGTCAACACGTCTGGAAGGACCATGCAGAGATGCTTTCAGTCACACAGCAGAGCTGTTCCTAAAATTTTTTATTTCCATGTTTGGTAAATGAAAATCAAAATTACTTTACAATTTCTATATGACAAAATATACTTGTATGATCCAAAAAGATCTGTCACCAGCTGTGATGTGGATTAATGTTCTAACCAGGGAAGATATAAAAGTCAGCAGTCACCCTGCACCGTTATGGTTTTTCCCCTCAGTAGTTTAAGCCTTATATTGCTTTTGTCGTTAGACAGCCAAACAATAGAGTTTTCCTTTACATTTTTCTCAGTAAATTTCAGAAAAATCATTCCTGTAGAAATCTCTGAGACAGACACAAGCTCAAACAGGAGATGAAAATGGAATAGTTGGTGAGGCAGTAACTTCCCAGCTTTATTACACAGCTCTACCAAAAGAATGATCTTTGTGTTTACCCCAGAGGATTCACACTCCATAAATTCCAGGGGATTCTTCTGCTCCTTCCTAGGAGGAACAATAGTTCCATTCTAGGACCATCTCCCAGTTAGGAGCTGTGCAGGGTTTGATTTGGGCAGCAGATTAAATACATCAAGTGAATCACTGGCTGAACACAAAAGTAAATTTTACTTCCCTGAATCCTTGACAGTAAGAATGAAATAAAGCCAAGATATCCTGACAGTGCAGCACCTTCCACAAAGGCAGTGCCCTTCTGAGTACTCACCTACATTTGATCTCTCGGGCACATTGGCATGGTAGTTTTCATGGAGAAACTCGGGCGGGTTGTCATTTATGTCTTGAACTTTGACAATGAATTCAGAAGGGGGTTCCAAAGGTCTGTTTGTGTTCCTGTCCACAGCCTGAGCTGTCAGGGTGTACTGAGCTCTCTCCTCCCGATCCAGTGTCTTGGTTGCATGGATGTTCCCTGATTTGTCGTCAATAACAAAAATGATTCCTGCTCCTTCACCTGAGAGAATGTATTTAATGTTTCCATCTCCAGAATCAATATCTGAATGAAGCTACAAAGGAGAAACAGACATACCTTAACAAGGGGCACACATTTCCTGGATGTGCTTATAAAACAAAGAAATGCAGAATTGCTTTCATTTCACAGTTTTCAACAATTGTGGCTTCCATCAGGCAATAATCCACACTCAGGGACATGCTGTGACCACGGGTACCCCGCATCCAGGACAGTGCCAGCCCAGACATGCCTCCTGCCACATGCAGGGCTCTGCTAAACTCAAAATTTCAGATTTAAGGAAGAAAACACACAAAAAGATGCTTATAGCAGGTTCTTTATTTGCATGAAGTTGGTTGAAGGAGTAATTTTTACAAAGCTTTTTTACACTTCAGTGAACCGTGTTCTACTGCGTTGCATGTAAAATGCTGTTAAATAACAAATGGGATGAGTTAAGTGATAAATGAATGAGACCAGCTGTGCCCAGGTGTGCAAGAAGGCCAAGGGCACCCTGGCTTGTAGCAAGTACCATGTGGCCAGCAGAACCAGGGCAGCGACTGTCCCTTGTACTGGGGACACTGCTGAGGCCACGCTCAGGGCTGTGTCCAGTTCTGGGCCTCTCCATTCAGGAAGGACATGGAGGGGCTGGGGGTGTCCAGGGAAGGGAACAGAGCTGGGGAAGGGACTGGAGCCCCAGGAGGGGCTGAGGGAGCTGGGAAGGGGCTCAGCCTGGAGCAAAGGAGGCTCAGGGGGCCCTTGTGGCTCTGCACAGCTCCTGCCAGGAGGGCACAGCCGGGGGGTCGGGCTGTGCTCCAGGAACAGGGACAGGAGCAGAGGGAACGGCCTCAGGCTGGGCAGGGCAGGCTCAGGGTGGGCACAGAGGAATTTCCCCATGGAAAGGGGGCTCAGGCCTCGGCAGGGGCTGCCCAGGGGGGTTTGCAGTGCCCATCCCTGCAGGTGTCCCAGGAAGGGCTGCAGGTGGCACTCAGGGCTCTGGGGACAGGGTGGGCATCGGGCACAGCTGGGACTCCATGGGCTGGGAGGGCTTGTCCAATGTCAGTGACTCTGAGATTCTGTGTGATTCTGTGATTGCCAACTAGTTTTTAATTATGCCCTCTCTAATATAAAAGAGACAACAAATGCTTACTAAACATTCTTAATTCCAAAACCAGTGCACATTTCAGTTTGATGAATGAGGGAAACATTGAGCCAAATTACAGATTTATTGATTTTATATTGACAGCTACAAATTGCACCATTTTAAACCAGAATACCCAGCATGGTGTTTGCTGATATTGATCCTGTTTCTCCACTCCTTTTGTGCTGTGGTTAAATCAACACCATTCTGCTCCTCATTTAGAAACTGGCAAATACACTGGTTTATTTACCTGTTTATATTTTACCAGTGTTAGACAGTAGCAGAATAAAAAACCAGTCCAGGATGTGTGTACATATACACGTGCACACAGATATTTACCTTCCTCTATACATGGTCCTCTATATATTTAATTTTACTGATAATTTGAAAATGAGAGGATAAAAAGATACCTATTTTACTGAGCTGCTGGGTTAGACATTCAAGTTTTAATTGCTGTTTTTAAAGACCTGAGAATGATATTCTTGAGACATATTTTTGCTCAAGTTGTTGGCGTGGTTCTTGCTGTTTTGCTGAGTAACAGCATGCATACCTTCATTCAAGGACTGCTGAGGTCAATGGAAATACTTGTATTGACCTAGGTAGTATTTTGCTTAGCATCTAAACTTATCTACCAGAAAATGAAGAAGCAGCTTATACAGCACAAAGGCAACGGAAAACAAACAAACAAACAAACAAACAAACAAACAAACAAACCAAAAAAACCCACCAAAAAACCCCCCCAAACCACCTCAAAAATAATAAAAATGAAGAATATTAATCAATCAATATTAATCAAATAGTAAAAATGAAGAATATTAACCAATATTAATCAACCTCAAAAATAATCAAAATGAAGAATATTAATCAATGAAGAATATTAATCAATACAAGGCTGAAAAAGGAATTGTTTCTTACCCTTCCTACGAGCACGGGATCTGGTCCCGTGTACTCCTCTATGACAAAGAACTGGTTCCACACCCAGCCTCTCTTGGAGCGGTGCAGGACTTGTCCCTCCTTGCCCCGGTCGCGGTGCCCGTGCAGCGAGGGCCGGGCGCGGCCGGGGCGCTCCAGCCCCTGGCTGCAGCACAGCACCCCCAGGCACAGCAGAGCGGCCTGCAAACAGCGCTCCTCCTTCATTTTTGGTTACTGTGTAGGCACAGGAGTATCCGAGATTCCACCCCTTCCACCTTGCAAGTCAGGAAGTCTGGGGCCACTGAGGAGTTTCAGACCAATCCTTGTGCACATAGGATGCCACCACGCATTAAACACATCACCTTAATGCTCTGCAGCTTCCCAGCTCAGTTCCTGGAAGAAGGGACAAAGGAAAAATCGTCAATTCTTTGAGGATCTAGTAGGGTTTTTTATTTAGCAAAACAAAACTAGGACTTCCTTGGTAAATATCAAGATAAGAAGATTAAAATAAATACATCAATGCTGATGAAATCCTGAGTAATGAGCAGATTTGATGTTTTGCTACATGCAGCTGCCACCTTGCAGAATCTCCTGGCTGGCTTGTTTGGCCATTCAGTGGCTGGAAGTTGAAAGATAGATAGGGAATCATATTTTCTCATAATCTTTTCAAATACATTTAGCCCATGATGCAAGGTAACTGTAGAAATACCTAATTTAGACCTAATCCCTCTTTGAAGCTTAGATATAAGCCTTTGATATAAGCTGCTAAGGCAGAGGTCAGATACAAGGGAGATCCCAAGACTTATCAGGAATGCAATATTTCTCCACCAGCCCTTGCATGATCAACACATCCTTATGCTGAACGTAACCATCCCTGGTTTTTTCTGGGCAGGAGCAGGGGCTGTCAGACCTCCAAGGAGCTCCAGTTTGGATTTAGACCCTGGAAGCACCTCTGAGGATCAAGGCACCATCAGCACTGATTGCCAGTGTGATGCATTCGGATATTTTTGATAACGATTGATTTAACAATTTATTTCTACTTTCCCTGGGTGTCAAATTACTAGGATTACATTGATCTCCTACTTTCTAATACTTCTTAAAACACTAGGTCAGATTTAATATTTGAGGGAGAAATTGCATTATACAATGAAATCTGAACTAAGCAGCCCTCAATCCATCACAAAGGCCACTTCCACTTATCCCTGGGGTTTCCAACATATTCTCCTTAAATCTTTACACAGCAAGAAATTTTACAAGGTCCCTAAAATGTTTGGTTTAGTTTTTGGTGTGATTCACTTTACTCTTCTGCAAGATACTGATAAAAATCTTGACATTATATTTGTTCAGGCAAATATATAAATATGTACCACCATCAACTGTAAAACCGAATGATTTTTAAATGTGAAGTAAGGAGATCTTAATGGTATTTTCAGCAGAGAAAATGTGAATATAGGCAAAAGCTTGAAGCTAAGCCCATTCTGTAACTCCAGCCACAGACGAACATCTCACTAGTCCCAAACCCACTCATTGGGGGCTGTCTTTCTCACATCCTAAGCAGTCATGTTCTCCTTCCACATTCCTTTTACAGTTACATAAAAATACATTGGCTGACAGGGGTTCATGAATAAGGAATGAAATATATTGGTTTATTTCCTCAAAGAAGATCAGCTTTCAATTTTATTTTACTGAAAACTGAAATTACAGCACCAAAGTACTCCAGCATAATGAATGAAATGACATTCTCACACATAGATGCAAATACAGTCTGGCTTTCCCAAGCATATTTATTAAATAGATTTGGTGTATCCATTTGGCATTTTCCTATTGTTACATGATGACACATTACAGATTACTCACACAAGCATGGAAGACATACAAAGGAAAACAATCCCTATGATTTTGCTCAGGAAAATGCTTCTATTTTGACACAATGTATGTGTGTGGTGTGGAGCATTAGGTCTGTGGTTTCATGTCTCCATTTCATGTCTCCATCTTGCTAAAGGGTAAAAACAATGAAAAGCTTAAATCTCAGCTGTGAAAACTGAGCTTTCTCAGGTGTGAAAACTGAGATTTCACCTAATTTGGATGCTTGTTTTGCACCCAGCTTTGCATAGGGATAGAAAAGGATGGGATTTGTGCTATAGGGGATCACTAATGTGCAGTAGTTAGATGGGATTGGGTTCCTGGAATGTTATAAAGAACTTACATACTTCAAACATGGAACAGGAAGATATTCCTGGACAGCTGGGCATTTCTAAACCTGCTGTAAAAAAAAAAAAAAACCAACCAAAAACCCAACCTAAAAGCTGTAAATAAACTTCTTATTTTAATAGACTTGGGGTGCATTTGCAAATTAAAATCAGTGAGAGTCATTCATCACTAGCATCACAGAATGATGTCAGCTACAGAGATAAATAAACAAATCCCCCACTCTTCCCCAACTCCTCAATGCTGTTATGTAAACCAGTAAACACTTTTTAAAGCTGCTTAACCAGAATGGCAGAGCCAAGCTGATACACACACTGCTTATTATCAGCTATTCAAGTGTGAAGTGCTGGAAAAAAAATGTTAATCACAGATCCATGCTTATTTACTAACAAGAATTTAAAGCAAAAAATCTTTGTTATCTTTTGTTTTATCCTCTACATATACAGAGATGAAGCAATAAGGCTCCATGTCTTCAACCTAAAGAAAACTATTCTCTCTCATCCACCACTTCAGAGAATCCCAGAAGCCCAGCACGGTTTGGGCTGGAAGGGACCTTAAATCCCCCCCAGTGCCACCCCTGCCATGGCAGGGACACCTTCCACTGTCCCAGGCTGCTCCAGCCCCAGTGTCCAGCCTGGCCTTGGGCACTGCCAGGGATCCAGGGCAGCCCCAGCTGCTCTGGGCACCCTGTGCCAGGGCCTGCCCACCCTGCCAGGGAACAATTCCTCATTCCCAAGATCCCACCCAGCCCTGCCCTCTGGCACTGGGAGCCATTCCCTGGCTCCTGTCCCTCCAGCCCTTGTCAATTGTCTCTCGCCATCTTTCCTGCAGCTCCTTCAGGCCCTGCAAGGCCACCCTGAGCTCACCCAAAGCTTCTCCTGTGCAGGTGAACAATGCCAGCTGTGCCAGCCTTTCCTCCCAGCAGAGCTGCTCCATCCCTCTGCTCATCCTGGTGCCTCCTCTGGGCTCTCTGCAGCAGCTCCAGGTCCTGGCTGTGCTGGGCCCAGGGCTGGGGCAGCTCTGCAGCTGGGGTCTCACCTGAGGGGCAGAGGGGCAGGATCCCCTCCCCTGCTGCCCACGCTGGGCCCAGCCCAGGGCAGGGAGTTCTGGCTGAGCCAGGTTCCTCTGAGGCTAAAAATAAGTCCCTTGGGCTGTTTGGAGCAATTGCTTCTGCTTTGGGTTATAAAAGCAAAGGGCTCTGTGCTGGCAGCAGTTCCAAGCTGCCTCTGCAGGCAGTGACCCCCAGGTAAGGCTGCCAGGAAAGCTGGAGCTGTAAGAACGTGTTCCTGGCCTCCTTATCCCCCATGTCCCCTCCTGGAGTTCACGCTCTGCTCACTCACATCGTGTTCACTCCAGCAGTAAAACCTCTGACTCCTATCCCCAGAAAACCTAAAATAGCGTAAATCAACAGGCTCCCACTGAAGGCTGTGAAATTACTTCAATTCAAACCAGCTACAGTCTGGATTTTCATAAACTACTTCTATTCTAAAATATTAGGTGCACAATATGTTCTTAAGTTAAAGCTAAAATAAACTTCATTAATAAATGAAGCAGTAGCTTTTACCAAAAAAAAAAAAAAAACAAGTCCAAATCTCTTTTTTCCTTCCTTTATTTTCCAAGCAATCTACTTAAAACATTTCAAACATTTCAACATTAATTCAGCTGCTGAAAGCCTACAGTTTCCTTCTACTTTGAGCAGAAAACATGGAAAAACAGCTAAACAATTTATAAAGCAATTCCTTTTTCTCTTGGGGTAAAAATACCTCATAAGACTGAGACATTGTAATACAAATGTGAGGATGGCAATTGTTGCAGCTGCTGGGCTGCTGCTCCAGTGAGCACCTGAAAATTCTGTGTGCAGCACTTGGATTCAGGCACTGCACAGATTTGTCAGACTGATTTGCCATGAAAGGTTGCAGCCTTTTTTAAAAGTCACAATCTTTGAGACCTTTGGGTATCTCTGCCCATAGGTTATAATCCTCAACTGCAGCAAAGCCAGTCTCAGTGGGCAGCTGACCAAACTGCAACTCTGGGATAGAGTTAACCTTCCTCCTGGAAGCTGCTGCAGTGGTGTGCTTTGGATTTAGGAGGAGAATGACGCTGATAACACACTGAAGTTGGAGTTGGTGCTGAGCAGTGCTCTACTCTGAGTCAAGGACTTTTCAGCTTTCAGCAGGCTGCATGGGAGGCACCAAGAGCAGGGAGTGGACACAGCTGGGATAACTGACCCAGCCTGGCCAGAGGGATATTCCAGACCATTCCACTGTGCTCAGCACATAAACTGGGGGGAGCTGGCCAGGTGTCTCTCAGGAGCTGGCTGGGCAGAAGTCTGTGAGTGGTGAGCAACTGTAGTGTCCATCACTTGTTTTGTATATTCAAATTCTTTCCTTGCTGTTATCACTATTTCCTTCCTTTTCTGTCCTATTAAAGTGTCTTTATCTCAACCCATGAGTGTTCTCACTTTTACTCTCCCAAATCCCTGCCCCATCCCTGGCGAGTAGCAGGGAGTGAGCAGTGCCTGTGTGGTGCTCAATTGCTGGCTCAGGTTAATTGACAAATGTCCTGATTTTTTTTTACATTATTATTTAGAATTGTGCAAGGTATCATTTTGAAATCCCAGATTTTCCTAACAAATCTGTAAGAAAACCTGTTTCCCACTTCCTTCAGCATAGTGGATCCCAAGTTTCATGGAAACATACAATATCCTGAGTGGGATGGGACCCACAGGGATCATCCAGTCCAGCCCCTGGCCCTGCCCAGACCCCCAGCAATCCCCCCAGGATGATGGATCCAGCCCCTGGCCCTGCCCAGACCCCCAGCAATCCCCCCAGGATGATGGATGCAGCCCCTGGCCCTGCCCAGACCCCCAACAAT